>NC_141145.1:35736814-36086189 GCF_053477565.2 Lygodium microphyllum
GACAACACATCCTTTCCAACAGGACCAAGTATCTGCTAGGTAAACAGAGGGCATGAAAATACAATATCTCCAGCTGTTGGGAATCAATGCTAACATTGACATTCATGCACAACTTTGGAATAGGCTTTGAATCAGTATGAGAGTGCCTATGCATATACGCCAGGTACCAAGCAAAGTGAGCAGTTAATCTCACTGAGGGATCTGCAGACTGTGAATATTGTTGGGCAAAATGAACATAGTTTTGATAAGCGTGACTTGAAGCTGTCCATTCCCCTGGAATTACTGGCCAATTAATCTGCGGTCCTGTAAGGCAATCATCCGAACTCCATCCCCTTCTTCTGGAAATCTGAGTATCAAAACCGTCACAGTCACTAACCAACTGAGGTGGTTGAGATATGGAAGTGCTAGGAGAGGGTAATGGAATAAGGGAAAGTGGATGTAGGGAAGGATAGGAAAAATCATAAAAGGAAGAAAAGGTTAAAGGAGTGGCAGAAATTTGGAAGGAATCACTAAGGAACGGTGTTAACTGATAAATAGGAAATGTGGAGGGAACATTAATGAGGGGTGAAGGACAGGGTGGAGAAGGGGAAAATACCCTATTCTCAATAAAGGAACAGTAAGTGAAAATAGGAATTTGAGGGAAACTGGAAGGTTGGAAAAAAAGTGGTAAAATTACTGTGGAATTAGTTTGACAAAGGGAAAAATATATAGCATAGCGGTGAGCCAATTGTTGATAATAGAGGAGGGTAGGAACAGAAGGTCCTAAAAGAGATCGTCTATGATAGGCATCAAAGAAGGTAGCATCAAATGGATTACGTTTGGAAAGATAGGTTAAGAGATCCATCCTCAGTTGGTTAGTACTCTGGACAAAGGTAGGAGCTGTGTTTTGTCTTTGATTTAGGACCACCGAATCAATCATGGGATGCCACGAACTATCCTGACAATCAGCCACTTTGGAGGAATAACTCTGAAACATATTAGCTATGCGCAACTCCAAATGATTGACATATAGAACAGCCTGTAAGACCACATCCCCCACATACCATGCCATATCTACCTCATCTGGGATTAACAAATCTCCTCGTAGATACATGTATGACATCAACATGGTGTCTGGCGTGACAGAATCTTCAAAGACCATTCTGACTACCTCTGTCAACAACTCAGCAGACCAAGCCCCACTCCAGCCATCCTCTGGAAAAGGTAAATCCATCATGGAAAGCTTCATATAGAAGACCAACTTCTGTAAGTGGTAGTGGACAAAGAAAGAATGGTCTGGTAGGACAAAGTCCTGAAACTGTTCAAAGGTAGACCATAACAAGTCCATTCTGGACTGCAATCTTTCCACTTTGTCTTGGAATAGAGGGCACAAAGTAGCCTATCTCTGTAGGGCAGCCAAATCCTGCTGTGAAAGAGAAGGAATTAATGAAACAGGAGGGCTTGGAGGAATAGAGCGGGACTTTGCAAGCTGATCTTGCAACTGCTGGATTTGGGAGGCTTGGTTGGCCACTGTGTCATTAGCCATCTGTAAAGCTGAAAGCTTGTCATCTAAAAGAACTTGGAATTCTTTCGCTTCGCTGGACATCCTCTCCTTCTCTGCTGAAAGGCTAGTAACCTGTGACTGAGCCTCGAATAACTGGGTCTTCAATGAAGAAATCTCATCGCTTTGGGTGGCCACCAATTGGGTTTGCTGTTCCATTTGCTTAAATAGATCTGCTAGGGTATCCTTAGCAGAAGCTAACTCAGATGTTGCCTTATGCAACTAGTCTTTGGACTGCATGAGCTCTTCATAGAAAGATGCGTACAGCTGTTGAACACAGGCTGTCACTGACAACTCAATGGAACTTTGAATATCCTTGCAGAGGAAAGGAGTGGCATCTCCTGAGACGAGACTGTTCAGGGAAGGAACTGAGATCTCCAAGGATCCTTCTCGATGTGCTCGGAACAGATTATTGCAAGTGAGATACCCAGGGAGTTCACTGCCAGAAGTAGCAGGGATAGGCACTGAGGGAAGTACAGCAGGGGCTTTATCCGCTACCCTCTTCAAGCGTTTGCGATGTATGACCAGGGGAGGCGGAGAATCATCATCCTCAATGTCAATAGGTGCTGACTCTTCTGAAGGTGGAGGAGGAGGAACTGGATCTGATGGAGGAGGTGGAGGTACAGTCTTCTGTAAACCTGAATAGGTCAAGAAGGCAGACAAATATGATCCATAGGTAACATTGGTAACATTACCCCTCGTGACTTTAACAAAATGCTGATCCATTTTAGTAAGGAGGTATGTGCTCCAATCAATAGCAAGTCCTTTCAGCACCATCCTGGAAGCTGTGAAAAGCTCTTTGGACAAATAGTGGGATGGCGTTTTGGCAGGCATGAACCTGTCCTGAAGGAACTGACACATCGTCTTCCATACGGGATCAGTAATCATAGAAAACGAAACTCCTGAAGAGTTTATCACTTTCTTAACATCAAGGACTTCCCTTGTCTGCTTCTGCAGCAGTTTCAAAATCTCTTCATTAGAGAAGAGCTGACGAGTGGTCACAAAAGGTTCTCCTTTGGAGGGTAAAGATAGAGCCTTCCCTAAGCCTCGAGACGTCAATGTCATAGACATGCCTTGGACTACGCATGTCTTCTTGCTGTAAGAGGCTAGGAACTCATCACATAAGGACGGATTCTCTGGAAGCAATGGACAAGGAGTGGCCACAAAAGCAGCAAGTCCGGCCTTCATGAGGGGCTCAAAAGTAAGTAGGGACGAGTAATCCCTACTAACTAGTGGGACGTACTGGATAGGGGGAGGAGCATGAGAAGGCGCCATTCAGATGGTTACACACACACCACAAACACAGACAATCAAGGAGAATGCCTGCAAAGCAACAGACAAAAACCAAGGATAAGAGAATTACCAATCAAACGTGACACGACCTACTAACCCTAGGCAAACCACATCCTAGAAAAAATTTGACATGACCTTGAGACAAATGCGACCGAAAGCTTCATGCGATGCAGCAGACAAACATCCTGAACCCCGTATCAGGCAACAAAAGAAAAAAACTACATACCGTACCCGTAACTGTAACTAAGACAGGAAACCAAAACCATACCATATCCGACACATATCAATACGACATCTGTGATAGAACCAAGACAGAACCATGGAAAATAACACTAAGGACTGCGCAAACCCATCCCACGAGACGCTTCATTAAAAAGGGAATTAAGTGCAGTGAGGGGGGGATTAATTTAATGAAGGGTTGATTTTAATCATTTATTAAAAATGGATGAATTTTTATTAGGTGATAAACCTTAACAAGAAAACGGCGGTTCCTTATTATAAATTTAATTACCAATTATTAGGTTAAACGGTGCAGTTATTCGATTCCCGGACTTCGATTCCCGACTGGGTCTCTAAATGCAATTCATTGATTATAAATTAAGGTGATGTGGAGCGCTTTTTTGCCAGCGCGTGCTCATGTGACGGCTGGTTCTTTTTAATTAAAAAAATTTAAAGTGCCTCTGTAGCGCACGTAGCGCGTGCTAAGTGAACGGCTGGTTTATTTTAATTAAAAAGTATGTGTGTTTAGCGCGAAGGCGCGTGGAAACTGTGGGTGAATTAAAGGGTTTATTTTAACAATTAATTTGTGATTAAGGGGGAAAATAAATAAATAAATAAAGCACATAAAATAAATACCTGGAAGGGGTGTGTATGTAATGCAGGAATGCGCACTTCGCAATCCAAAAATATCTGGATTGGGTTTTCGAGACGGTTAGTTGGGGTGTTGGAGGAAAAAGAGATTGATTTATTTTGGGTTAATGGTTGTGTTTATTTATTTGTGTATGTTATGAATTTGTGTGATTTAATGTGAAAGAATTTAGGTGTGAAAGAAAATATTATAACAACTGAGAAAAATATGCCAAAAATAAATAAAAATGGGAAGGAAAGGGTTATGAGTTTTTTAGAAATTAATTGGGAATTTTTTAGTATTTTTAATGAATTTTTAGCATATTTTTGGGTATTTTGAAAGATTTTAGAATTTTAAAATAGGCAAAAATATTTTTTGCTGAAATTTACAGGTGGAGAAAAAGAGGGCCATGGATTGCAAAAAATAAAAGAAAAGGTTTCTAGAGTTTCTGTAATTTTTCAGAATATAAAGTGATTTTTTTAATGATTTATTTATATTTTGCAATGTTTTTGTGTGTTTTTTTAGGTGTTATTTAAATGGAAAAAAAAAAAGAGTTACGGGTGTGGTAATGAAAAATGTGGGAAAAATACCCAGCAAAAGGCTGCGTGGCAGCTGCGTGGTCAGCAACCAACTGATGATCTTCCGCACTCGATCCCGCACAATCACACGATCAAACACGAACAAGCACCCACATGCGCGTGCGTCAAGGGCGGAGAAAAGGTATCGGCGGGTTTCCACGTGGTTCGTGAAGGGCGGCGGGTGCGGCTGGTGTCGGCGGATGAAAGGGGGCGTAAAGGGGATCTTCTGCAGGTGACACGGGTGGGGTGAAGTTCAGCGGGTCTGCTGGAGGGAAAAACAGGGGTTTAGGAGGGGGTTGAGGCGTATGAGGGGGGGTGTTCTGCAGGGTGTGTGTGATTGTCCCGAGGGGGGAAAAGGGGCTTAGGTAGGGGTGAGGTTAGTGGGTGGGAAGGGGGGTTAGGGGGGGGTGGGTGTGGTGGGTTACAATGGGGGGAATGGGGGCTAGTGGGGGGGTGGGTGTGGTGGGTTACAGTGGGGGGAATGGGGGCTAGTGGGGGGGTGGGTGTGGTGGGTTACAGTGGGGGGAATGGGGGCTAGTGGGGGGGTGGGTGTGGTGGGTTACAGTGGGGGGAATGGGGGCTAGTGGTGGGTTGGTGGGAAGGGGGGTTTGAAAAGGTGGGAAGGCGGGAGGCGTGGCGCAGGCGACGAGGGGCGGGGCACAGGCGACGAGGGGCGTGGCACAGGTGGAGCAGGCGGCGAGGGGCGGGGCACAGGCGGAGCAGGCGGCATGTCGGCGAGGAGGATGGCGTCCACGGAGGCAGCGCGGGTGTCGCACCGGCACGGGGAGTGCTCCACGGCGGCAGAGGCAGGGGCAAGGCGTCCAGCGGGGCCACAACGGCAAGGAGGCGGCAGGGCGTTACGGGAGGGGAGCAGAAATGGCTGGAGAGGATGGAGGGAGAAGAAAGGAGTAGGAGGGGAAGGAGGGCAGCATGAGGGAGGAGAGAAGGAGGATAGGAGAGGGGAAGGAGAAGGTGGAGGAGAGGGAGGACGACGCAGGGAGAGGGAAGAGGAAGGGAAAGAGGTGGTTAGGGTGGGGAGGGTCGGGCGGGCAGGATAGTGGGCGGGTAGGGGAAGGGGAAGGGGTAGGTTAGGGAAGGGTGTGGGGGGGGGTTGGAAAAGGGAGGGTGGTTATGGGCAAAGCCCATGGGATGGGGGGTGCCCGAAGGGTGGGGCACCCAAAGGAGGAGATGGGCATGGACAAGGGGAGGGTAGGGTAGGGGCGGACAGGGGGAAATGGGTGCGTATCCCCGTCCCGCGCACGTGCGCGGGGCGGGGTAAAAAAATTTGCCGTGACGGGATTGAAATGGCGCGGGAAAGACGGTACGGGTTACGCGGACACGACCGGGGCGCGTGGGGACGCGTAAAATCGAAAAAGGGCGCGTTCACGCGCAAAACGAGCGCGAGAAAAAACGTAAAAAGAAAGAAAAATTAATAACTCCCAATCCGGACGTCAAAACGAAATATCGTAAAAACGAAAAGTGGGCAGGACGACAGGGGGGAAACAAGAAAAATATGGGACGGGGGTTCCGGGAGGGATAAAGGGCGGTCACGTGCAAAAAACACAAAAAACGAATCAAAAACGCAATTTAAAAAATTAATATCGAAAGATCCGTGCATCGGAATGAAGTGCAAAAAAAAGGAAAACTGTGCAGAAAGATGTGCCCAACAATCCTATCACGTCAAAACATAATTCCGACTAAGGTAAGACGCGTGCACATGGGAAAAACCCAAAAAACAAACCCGAAAATGGGATCGGAAATTAATATCGAACAAACCATTCACCGGAATGACATGCAGTAAGAAGGAAAAATGTCCGTAGAAAGGAGTGGCACAGGGTTATCATGTTAAACCGCGGTTCCGGTGGAAGTAGGAGGGGTTCACATACAAAAAACTCCAAAAATACTCCCGAAAAGTCATTTAAAAATTAATAAGTAAAAATCCAGAAGTCGAAAAAGGGTGGAGGAAAAAGGAAAAAGGTAGGGGAAAGCACAGGGGACACGGTTGTCAAATCAAATGGGAATTCCGATGCAAATAGGGCAGGTTCACATGGAAAGATGTCAAAAATACGCACGAAAAAGTCGTGAAAAACCGGAAAATTAATAACGGACAAACCATGTAGCGGAATGATGCGGATTAAAAAGGAAAAATGTCAGGGGAAAAGCGGTTGTCAGGGCTATGACGTCAGATCAAGGTTTCGAAGCAAAAAAAGCGCGTTCACATGGAAAACCGACTAAATTTCGTAAAATGCGTCAAAAATTAATAACTCAAAAACCGTGCACCGGAACAGGGGTAGGTAAAAAGGAAAATGGATCAGTTCAAAGAGAGGAACAGGGCTATAAGGTTGGATTGGTAGTTTGGTGAACGTAGGATGCATTCACAGGACAGGACCGCAAAATCAGGGAATGAAGGAAAACTGCAAGGGAACAGCCCCAAAGGTGGGGGGAACATAACCGGATGGGTGGGAAGGGATCCCATTAGGGTAAAAGCAAGGCATGGCATATATGCATGAACAAGTTGAGGCATATGCAGAAGGGTATGCAATGTAGACGCGCAGGGACGCGTCCCCACACTTAAGACCGTAACGGATAGGGTTAACCGAACAACAGGGACCTAGGACCACGCCACAGACCATCCACTAAAGTCCCCACACTTAAAACATGACCATCACTAAGAAACAGAAGTTGTAGGGTTAGAAAAACTTGGCCCGTTTCGTCAAGAATCAAGGTTGAGTGTCGACGGCACGTCCAGTGTGGTTGTCGGCGCTAGAGGGACCAAGGCATCTTCTCGGCACACGTCCGTCATGGAAGGGACCACGCGGCAGCACCCAGGGAGGTAGCTGATGGAAGGAATCGTAGGAAATTCGTCGATGATGAGGGATATTGCACGCAACTCACAATCACTCAATTGGAATGAAAGAACAGTCACTCGCCCCATGACTGATATCACTTGAGGAAGAATGATTGAAACCCATATCTCATACCCGGTTGAGGAATCAACAAAGGGGAAATGGTGCGAAGGGAGTATGCCAGGGTGCACAGTTGATGGTGCATTAGTGCATCCAACCCATCTGGCATAAGTGCAAGGAGGAAGGCAAGGGAGCCTTACAGTGCAGTGTACAGAACAGGGTGATGTGTCTTGTGTTGACGGTAAAGACCCATCCCGTGGGTGCACAGGGAAACGGGAACATACCTGACTCGAAGTGTCGTAACGTCTCTCAATCTCACCTCTCGGTAATTGATTGAAAAAACTCCGGTCACACTCAACCCACCCTCTGTCTCACGCTCTGTTGATAGATACAGGAGGGCAGCCTTTTCCTGAAACCCATTGATGTAATCCTCACAGTCACTTGTGCAAAGGTTGTATGCCTTGTGCGCATTTGATGGTGCAACAGTGCATCCCGCCCTGTGCCGGCATACGGTGCGAGAATGAAGGCCAGGGAGCCTTATAGTGCAGTGCACAGAACAAATCGTGCTTTGTGCATTGAGAGGCCCATCCCGTGCGTGCAACACTTCATTCACACTACGCACCTCTCATTCGATTTGAAGGGAAAAGACTGGTCTCTCGCCCCACCCTCTGTCTCACTCTCTGTTGATAGTTACAGAGGGTAACCGTACTCACTTCCCCATCCGGTTAGGATGAAAGCTCACATCACTCAAGGGGTTGTCGATGATGATCGCGTCATCAGTTGTTGAGGAGGCGTACCCAGGGAGGTAGCCATCAAATCGAACATTGTGTTGGATAGGAATATGTCGTCCGCTAGAGGACAGGTAGTCACTTTGTAAAGAGACCCAGGACACAGCGTACCAAGGGAGGCAGCTTCGGAATTGGATCCTAGGGATATCAATTAATGAATCCACTTTCTGGACTGCTGGGTGTTACCACCTTTTCCACAGCCAGCTTCTCGCCCAAGGGTGTTTATCACCTTTTCTTGGAACGAGGCCTGCTATGACAGGGAATTTCTTCCTTTTCTCTCATAACAGATTTGTTTTTCGTGTTTTTTTTTTCTTCTTCTTGTTTTTTTTTTTCTTCTTTTCTTTTTTTTCCCTATGCCCGAGGGTGTTTCCACCTTTTCTCGAAGAATAGGTCGGCATGACAGGGACCTAAGTCCTTTTCTCCCATGACCGATATGTTTTTTTTTTTTTCTTTTCCTTTCTTTTCTTTTCTTTTCTTTTTCTCTTTTTTCTTTCGAATTGAGCAAGGGAATGGTAGAACTACCATTTGTCAGAACCCACCTCGCCACTGTCGCTGGTGGAAAATAGAGGATAAGAGATCAAGGCTAGAAGGGGGGTTTGAGGGGACAGAGGGTTGCGTCCACTTCATCAGGAGTGATTGAAGAACGGCTATCAGAAGTAGCATCATAACAAGTACAGTGCCGCGCCAACGAGGGAAAAGATCAAGTGGCCGTAATTGTCAAGATCCCCAAGGAGGGAAGTACTTCTTCAAGTGATATCCATTAATCAGAAAGGGATCATCAGAGGCATCAACGGTCTGCACTTGGACAGAGCCATTAGGGTTGACTACAAGTACCTTATAGGGGCCCATCCACCGCTGCTGGAGCTTGCCAGGAAACTTGCCAAAGCGTGAATCATAGGCTAGGACCAAATCACCTTCTTTGAACTCTTTGTGCTTGATGAAGCTGTCATGGTAAGCTTTACGTCGAGCTTGCGTGGCTTCCATGCACTGTAGAGCCATCCGACGAATTTCGTCCAAACATTCCAGGTGCAGGAGACGCTGTGAATCATCATCCCCCAAACGCTCTTTGATAGCCACTCTCAAAGAGGGTAGTTCCAGCTCAACAGGAAAAACAGCTTCTGTACCATACACCAACTGGAAAGGTGTCTGTCCCGTTGCTGCTTTATGAGAGGTTCTGTACGCCCAGAGGGCCTCTGTAAGTTGATCGTCCCAATCACGACGATGTGCGGTAATTGTTCTTGTCAGAATCGAGCAGAGGATGCGATTGGTGACTTCGACTTGGCCGTTGGCTCTGGGGTAATAAGGAGTGGACTTGCGATGGCGGATCTTATACAACTCTGTCAACTCTTCCATGACTTTGTTGAGGAAATGAGTGCCTCTGTCACTTACCAGCTCTAAGGAACTGCCAAAACGGGTGATGATATTCTCGTACATGAACAGGGCCACGCTGTTACCATCGTCACGCTTTAGGGCTTTAGCTTCACACCACTTTGTGACATAATCCGTACATACGAGGATGTATCGGTTCTGTTTCCTTCTGGTAGGAGGATCGATTGGACCTACGAAGTCAATGCCCCACTTCTCAAACGGCTTCAAAGGAAGGATAGGTTGCAATGGCATGGCACTTGTCTTCGGGGGTTTCCCCATTCTTTGACAAGCATCACATCTTTTACAGTAATCATAGGAATCTTTGTGAATGGTAGGCCACCAATAACCTGCTAGCAGAGCCTTCCTGGCCGTAGCTTCTCCTGCAAAGTGACCTCCACATGGCTCGTCGTGGCAAGCCTTCAGAACAATCCCAATCTCATCCCCTGCAACACATCTTCTGAGCATTTCATCTTTGCCTTTCTTGTACAGTGCACCGCCTAGCAGGGTGTATGGGGCTGATTCTAACATGAGCTTCTTCCTTTCCCGACTAGAGATACTAGGAGGGTACTGTTGGGTTGCCAGCAGATTGGCAATATCTGCATACCAGGGAGTGACAGTTTCTACCAAGAATAGGGAAGCATCAGGGAGGTCTGGATCATCCTGCTCCTCGTCTGCAGTTTGTGGGATACGCGACAGATGATCAGCCAGAACATGGGAACGACCAGGCTTAGTAATCACCTCAAAGTCAAACTCCTGGAATAAAAGGAGCCATCTCATCATTCGTCCTTTCACATCTGCTTTGTTCATCAAGAAGGACAGGGCCTCATGATCCACATAAAATTTAAAGTGGGTAGATAGGAGGTAATGGCGAAACTTCTCCAGGGCAAACACCATTGCCAAGCACTCCAGCTCGGTCACTGTATAGTTTCGTTCCCTTCTGGTTCAGGCAGGAAGTATTCACCCATTGATAATGGCTTTGCATCTTTTGGAAGTTGGCTTACAGTATCCATTGTTAAGGAATGTGCCACTGTTTTCTTGGGAAGGATCTATTTGACAGCATCTTCGTTTGCTGACGTTCCATCCGTAGCCTCGTTAGGGGAGTCAGAAGATAATTCCAAGGAGGTGGATCCATGTCCTTTTTGAGAACCATACAGTTTCAGCACCACTTTGTTGGGTCCTCTGCCCAAGGTCAAGGTTCCTTTGAACCAATCCGTCCTTGCTCTGGCTTCAAAAAGCCATGGTCTGCCCAGTAACAGAGGATAGGATGTACCATAAGAGTTTGGCTTCACCACCAGATAGGTTAGCCAATAATCTTTTCCAGCCACTGTAGTCTTCACATATGGAAGAATGCCCAAAGGCTTGATTCTACTCTGATCCGCCAGTCTGATGAGCCATTGGGTTGGTTGCACACCTTGTAGGCCTAGATCCTTCATTGTCACATCCGTCATAATGTTCACTGATGAACCTCCATCAATTAGTGCATTTGCAATAAAGCAGCCTTCTATCCACACGCCAGTCTCTGGAGTACCCGGATCTAGGAAAGCGTTAGCCACGTCCACTTCTTTGACAGGCTCTGGAGCCTTGTTGGACTTTGTTGCTATTGAGGGAGCAATCCTTAAACGACGTCTTCTTGTCAGTATACTTTTGAACCTTTTCCGGCAACTGGGAGACAACATCAATAATTGTCGGAATGTAAGGTTTGGTCTAAAGGTATCTAGATCTCTGACCAGATCGTATTCCTTAATAGGATTCACTGGCTTCTCTAACCGATTAGGGAATGGAGCAACACCCATTTTCATTTTCCCTCTTTCTTCCAACAGAGAAATTACAGGAGCTTCTTCTGCCACTTGTGGCACTTCCTCCTCTTCTGTCTCCTGGACCTCTGGTCCTGTCTCTGTAACTGTCTCTGTAACTCTCTGTGGCACTGTAGTGCTCTGTACGTCACTGTTAGGCTCTGTGCTGTTCTGTTCTTCTAGTGGAAGCTTGAACTTCACTGTTCTGGTAGGAGGGTTATTTTCTTTCTGGATAGGTGGTTCCTTCTGCTTTACACGCGTGATGGCAGCAACTTCCAATTCTACCAAATTGGAGGTAGGCTCTTGGGCCTTGGACGGACTATCAGTAGCACTGTTTTTCACTGGGGCTGGGCTTGGACAGTCTTTTGCAGTGTGGCCTTCTCCTTTGCATCGACTGCATAAGGGCTTGTAATCCACTGACCTTCGAGGATTTGGACAATTTGGTGAGATGTGTCCCTTTTCTCCGCATCTGTAACACTCCACTTCTGATCTCTGACCACCGCCAGACTGTCTTCCTCTGTAACTTTGAGAAGGAAATCTTCTGGGTCCGAAATTAGGACCAAACTCTCTAGGCTTGGGTCCAATATCTTGTGTTGTCATTTTGGATTCCAACAAGTTAAATCTTGCGTCTTCTTCCTTCCTTCTCATATCATGCATCTCCTTCAGAGAGCAAATGTCCTCTGTATGATTCTTCCGCAAACAGTAGGAACAGAAGGCTCCAGGGATGGTTGGTTTCCGTGTGCATTCAGTGGCTAAATGGCCTGCTTGATGACACTTACCACACCAAGTATTTGACCGCATCACATCTCTTCCTGCTCCCGCAACATTGGATATGCTTGCGGTATTCACTTTCAACGTCTGTAGTTGTTCTGTAATCACATCCATCAACTCCTTTTTAATGTTTGCAACTGAGTTGGATAAATAATCCTTCAAGCTTTCTCCTCCTGACGTACTGGCAGGAGGGTTTTGAGGAGTCTCTGTAATTACTGCATAAACGGGTTGGGCTGGTACAGAGGGGTCTCTGTTCTGGTTCTGATTCAGAGCTCCTGTTTGAACTATTGGCTGTTGGCTCCAGTTGGTAGGATTCCACTATTGCTGTTGATTTGGCATTGAGGAAATTGGTTGAGACCATGGTTGTTGTGGTTGAGCCATCATTTGAGGCATGGATTGTGGCCATTGTGGATTTGGTGCACTGTACTGTGATACTGGGGGCATCTGTTGGTAGGGATAGGGAACAGTCCCTGGGACTGCATTTGGTGGATACATCATTCCTGGCACCAGAGGAGGTAGGACTCCTCTTCCTGTATTCATTGCTAATCTAGCTTCCACTTCATCGTACAGTCTTGCACCTTCTGTTGCAGCTTGTAGTGTGGCTGGTCTTTGTAGCTCCACAAACTTACGGACTTCTGGTTGTAATCCTCTGAGAAACACCCCCTTCTGAATCCCATCATCTAAATTATGGTTAGTCCATCTCTTCAAGATGGATTCCATTCGCGAGACATAGGCTTCCACTCTTTCTCCAGAGGACTGACTTAGGTTCATAAATTCCTCTCTCATCCGCTCTTCAAAACCTTCATGCCTGAATTTAGTGAGGAAGGCCAACTTCAGGTCGTCCCATGTGCCAAAAGTTCCTGCTGCTTGTCTCTCATACCACTGAAACGCCGCGCCCTTGAAAGTGGCGGGGAATATTGCTAACCAATGCTCCGGGGTTCTGGCATTGTTAGCCACACACGCTACCATAAACTCTGCTACATGAAGATCAGGGTCTTCATTGTACTCTCCCTTAAAAACTGGCAATGGGACTACATTCGCTGGTCTGTCATCAATATTTCCAGGACGGATCTGGCTTGGAAGTGGACCTCCAGCAGGAGGAGGAAGGGCTTGATGTGCCATTGGGACTTCTGTAAAGAGTTCCGCAAGGGCGTCAAAGGTGGCTTCTGCTGCGAGCTCGTTCTCAGCCTTGATTTTTGCTTTCTCTCTTCTCACGTACCTCTGGACTCGTTCCAACGCTTGCCTTTTTATTGCGTCATTCATCAGGGGGTTGACTCCACTATGTTGTTAGTGCTCCACAGAGGGTTAACAGAAGGCTTCAGTCTCTAGAGGACTCTCTTGCCAACATTTCTTCTACTTCTTTCCTCTCAACGTCCCTGAATTCTGCTTTCATGCCACTACACAGAGGAAGGTATTCGGTTTTGAAGGTGTCAAAATGCATACGTCTGAGCATTGTGGTGGTGCCATCATTATAGTAATGCCAGCTTCTGATGGTTTCAATAGTGTATGTTGTGAAAAACACTCTGTCTACCAACTTCCAATGGGTTGCTAATTGAACAAACAGAAGATTATCAGTACACCAAGCATCCCATGTATCTTGCTGTTGAGCATCCACGAACAAATTCCAACTCTTTTCCTTCTTGTCCCTGTGAACCTCTACAGACCAAGACTCCTGAAGCTTCTTCACAATCTCCCACTTGATGTTATCTGGAAACTTCTCAATGAATGCCAAATCTTCCATGGATGTTCATTCTCTCTGTTTCTGCTCTTCAGTTTGTTCCCAAACAGTTTGCCACCAAGATGCAAGTTTCTGCTGCTTCAATAGGAAGAGGAAACTGTCCACCACATAGAGCATGCATCATGATGGTGATGTGTTTCCGCCATTGTGGGATGAACTTCTTGTGGAAAGTGGCTTTGATTATGAGGAATTCCAACTCTTCAGTGGAAGAAGGAACTTTACAATCATCCATTGAATTCTTCTCTTCTTGGCAATGCCATTTCCTTCATTTTCAGCCTCTTTTGGTGCTTGTTGATGGCAAGTTTCCCCGGCTGCGCACCAAAAACATGGAGCCCCGAGAGGAACACCAAGGAAAAGGGAATTCTCTTGCAAGAAAATCTATCTTGTAACATCAACAAGCTTGTTTATCATGTTTCATATGATCACAATGAAGAAAAGAACACCAGGCACAACAAATCTTCATGCAGCATCATGTAAATCTCCCACGGTTTTTAATAGAATCGACCATATGCTTCAACATCCTCACAAAATCCATCAATGGAACAAAGAAAGCAAAGAAGTACACCATCTTTGAATGGAAATACATCACATAGTATTCATCTTCAATATCTTCATAGTCTTCTCTCTCAATCTCTCATATACAATCACTCTGTTTGAGTAGAATTGGCTATCTCTGACTCTCTCTCTCTCTCTCTCTATCAATAATACATCATATCCTCACTACAATCTCTCAAAATTACTCTCAATAATCACTCTTAGGTCGTGGATACCCCTCCCAAGAGGTATGTCTGATATGAAGGGTCACCAGAGCCACTACAGTGTCTCTTCACAGCTCACTACTGTCACTTCACTCTAGTCTTCACTTGAGTCTTTAGCAGCTACTTCTTCCACTTCCTTCAGCTCTTTTGCACTTGTATTCACCTCTTTCCAAGGCTAGAAAACTTTCCCAAAAGTCACACATACATTCCACAGAACACTTACAGAAGCATACAGAACAGCCTACAGAACAGTACCAGAACAGAGACAGTACAGAACAGAACAGAAACAGAACAGAACAGAAGCTCTACAGAAGACCTACAGAAGGTTATAGAAGGTCATCAAAACCACATCACTCATTCTCAACCCATTCCAAACTCTCACAAACCATTCACTAAGCTTTCACAATATCTCATTCTTCATCAATCAATACTCCATCCCTCCTTACAGAAGACAATCAGACCAAAACAGAACAAAACAGAAGGTATACAGAACCTATCAGAACCTATCAGAACATCACAGAACCATCAACAAACATCATGAACTTCCAAAACACAATCAATATCATCCAAAACACTCTCAATCCACTTCTAAATCAACCAATCATCCTATAAAATCAACCATTCAGCTCTCAAAAACAACAAAAATCAGCCAAAAAAACAAGTCATTTCAACACTCAACATGGTTGCATATATACTACTACTACTCATGGAATAAATCTTAAAATAGTTATAATGCTCAAATATATGCTTGTTAGAGCATAAATTTATTCCTAAGACTATTCTAAGGAAGAAAGAGGGTTAATGATAAAAGAGTGTCCTTCCTTGCAAGTGATTTTATATTATATTTATTAATTAAAATTGATAGTTGAAAATGAGTCTCCTAAGAGATCTTGTGGTGATGTTGTTTTAGTTTTGCAAAGCATATGAATTATGCTATTTTAGTTTTCTGTATTTGTCTTTTTAAGAAGAGATTGATTTTTATGGAATCTCCAAAGTTATTTTTGGGATTACGCTATGGAAAAATGAATGTTTTTCATACTGATATGCTGATTGTCTTCATTGCATATTTGCGTGGTGGAGGCTAGGACAAGCCCCATGTATGAGAGGTCTCTTTGCAATAAGAACATTATGCTAGGAGGCACAAGTATGCTAGGGCTCTCTAGCCATATATCCCTTAGGTTTGTTGAGGATCGGCCTAACCCTTATGAGCCTAGGATGAGCTTATTGTAAGGTCCTATTTACTTTTCTCTCTTTCTCTCCCTTTCTCATTTCCTCTCCCTCCCTCACCCTGACCCTCTCTTTCTCTCTTTCCCTATTAGGTTTAATGATTTTTCTCTCTTTTTCTCTCTCCTCTCCCTCTCTCATTTCTTTTTCTCTCTCCTCTCCCTCTCTCATTTCCCTTTCTCTCTTTCTCTCCCTCTCTCATTTCCTCTCCCTCTCTCACCCTCACCCTCTCTTTCTCTCTTTCTCTATTAGGTTTAATGATTTTTTTCTCTTTTTCTCTCTCCTCTCCCTCTCTCATTTTTTTCTCTCTCCTCTCCCTCTCTCATTTCCTTTTCTCTCTTTCTTTCCCTCTCTCATTTCCTCTCCCTCCCTCACCTTGACCCTCTCTTTCTCTCTTTCACTATTAGGTTTAATGATTTTCTCTCTTTTTCTCTCTCCTCTCTCCCTCTCATTTCTTTTTCTCTCTCCTCTCTCTCTCTCTCTCTCTCTCATTTCCCTTTCTCTCTTTCTCTCCCTCTCTCATTTTTTCTCCCTCTCTCACCCTCACCCTCTTTCTCTCTTTCTCTATTAGGTTTAATGATTTTTTTCTCTTTTTCTCTCTCCTCTCCCTCTCTCATTTCCTTTTCTCTCTTTCTCTCCCTCTCTCATTTCCTCTCCCTCCCTCACCCTGACCCTCTCTTTCTCTCTTTCCCCATTAGGTTTAATGATTTTTCTCTCTCCTCTCTCTCTCTCATTTCTTTTTCTCTCTCCTCTCCTTCTCTCATTTCCTTTTCTCTCTTCCTCTCCCTCTCTCATTTTCTCTCCCTCCCTCACCCTCACCCTCACCCACACCCTCTCTTTCTCTCTTTTCCTATTATGTTTAACATCTTTTCTCTCTTTTTCTCTCTCCTCGCATTCTTTCATTTTTTCTCTCTCCTCTCCCTCTCTCATTTCCTTTTGCTCTCTTCCTCTCCTTCTCTCATTTCTTCTCCCTCCCTCTCCCCCTCTCATTTCCCTATTATTTTTCGTCTCCCCCCCTCTCCCTCTCCCTCTCCCTCTCTCATTTCCTCTCACTCTCTCATTTTCCTATTATGTTTAATGTCTCCCTCCCCCTCTCTCTCTCTCTCCCTCTCCCTCCCTCTCCCTCCCCCCTCTTTCTCTCTCCCTCTCCCTCTCTTTCTCTCTCTCTCCCTCCCTCTCCCTCTCTCTCTCCCTCCCTCATTTCCTCTCCCTCTCTCTCCCTCCCTCTCCCTCCCCCTCTCTCTCTCTCCCATTTGCTCCCCCTCCCTCTCCCATTTCCTCCCTCTCCCTCTCTTTCCCTCTCTTTCTCTCTCTCTCTCCCTCCCTCTCCCTCTCTCATTTCCTCCCTCTCCCTCTCCCTCTCCCTCTCCCTCTCCCTCTCCCTCACCCTCTCCCTGTCTCTCATTTCCTCTCCCTCTCTCACTATACACAAATTATACAAAAAATAATAAAAGAGAGAGAGAATGCACTCTCCCTCCCTCTCGTTCTCTCATTGCATTCCCCTCCCTCTTCCATTTCCTCCCTCTCCCTCTCCCTCTCTTTCTCTCTCTCTCCCTCCCTCTCTCTCTCCCTCTCTCATTTCCTCCCTCTCCCTCTCCCTCTCCCTCTCCCTCTCTTTCTCTCTCATTTCCTCTCCCTCTCTCAATATACACAAAATTATAGAAAAAAAAGTAAAAGAGAGAGAGAATGCACTCTCCCTCCCTCTCCCTCTCTCATTTCCTCCCCCTCCCCCTCCCTCTCTTTCTCTTTCTCTCCCTCCCTCTCCCTTTCCTCCCCCTCCCTCTCCCTCTCCTTCTCTTTTTCTCTCATTTCCTCTCCCTCTCTCAATATACACAAATTAAACCCTAAACAAGTAAAAGAGAGAGAGAATGGACTCACTGTAAAGATTTGCAAGAGGGTTTGACGGCTCCTCTTCGCGACGGCGGCTCCTCCTCTCCTTCGCGAATGACGGCAGCGGCGGCGGCGGTGACAAGCCTTCTTCCTCTCCCTCTCTCACCCTCTATGCAAAACGGTCTCTCTCTCTCTCTCTCCCTCTCGAAAACTTTCACGAATGCGCGAAATAAAACTTGCTCGGGTTTCGGCCCGCTTTTTTTTCTCTGTGGGGCATCGCTATTAGCGTCGCAAATGCGACGCAAATAGCGACGCCGCTATTTCGCGTCGCTAATCGGCGTCGCTATTTCTTTCTTTCCTTGTAGTAATATCAAATCTCCTAGATCATTCAAAATATATAAGAGTGGAGACTATTTGTATGTTCTTTATGTTAGAGCAGCGCATCAAGGGGCCAATCCTCTTAGTGTAGGAGAGATGTAGTGGGGCCACAGCATTCAGTCGGAGGGGTGCCTCCTCTATTTTTGTATTACCTGGTATATTATACTAGGATGTATGGGATCTCCCTTTGAAGAGTAAGAAAGGGTAATCATTGGACTATGGTTCCATTACAAACGCAATATTTCTAGTAGCAATTAGGGTAGTGTGCCCTTAGATGCTCCTAGCCGCGAGACCATGTGGGGTTATCTTGTGAGCGTTATAGAGGTCGGCTAGTGATTATAACTAGTGTCGAGGCCATTTTAGGTCCCGACATGCAAATAAGTGCTTATGCAAGCATTCTATACTCTTGGTACCTATTTCAGCCCATACAAGGCCTTTTTCAACTTACACACATATGTCGGATAGTCATAGTGTACATAGCTCTCAAGCTACTCCATATACACCTCTTCAAGCAAATCACCATTCAAGAATGCATTTTTGACATCCATCTGCTTAGAAGCTGGTAATGCAATAATTGTTCTCACCATTGCCATCTTGGCAACCGGGTTGAAAGTCTCCTCATAATCTAGGCCATATTACTGTGCATATCCCTTTGCAACTAGCCAAGCTTTATACCTTTCCAATGAATGATCTAACTTGCATTTCACTTTATAAACCCATTTGCAGTCAATGGGTACTTTGCCTTCAAGCAAACATACCAATTCCCATGTCTCATTTTCAGCCAATGCTACGTATTCTTCATCCATGGCAGCATACTAGTTCTCATCTTGCCTCACTGAACTTCGTAAGTTCTTTGTAGCCTGATACTTTAGTCATATATGCATGATGTCTGGCTGAATACCCATTGTATGTCAACCTATCAACTGGTTTTTTGATCCTTTCAGACCTCCTCAACTACAATGCACTCTAGGCTTGCCTCTCATGAGGCGGCACATACCTACTTTGCCTCACGCCATAGGTGTCATAACTAATGGTATGCCCAATTCACTATCAAGACTATCATGGCTAGGTGACCATATCTAGATGTAACTGGGCCAGTCACATCGTCAAACATCTTTTCTTTGCCTTTATCCAATCTCCCCCCACTGATATATCCATGTCAGTGGATGCAGTAGCATGACTGCGAAGTCATCCTGTCCAAGGACTAATAGTAGCATGACTGTGAAGTCATCTTGTCCAAGGACTAATAGTAGATGAACCATCACCGGTCCACTCATAGACATACTAGCTGAAGGATAATTTTTAGCATAAGTAGGGTTGGCTGGTCCATCACAGACCACTGCATTTGAATTACCATACCATGAGGCTAGCTCATCAAAAACTACATCCCTGCTAATCAGGGTTTCCCGAGTGGATGGATCATAGCATTTCTAAGCCTTTCTCTCTTGTGCATAGCCAAGAAAAACACTTTTGATAGCTTTTGGGTCTAACCTCTTCCTCTTTTCATCAGGAACATGTACATAGGTAATGCAACCAAATACTTTTAGGTGACTAAGGCTTGTATCCATATAGTTTCTCATACGGAGTCAAATCATGAACCCCAGCTATAGGTGTTCAGTTTAGCACATAAACTGCAATAACCACTTCTTCAACCCAATAAGCATTTGGCAAATTCTTTTCATTAAACATTGCCATGGCAGCTTCCATAAGCACCCAATTTTTTTTCTTTGCCACACCATTCTGTTGAGGTGTGTAACTGCATGTGAGCTATCTTTTTATGCCATATTTAGCAAGGTACCTGTCAAGCTCTCTAGATACATATTCTCCATCTCCATCAGATCTCAAACATTGATATAACAACCAAGTTCATTTTCAACATGCTTCTTAAAGTCCTTAAAGGCATCTACCACCTCATCCTTGTGCTTTAAAATGTATAGCCATGTGTATCGGCTAAAATCATCAATGAAGGATACATAATACCTGGCACCACTAAAAGATGCATTATGGGCAGGACCCCATATATCCAAATGTATCAATTGTTAAGGCTGAGAATTGTTTCTGACATGTCTCATGAATGGGAATCTCACTTGTTTCCCAAACTGACAAGTAGAGCATACATGTCCAAGATCAGTGTACTTAAACTTTGACAAGCCAAGTACAACCTCTTTCTGTTGCATATTTTTTAGTTTTTGTACATTAACATGACCAATGCATTTGTGCTAGATTTCTACATCCCGAACTACTCCATTATCATGGGCAAACATGGCTGCCTTCAATTTCCGGATAGATGCATACAAGGTAAACATTATGCCATCTCTCTTGCCTTTAGTAATCAATTTATAGCCATTTCCATAATCTTCAATAAAACAACTATTCTTATTGAATTTGACTTGCAGATTCTGTTCTGCCATCTGTACAACTAACAGTAAATTCTTGGTAATAGAAGGTATATGTAGTACATCATATAGGCTCTTCTTTTTGCCATTAGGAAGCATGAGCAACAGAACTAGACCTGTATGCTGAATATCATGATGTGTATCATCACCAGTACATACAAATCCATGAGACCCTGTTACTAATTCATTAAAGCATTCACCATGAGGAGTCATATGATTGGATGCTCTCGAGTCTATGTACCATTTCTCATCTTTTCCTTGCTTAGGCGTATTCTTAGATACATGCTACATAGCAAATAGTCTATCTCCCTAGTCATCTTGAGTACTACTGGAAGATGCATAATGTCCATGTTGCCTATCTTTTGCCTTCATATCAACTTGATTTTTATGACAATCCTTTGCAATATGCCCATATATTTTGCAATAATGATAGTCTTTATCCCTATTAGAATGCTCATGTGACTGCCAGGAGCCACCTCTACCTCTAGGTGATCTCCTCCTACCTCTAAAGACTCTAGATCCTCTCTGTCCTTGCATATTTGAGCTATGACAAGCATTTTGTTGCTGCTGTCCATGTGTGTTTTGAGTGTCTCCTCGACCCCAAAAAGCTCCATGAGCTTTACCACCTCCAGCTTGCTGACTAGAGTAAAAGACAATGTCTCTGCCTTGAGATGTGCTTGAACCTATATTTAAGCCAAGCTTTACTTCTTCATGTAGCAACAGTGCAAGTAACTCATCCCAATTAGGGGGTTTTGTTCTCATAGAAATGGACGTATTAAATGCCTTATACTCCTTGCCTAACCCATTCAATGTCACTGCAATCATATCATCCTCTAAAACATGAGATCCAATAGTAGCCAACTAGTCAGCTATGGTCTTTATTTCCGTTGTGATGCTTGAATGCTCTTGCCATTCCTAGACCTGTTGTTGAACTGCTGCTTCAACTGTG
Organism: Lygodium microphyllum; assembly: GCF_053477565.2. NCBI lineage: Eukaryota > Viridiplantae > Streptophyta > Polypodiopsida > Schizaeales > Lygodiaceae > Lygodium > Lygodium microphyllum. The sequence continues at coordinate 35,757,972 of NC_141145.1, forward strand.
TCTTTCTTGCATATGTGACATTACCATAATTCTTCATGAGTGCATCCCAAGCATCCTTGGAGGAATAGCAAATGGTAATCTACATAGCCATCGCATCAGAAATGCATAAAGAAAAACAACACAATACTTTACTAGCTTTTTTTGACCACTGTGTTGAAGAGCTTTCTGCTATTCTTGTGTAGGATTCCATTCAGATAATTCAGGTTCAACTTCAGCCCTCGTACATAAATCCCAATAACCTCTGCCAATCAAAAAGTTCTACATCTTGAACTTCCATAGAGCAAAGTTTTTGTTATCAAGCTTCTCTCCCACAATTTGAGTGATATTGTCAGTGCGTTGAGCATTTTCCATATTTGCAACTAAGGTATTCAATGATATATGCAATCTGTAAGTGCTTGACTCCTTGCAGTTTAGGAATAGACTTTTTGCAGTTCAAGAACAGCCTTCTTGCAATTCAAGAACAGACTTTTTGCAATTCAAAAATAGTCTTCCTACAATTCAGGAATAGTTTCCTACAGTTTAGGAACAATTTCCTATAGTTCAGGACCAGTTTCCTGTAGTTCTTCAAATAGAGTTTCCTGACAACCTGCTTGTTGTAAATTGTATTCCAGCAATGAAAAAACACAGTCAAATGAGCATAAACCAAGCTCAAATCAATTCAAAACATTCCATGGTAGTGGCAAAACATCCTAGCAATAAAATATGTCCATACAAGCATCAATAGACGCATAAAACTGATGCTGATATGGACTAGACTTTCCCACAGTTTATGATAGGCAAGAAACTTTTTATGACCAGTAGCATAAACTCTGCAATAATCAGGGTATTCTCAACTCAAAAATATCCTTAAACCACCATAGACATGTTTTCGTACATTGGGGATTCAATATGTGACCAAACAAGCATCAATGTTTCTACTATATGCAAGTAGCGGTACCAAATACTCTAACCACAGCTTGTTTATAGCCAGTCCACTACTATAACCATCATTATTTTCTCTACTAAAACAAGAGTATTCAAACCTCAAAACAGCCCCAAAACATCTCATACAGTTGCCACTCTATGTAAGAGTTGATACATGTCCAACCGATCAGAATATATTGCATCTATGTCAAGAGAAGATGATAAGTATCATTTTCCTGCAAAAAATAACCAATCAATACCCTGATATAACCAGTAATAAATTAGTCCAGACTTTGGGCTTTCAACACTCACAGTATCCCAAAAAGCATCTACCACTCAAGTGGTATGATCCAAGCATTTGTTAGTAGCAAATAAGCAACCAGTTCATTGTTTCCAGCCTACAAATGCATGAGAATAAGAACATATATATTGTTAGTAGCAAATGCATGAGAATAAGGGAATATATATTGTTAGGATGAAAACCACCAATGTTGTGGAACCACCTACTATTTACTGCAGTAAATAGCTAGTCTGCACAGGTCTGTGATAAATATCTCAAAATCTATGAAGAATTTGGAAAAACTTTCTTCTACAAAGTTGTAGATTACGTCAAAATGGTCATGAATCATGGGTCATTTCTCCGAAATCTATTTTTGTAGCAAGATATGGCTTTTGGAAAAAAATGGGCTATAGACATAGTCTCCTTTGATGACATTTTTTCCAAATATGATATCTTTGATGTCAAATGGCCACTGCCAAACTTTCAGGCTTCAGGCTCTGATACCATATTCAAGATTCAAAGAAAAAGATAGAGACAAACGATCCACAGGCAAGGAATTTACAATCAGAGCCTCCCCTGGCACCCAAGCGTCCTTCCGCTCTAAGCAGTATCCACAGAGAGACCTCTCGCGGTGGGTTCGGTCCATAATTAACCCCCTTTGATAGGGCCAAGCAAGTAGTGGGAGGTAACTGAACCTACCTCTCCCTCCAGGATTTTAACCTAAAGCATTAAGTGTTTTGCCTTGAATTAGTTCCTTGAGCAAGGAAATTCAAACAATGTGCCTAAGTGTACAATCACAATCATTTCGGAGGCCGTTTGTACGACCAATTGCTAAGGCGTGATTCCTTCTTCCCGAATGCTCCCAGCATTCGATCGTGGATCGTTCGCGACTTGGCAAGATTCCAAGGGCTTGGCAAGCTAGGTTGCTTGTTTCCCCTTTTCCTTTGGGTTAGGGTTTGTACCCTACCGACCCTAATTGCCCTTACCTTAGGTCTCCTTGTAAAGTAGATCATGGTCAACCCTGTTTTCCTTGGTTGGTCAACTTGCTGGTTATCTCCTAGATCCCTCAGAGTACCTATGTACCTTTATCTTTGATCTTAATTGATCAAGAGTGTCTATCCCCTTGATCATGGTTGGTCAAGATGGTTCTGTTTAGAACATTTGCTACTCCGTCTTAAGTATAATCTTCTTAAGCCCTCTTAATAATACTCACAGGCGCTTAAGCTTTTACCTATCCCTCTTGAAGTCACCAAGGACTTTGACATGGGTCCCATGGATCTCAGTCCCATTTGGTAAATTGCAAACAACGTTGAATTTTTCCAACGACTTTAATGCATGCAACGTAATGCCATGCCTTCATTTCAATGCTTACAATTTTGATATAATGCATGCATTATTTTATGCCACACATGCGAAGGTAGTTTTTATGTATGCAATCTTAACATTATCCTCTAGGTAATTATTTACACGATCAATAACCTTCTTGAATGATCTAGCTTTATGTGATCATTGTATGAGTCTAGCTACACTTTAATCTTTTGTGCAGATTATTGCATGTACCTTAGAATCCATCTTGCGATATGGACATGCACTTCGTTTCTTTCAATGTCCTTTGAAATGCATTTAAAGCAAGAACTTGTGCAAGGAACAATGCACTTTATGCACGAATTCTTGCAAGACATTTTTGGTAATTTACGATGCAACTATCTAATCAATTTCACCTATTATGATGTTGATCCGGGTTTTTCACAACCCGGATTATTACCACAAAAATTTGGCCAAAGCCCCTATCAAGAGCTTACCATATCACTTTGGGTTTACTCTTCAAGCACTAGGTATGCTACATTGCTTCTCGATTACGATAACTCTAGCAAATGGGGGGAACAAGTTCTTAGAAGGAATGTCAATGTAAACGGTAAAAGGGATGGTTATCTTAGTGAAGATGAAAATGGATTACACCTAGGAGTTGAGTGAATGCATAGATTTTTTCAAAGGACTAGCCTCCAACTACACATGGGCTCCGTCTGGATTACTAAGATTTGGAATCTATCACCATCATTAGAGGACACCTCACCCTAGCACACAAGTCAATATCCACATCATGGTGTCATTTGGATCTTACACAAAAGCTTACAAGCATGGACCCCTTTTGTCACATGCTTATATGTATTTATATACATATGGGAGACTAAAGTCAAAGCAACTTTTAGAAGCCGTTTTTTATAATCTCAATAACTCCCAAGAAAAAGCAAATTTCAAGAAAATTCTTGCAATGGCCGATCGGTTTCAAAATGGTCTACAAAGTTGCAGAAGAAACTTTTTCCAAATTCCTCACGGATTTGAAGTTACAAAGGCGCACACTGCTGGCTACATGCAATTTTCTTCTCTCTTTCACCACACCAACTTTCCACTCTATCCTTCTTGTAAATATATTATAATAATGTGCTTTGGGTACCCACCTCTTGTAATCTAGCTCCATTTCTCTATGTTTTCTACCACCACCCTTGGCTTCTTGCATGATGACCAAGGTGGGGACTTGTCCCATTCACTATGCTCCATATTTTCAAAGATACAATACATCATCTAGGATTATGTTAATCAAGAAGATTAGCTTAATCTAATCCCTCATGGAGGCTATATAAAGAGCCCATGGAGAATGAAGGGGAAGGGAAGAAGGAAGGACAATGACAAGTCCATGAAAGCATTCTAGAATACCCTCATCTCTTTGAGGGAAGCTATGAGTGAGTTCTTTTATTATGTAGCATAAGGCAAGCTTCTTCTACCTCTTCTCCTATTATCTCCCTCTCTTCTCATCTTCTCATCCCATATAGCATAATGGAAAGCTTCTTCTACCTCTTCTCCTATTATCTCCCTCTCTTCTCATCTTCTCATTCCATGTAGCATAATGGAAAGCTTCTTCTACCTCTTCTCCCCTTGTATCCCTCTCCTCTCATCTCTCTCTCTTATATTTCCAATATGGTGTCTAGTACATATATTCTCTCTTGTAAATTTGTGTCTTGGTTCTCTTGATTCTCTTTGGGAAGGGAAGGGGAGAAGGACAATGACAAGTCCATGAGATCATTCTAGAATACCCTCATCTCTTTGAGGGAAGCTATGAGTGAGTTCTTTTATTATGTAGCATAATGGCAAGCTTCCTCTACCTCTTCTCCTATTATCTCCCTCTTTTCTCATCTTCTCATTCCATGTAGCATAATGGAAAGCTTCTTCTACCTCTTCTCCCCTTGTATCCCTCTCCTCTCATCTCTCTCTCTTATATTCCAATATGGTGTCTAGCACATATATTCTCTCTTGTAAATCTATGTCTTGGTTCTCTTGATTCTCTTTGAGAAAGGGGAGAAGAGGAGGACAATGACAAGTCCATGAGAGCATTCTAGAATACTCTCATCTCTTTGAGGGAAGCTATGAGTGAGTTCTTTTATTATGTAGCATAATGGCAAGCTTCCTCTACCTCTTCTCCTATTATCTCCCTTTTTTCTCATCTTCTCATTCCATGTAGAATAATGGCAAGCTTCTTCTACCTCTTCTCCTCTTGTCTCCCTCTCCTCTCATCTCTCTCTCTTATATTTCAATATGGTGTCTAGTACATATATTCTCTCTCGTAAATTTGTGTCTTGGTTCTCTTGATTCTCTTTGAGAAAATGGATGTCCTAGCCCATCCTCCCTTTGGCTAGGTGGTGCCCCTCTTTAGTTCTCTTAGTGAGGATTGGAGGTTGGATGGGTAAGAGGCAACCCGTTCATCATTTCAGCCCTCATTTTTGGTGCCTCCGCTGAGGACATTCTCAACCACAATTCTCTACCTCCTTATGTGGAATGATACAAAACATGGTGGTGCATCCTCTACAACAAGTTTCCCAAGTGGCTCTTCCTCAACGCCTTCACCAACTATTTTTGAAGCTGGTCCAAGTCCACGACTCCCAAAATTGTCTCCTAAAGAAACTTAAGAAAGAAAGTATGCCTATCGGATGACGGCACGCATGCGGGTAAAAGCTATTCACTTTAGAAATTCCATTATTTCACAAGGGAAAAAAATATGTTGCCATCAATTGCTAGGTTCTCATAATTGTGGTGAGTGTTTTGCAAACAAATTGAAAGCCCTTCCGAGAGGTCCTCGTCTCCAAATCATCAAATCGCTCTCTCTCTCTGGCCTAATCCACATCAAAGGAGGACAACTATGCATGAACGGTGTGGAGTTTTGTAGAAGTGCAAAGTATGGAAACTTCCTTCAACTATTGTTAGCTCGAAGGTTGGGTGTGGTTGAAAAGGCGGCCATCACACCTTATGAAATATATGTCGCCGAGGATGGACACACCAAGGCAAGAACAATCACTGGTGAGCAAATTCTCCGTATAGCAAAGTTGGTGGGTTCCAAAAAGAAACACTCTGGGAAAAATCCTTCATAATTCAAGAAAGTGCATTCCCTCTACTCCCTTAAGTAGTCTCCACTCATCATGAATAATAATAATGGCCCGAATTTCTACACCTTCCACTCTGTACAAAACATCCGAGTTAATGTATGCATCAGTAGGAAGATTTTCTTCCAACAGCGTCTTGTCATGTACTTTGGGGCTGAAAGATTAAGGGAGATTCTTGTATCACCAGAACCTATAATCTTCCCAATGCTAGACTACAATGCATCCTTCAATGTACATGTATTTATCCTATTATAATAGTTTCTCATGAATCAGAACGAGTTGTATGGACCTATCCGTCCACTTGCTATGCAAACTGCGCATATTGTAGCTAGCACAAAGCTTAGATTCCAAGGCATTATTAGAAGCATACTAGGGCCTAGACGTCTTGTTGAAATCAATGCATCTGTGAACCCATTCATCCTTCCCCTTATAAAATACAACTTAAGTCTAGATGTTTTCATCTTCATACTCTACTAAGGCAACATGGCATTTCCAAGTTTTTTTGGGCACAAAGGGGAGAAAGCTCTAGATTTTTTGGATGACTTAGAAATGGCCTTCCTAGTCACAGGCCGGGATGATGAAGCAACCAAAGTACGGGCCTTTCGTTTAGTTCTAAAGGGTGATGCTCGAGTGTGGTATCAAGCTCTCTCAGAGGCTACAAGGGGTAATTGGGAGGATCTCAAGACCGCATTCATGCACAAGTACCAAGATGCAGAGCCACCTGAAGATATTTGGAGACAGCTCTTAGATCTTCGCCAAACCATAGCAGGGGAGTACCAAGCATATGAAAGCATGTTTATAAAATTGTGGGATAAATGGACAACATCTTTACCCGAGGGAGAAAGAGTACCTGATTGCCTTAAGAAAGATTGTTTTCTAGCCGGACTCCATCCTCTACTAAGGGAGAAGGTCAAAGGAAAGTTTCCCACATCCTATGAAGAATCAGTCACTTATGCGAGGGAGAAAGATAGAAAATTGAAGTATCAAGCCCAGTTGAAGGGGGGAGTTGAGCCCATGTAGGTTTTACCAACCATGCCAAGGCCTAGAGAAATAGCAGAGGCCCTACCTGAACCAGAGAGACCACAGCAAGAGCTCCTACAACGCATTACTAATCAACTTGAAAGCCTTTCATTAAATTTGGTGCAAGGAGTACGACCCCCTCCCCTCATAAATGAAGGCAATCGAGGTCCAAGAAGACAAGAAAGAGAGTATGTTTGCTATAATTGTGGGGAGACTGGCCATGGTATGTACTTTTGCCCTCATCCCAGGCGTTTTCTAGGAAATGGGTTCCAACCAAGAAGGAGGGGACAACAAGTGACACCACCTAGGGAAAGGTTTGTTCCACCGAATCCAAGGCCTCCACCACCCGTTCAAGTTCTCCAGCATCCTCGACCACTTGCAGAGGTGCCGCCCTTACCTTTCCAACCGCCAGAGAATCATGATGTTAGGATAATTAGTTTAGATGAGAGTCATGTCAAAGGGAAGGCCAAAGTAGTAGAGGTTGAAGCAATGCCGGTGAAGAAAGCCCGGAGAATTGAGAAAATGGAGCCTACACCACCAAAGGAGGTTGAAAATATGGAAGAGGAGGCAGAGTCATCAATGGCTGCAAAGACACGCAACAGTAAAAAGAGGAGGGCTCGCTCATGCCGACACATTGAGCCAGATGATTTTTCCCTAGGTAAATGTACTAGAGCTTATGATTTGCTTGCTGATGTGAGGAATCAAGGGCCAAAAATTTCATGGCCACAATTACTACATCTATCTCCAACAGTGCGGCGACAATGGTCAAAGATGGTAAGCATTAGACCCATGAAGAATAGACATGTGAATGCAATCTAGGCTAGAAAGATGAAAGATATTGTGCCTTTAGTGGAAGCCGAAATCAATGGGCAGAGAGTGTCAAAGACATATGTGGATGGAGATGCAGAGATTTGTATCATGATGGAAAAGTTGATGCATCGTTTGGGATTAGAGGTAAATGAAACTACTAAATTTGGGGCCAAAATGGCTAACAATGTAGTAGTAAATTGTTTGGGAGTTATAAACAAAGTCAAGGTAAAGGTGTATGGAGTGCAATTGGAGCTTGACATGTATGTGATGCTAGTGAAGGGGGACAGCTATCCGCTCATTCTTGGGTGACCATGGCTAATGGGAATGAAAGCCAGACAAGATTGGGAAACAGGGGCTTTAGAGCTCAGGCCACAAAAGGGGCTGCATAAAAAATGGAAGAGCACTATCTACAACATGAAGGAGGGCCGTCAGGAGGATCTTGTGTTAGAAACCACCGCTGATGAATGGAGTTCCAGTGAGGGTTAGTCATCTATGACAGAGGGAGAGTCTTCTAATGAGGAGGAAGAAAGCTCTCTAGAATTGATGGGGATTACATTAAAAGGGCCTTCTAGTAGTGCAATTCCGCAGCAGCTTCCAAAGGTCGAGAAGGAGGGGTTAGAAAAAATGTTGGCTAAGGATCTATCACTTGAGGAGAAGGCAGCCTACATGGAAGTGGTGATAAAACACTCTGCACTTTTTATTTCTGATTATGAACACATCACAGGTGTGACAGTAGTACAACATCAAATTAATATAAAAGAGGGAGCACGGTCAGTGGTGCAGCGACTACGACGATTGGGAGTAGTTCAACAAAACGCTCTACTCACTGAGGTGCAACGACTTTTAAAGGCAGGCTTCATCTATCCAATAGGGGATTCAGAGTGGGTTTCACCTGTGGTGGTGATACCCAAGAAGAATGGAAAATGGAGGATTTGTGTGGATTATAAGCCGCTAAATGCTGCAACTAAGAGATATCACTTTCCTCTTCCCTTTCAGGATGAAATACTCAACGAGGTGGCCGGGCATGAGAGATACAATGTTTGTGATGGGTATTCAGGTTATTTTCAGATCCGAATAGCTGAGGAGGATCAACAGAAGACCACCTTCATTACACCTTGGGGTTGTTTTGCTTACAAAGTAATGCCATTTGGATTAACAAATGCCCCAACTACCTTCCAACTATTCATGAATTATGTCTTCCAGCCATATTTTGGGAAATCCATCAGGGTCTTTATTGATGATTTTTGTATTTATAGTTCTAAGGCTTTACATCTAGGAAAGGTGGATGAAGCTTTCAACTGCCTTGCACAAATGGGGGGGCAGTTAAACCATGAGAAGTGTCGCATTGGCGAAAGTAGTGTAACTTTGTTAGGGCATGTCGTAAGTGAGAGGGGCATTGAAGCAGATCCAAACAAAGTTAAGGCCCTATTGGCGGTGCCATCACCATCTTCTGTGAAGCAACTAACCTCTTTCATTCAGAAGGTGCGATATATGGGGCGGTTCATTCATCTCCTCTCCCAATTAATATTTCCACTGCAACAGTTAACCCACTCTGAGGAGCTCCTATGGAGTGACGAAAGCGAAAGGTGCTTTCACGAGGTGAAGAAGGCTCTTAGCACCCTTCCTATAATTTTATAGCCTTGTTGGGATCAAGAGTTTTTTGTCAACCCGAGTTTTAGGAAAGATGCTCTAGGGGCAGCACTAATACAAAAGGATGCTAAAACTGGCCTAATGAGACCGGTTTACTTTTCTAGTAGAGTAATGACATCATCAGAACGAGGGTACAAGATGGTCGAGATGATGGTTTTGTCTCTAATGTTTGCTGTAAGAAAGTTTCGTCCTTATCTTTTCTCCCTAGGCCGTTCACAGTGATCATGACAGAAGAGCATTTTCCCTATGCCTTACAACACATGGATGTTTCAGCTAGAATCGCTAAGTGGGTGATACAACTCCAAGAGTTTGACTACACCTTCAAGGTGGAGGATTCTACTCGAGCTTGCCTAGCTGATTTGTTGACCCATAGATGCCATCAAAAGAAGGAAAAGGAGAAGGGAAAGATAAAAGAGGAGACACCTCCTCTTGAGGAGCCGCCATGGGTGGAGAATGCCCATGCCCTCTACTTTGACAGAGCCTACAAGCGTATTAAATACAAAGCGACAACAGGAATAGTGGTGTTCAGTCCCGAAGGTGACAAACTTTATGGAGAAGGTATCAGCTTGGAGGATGTCCATTCTAACAATGAGGCAGAATATCAAGCCTTGCTTTTAGGTTTGAGGTGGTGTCTCTCACATGGTGTCACTCGACTGAATGTTTTTGGGGGTTCTATGCTAATTGTTAAGCAAATGAAAGGAATCTGGGCTTGTAAAAATGATAACTTAGCAGTGAAAATGAGGGAAGCTAAAACTCTCATGAGAAAGCTACAGAAAGCGCAAATCTATTTTGTGCCAAGGCGCACAAATGGCGACGCAGATGCTCTAGCAGCTGAAAAATTGAAAGAGGTAATGGTGGGCATCATTACAGTAAAGCTTCCCTTGTTTCAGGGTAAGTTTCAACTACAAGATGTGCTTTATTTTCTTGAGCAAGGTGAAGAACCTACACATATGAGTAAAAGTGAGAAAAGGTGGCTAGCTACTAAGGCCACTAAATACCGCTTGATAAATGATGTGTTGTATTGCAAAGGAAAGGATGCAGTGCTTAGAAGGGTGCCAACATCAAAGGAAATTATAGATGTGATTAAGAGCTGCCATGAAGGGGTTTGTGGCGGACATTTTGCTCAAGAAATAACCAGTAGGAAGATTCTCCAAGCCGGTTTTGTGTGGCCTAGTCTACATCGAGATGTGCAACATTGGTGCCGCACTTGTGACAATTGCCAAAAGGCCGGAACAAGGAAGCTAGTGCATGAGGAACAAAATCCCATAACTACATATGGCCCATTTGAGAAATGGGGGATTGATGCAATAGGGCCACTCCCACGAACTCAATCTGGCAAGGAATACATCATAATGGGTGTAGACTACATGACGAGGTGGGCAGAGGCTTCAGCAACTAGTAGGATCACAGCCCAAGAAGTGGAAAAATTTGTGTTTGAACATATTTGTTGCAGGTTTGGCACACCTTTGGAAATTATCTCTGATCGGGGTCCTGGTTTTAGGGCAAACCTAGTAGGAGAGCTAATGGGAAGGCTAAAAATCAAGCACATGCATTCTACTCCCTACTATCCACAGTGTAATGGTTTGGTCGAAAAAGTGAATGGGCTGATTTGTAAGATAATTACCAAGTAGGCACACATGCACCCCAAGCACTGGGATAAAAAATTGAATGCAGCTCTTTGGGCCTATAGGACTTCATTCAGAACCTCACTTGGCTATACTCCATTTCACCTCGTCTATGGCCAAGAAGCTTTGCTTCCTATAGAGGTGGAACTGGCCAGTTTGCGTGTTTTAGTAGCCAATCAAGAGAAGAATCAAGATAAGAATTTAGAGGAAAGGATCTTGGATCTGGAGAGGCTGGAGTTAGATAGAGAAGCAGCAGTCCAACACTATTCCATGCAGGCTGAAGAGAGGAGGAAGACATTTAATAAGAAGTTGGCTAGCAAACCCATAAGGGAAGGATCACTTGTGCTACGCTATGATAACCGCTTTGATAACAGAAAGGATGCTAAACTTGTGTTCAAGTGGGAAGGGCCATTCATGGTCATAAGGAGATATCCAAATGGCAGCTATAAGCTCGGTGACATGGATGGGAAGGTTCACAAGACAAGGGTAAATGGATGGCGATTGAAGCCTTATTTTCAAAGAAATATGAACACTTTGGAGCAGTCATTCAATGAAGAGCCACCAATGAGGGGGTGCAGTCCTCCTTGCTCTATTGGACTATCATTATCAAGCTAGAGGCATGAATACCTCTAGCCTAAGGGGAGGGCTAATGATCCGGGTTTTTCACAACCCGGATTATTACCACAAAAATTTGGCCAAAGCCCCTATCAAGAGCTTACCATATCACTTTGGGTTTACTCTTCAAGCACTAGGTATGCTACATTGCTTCTCGATTACGATAACTCTAGAAAATGGGGGGAACAAGTTCTTAGAAGGCATGTCAATGTAAACGGTAAAAGGGATGGTTATCTTAGTGAAGATGAAAATGGATTACACCTAGGATTTGAGTGAATGCATAGATTTTTTCAAAGGACTAGCCTCCAACTACACATGGGCTCCGTCCGCATTACTAAGATTTGGAATCTATCACCATCATTAGAGGACACCTCACCCTAGCACACAAGTCAATATCCACATCATGGTGTCATTTGGATCTTACACAAAAGCTTACAAGCATGGACCCCTTTTGTCACATGCTTATATGTATTTATATATATATGGGGGACTAAAGTCAAAGCAACTTTTAGAAGCCGTTTTTTATAATCTCAATAACTCCCAAGAAAAAGCGAATTTCAAGAAAATTCTCGCAATGGCCGATCGGTTTCAACCTGGTCTACAAAGTTGCAGAAGAAACTTTTTCCAAATTCCTCACGGATTTGAAGTTACGAAGGCGCAGACTGCTGGCTACATGCAATTTTCTTCTCTCTTTCACCACACCAACTTTCCACTCTATCCTTCTTGTAAATATATTATAATAATGTGCTTTGGGCACCCACGTCTTGTAATCTAGCTCCATTTCTCTATGTTTTCTACCACCACCCTTGGCTTCTTGCATGATGACCAAGGTGGAGACTTGTCCCATTCACTATGCTCCATATTTTCAAAGATGCCATACATCATCTAGGATTATGTTAATCAAGAAGATTAGCTTAATCTAATCCCTCATGGAGGCTATATAAAGAGCCCATGGAGAATGAAGGGGAAGGGAAGAAGGAAGGACAATGACAAGTCCATGAGAGCATTCTAGAATACCCTCATCTCTTTGAGGGAAGCTATGAGTGAGTTCTTTTATTATGTAGCATAAGGCAAGCTTCTTCTACCTCTTCTCCTATTATCTCCCTCTCTTCTCATCTTCTCATTCCATGTAGCATAATGGAAAGCTTCTTCCACCTCTTCTCCCCTTGTATCCCTCTCCTCTCATCTCTCTCTCTTATATTTCCAATATGGTGTCTAGTACATATATTCTCTCTTGTAAATTTGTGTCTTGGTTCTCTTGATTCTCTTTGGGAAGGGAAGGGGAGAAGGACAATGACAAGTCCATGAGAGCATTCTAGAATACCCTCATCTCTTTGAGGGAAGCTATGAGTGAGTTCTTTTATTATGTAGCATAATGGCAAGCTTCCTCTACCTCTTCTCCTATTATCTCCCTCTTTTCTCATCTTCTCATTCCATGTAGCATAATGGAAAGCTTCTTCTACCTCTTCTCCCCTTGTATCCCTCTCCTCTCATCTCTCTCTCTTATATTCCAATATGGTGTCTAGCACATATATTCTCTCTTGTAAATCTATGTCTTGGTTCTCTTGATTGTCTTTGAGAAAGGGGAGAAGAGGAGGACAATGACAAGTCCATGAGAGCATTCTAGAATACCCTCATCTCTTTGAGGGAAGCTATGAGTGAGTTCTTTTATTATGTAGCATAATGGCAAGCTTCCTCTACCTCTACTCCTATTATCTCCCTTTTTTCTCATCTTCTCATTCCATGTAGCATAATGGCAAGCTTCTTCTACCTCTTCTCCTCTTGTCTCCCTCTCCTCTCATCTCTCTCTCTTATATTTCAATATGGTGTTTAGTACATATATTCTCTCTCGTAAATTTGTGTCTTGGTTCTCTTGATTCTCTTTGAGAAAATGGATGTCCTAGCCCATCCTCCCTTTGGCTAGGTGGTGCCCCTCTTTAGTTCTCTTAGTGAGGATTGGAGGTTGGATGGGTAAGAGGCAACCCGTTCATCATTTCAGCCCTCAATGTCATCTTGCATTGGAAATTATCTTGCTCGTTACATACATCACAACTAAGTTCATGCCTAGGAAAAACACGCAATTAATGTGATGCAAGTGAATATGATTTTTAGCCATGATGATTACAACCTATGATTTAATAATAGAGCAACCTGGGTTTGGAGTGATGTCTTGATTCTAGTGGTATTGATGCCTGATGAACCGTTCACGGTCACAGTGCCACCTTGATTCGAACCTCCATCCACACTTGCAAGGTTTCCGGCCATCTTTGTGGAACTACGCTTCGGGGCCATACTCGAAGATGTGTGTACGAGTGATAGAGTTCTTGCACTCTCCTATGCAAGAGTCTCGTCGCCTCTCCTTGAGTGGAGGAAGAGATTGAAGGGGGGAGGGCGTATTTCTGGAGATACCAAGAGGGGTGTATGACCTCTCTTTAAGGAGGGGGAAGAAGAAGCTTCCAGAAGCTTCTCTCTCTCTCTCTCTCTCTCTCTCTCTCCTTCTTTTTCTCTCCCTCTCTTTCTTCTTCTTTTTCTTCTTCTTCTTCTTCTCTCTTCTTCTTCTTCTTCTTCTTCTTCTTCTTCTTCTTCTTCTTCTTCTTCTTCTCTCTCTCTCTCTCTCTTCTTCTTCTTCTTCTTCTTCTTCTCTTCTTCTCCTTCTCTCTCTCCCTCTTCTTCTCCTTCTCTCTCTCTCTTCTTCTTCTTCTTATTCTTCTTTTTCTTCTCTCTCTCCCTCTTCTTCTTCTTCTTCTTCTTCTCTCTCTTCTTCTTCTTCTTCTTCTTCTTCTGGGTGTATGACCTCTCTTTAAGGAGGGGGAAGAAGAAGCTTCCAGAAGCTTCTCTCTCTCTCTCTCTCTCTCTCTCTCCTTCTTTTTCTCTCCCTCTCTTTCTTATTCTTTTTCTTCTTCTTCTTCTTCTCTCTTCTTCTCTCTTCTTCTTCTTCTTCTTCTTCTTCTTCTTCTTCTTCTTCTTCTCTCTCTCTCTCTCTTCTTCTTCTTCTTCTTCTTCTTCTTCTTCTTCTCTTCTTCTCCTTCTCTCTCTCCCTCTTCTTCTCCTTCTCTCTCTCTCTTATTCTTCTTCTTATTCTTCTTCTTCTTCTCTCTCTCCATCTTCTTCTTCTTCTTCTTCTCTCTCTCCCTCTTCTTCTTCTTCTTCTTCTTCTCTCTCTTCTCCTTCTTCTTCTTCTTCTTCTTCTCCTCTCTCTCTCTCTCTCCTTCTTCTTCTTCTTCTTCTTCTCCTCTCTCTCTCTCTCTCCTTCTTCTTCCTCTTCTTGTCCTTCTCTCTCTCCCTTCTCTCTCTCTCTCTCTCTCTCTCCCCTTTTGTCACGGCCAAGGGGGCACTGCATGTTGACTTGGGCAGGGACTGCCTTTGACGAGAGGGGGGGAGGAGGGCTGCGGGCTACTGTCGATGTCCACAGGGGAGGGCTATCCTCCAGCCCCACGAGGGGGCACTGTCCTCCAGCCCCACGAGGGGGCTCCCTTTTATAGAGGGGGGAGGGAGGTGGTATGGGGGGAGGAAGACGGTTGTTCACAGCCGCCATCCCTCCCACCTGGGGGGTTGCATACCCCCCTCTCTATCCTTACTCACACACTCTCTCTCTCCCCGCCATGCAGTCGGCAGGGGGAGAGAGGGAGGGAGTAAAAAATTTTGAATTAATTTTAAAAATTCTTAAGGGAGGGGGGGTTCGCATGGGGGAAGGCACGAGGGCACAGGGGATATTACACCCTCTCCCCCTTAGAGGAATCGAGATGCCGTCATCTCAAGAAGACTTGGGGATATTATTGGTAGAGAGTATTTTCATCCATCCAGGTGGCATCCTCCTCTGGATAATCTTTCCACTAGATGAGGTATTCTCTCAAGGTCCTCGATCTCAAATGCCTCTCCCTAACATCTAGGATTCTATCAGGCCATAGCTCAAGGACTCCTTGGCTAGGCATTACAATTTGCCGATCATCAAGTACATGATTGGATTAGGTAGATACTTTTTCAATAGGCTAACGTGGAATACATTATGAATCTTTAGGGTTGCGGGCAGCTGTAGTCTATAAGCATTAGGCCCCAGGCACTTGGTGATCTTATAAGGTCCACAATACCTTGGACTTAGCTTCTTGTACTCTCCCAAGGATAGTGAACTCTTTTTCATGCTTAAAAATATATGGAAAAATAAGATTTATGTGTGTGAATGTTTGGCAAGGTTAAAGCATGAGGTTCTGAGAAAGGGGAGTCATGGGCTTCCCACAGTATCTTCCGCTTAAGAGTTTGGCTTGCAGGGATACATAATCTTGTCCTAAAGTAGACAAGTCCACTACTGATAGAGAATTCTTGATACTTCATCTTTAGCTTTGGGTCTTGACCCTTGATGGGGATCTCCCTTAGCATTTTCTGATAGACTGGGTCATGATATGCCTCTTCTTTTGCTAGCTCAAGAATCGGGTTGTTTGGCATTGATACCTTTGTGGCTAGAGACCTTGCTGTTGATGGATCTTGCAAAATAAGAGAATTTAGAAATGCCTTGCAACTAAGTGCATCGGCAACTACATTCTCTTTTCCAGGCCTATATTTGATTTCAAAATCATATTCTTCCAACACTTCGATCCATCGACGTTGCCTCATATTGAGCTCATTCTGAGTGAAAATCCATTTAAGACTCTTGTGGTCCGTTACTAAGGAAAATTTGTTACCTAGCAAGTAATGTCTCCAAAGTTTGAGAGCATGGATGACAGCCAACAGCTCCAGGTCGTGGGTAGCATAATTCCTTTCATGGCTCTTCAATTTTTCAGAAGAATATGCTACGGGATGACCTCCTTGCATAAGTACACATCCTAAAGAAAGTGAGCTAGCATCACTTACCACTTCAAACTCCTTACTAAGATCAGGAAGTTTTAGGATGGGCGTTGATACTAAGCTTTGCTTTAGTTTGTCAAAGCTGGTTTGTTCAGTAGTAGGTGACCATACAATTTCTACTTGCTTCTTTAGTAGATCAGTCAGAGGTGCTGCAATCAAAGCATAATCTTTGATGAAAATTTTGTACCATCCTGTCAACCCAAGAAAACTACGTATTTATTTGACAGAAGTTGGTGTTGGCCATTCTAGAACATCTCTGACCTTAGTTGGATCTATTGAAATTCCTTTTGCTGATACAATGAATCCCAGATATTCAATATGTTGCTTGAAAAATGTGCACTTCTTCTTTTTGGCATAAAGCTTGTGTGCTCTCATTGTTTCAAGAACAACGCAAAGCTAGGGTTCATGATCTTTTTCCTATTTTGAGTAGACTAGGGTATCGTCAAAAGAGACGAGTATGAAGTCATCAAGATAGGGCCTAAAGATATCCTGCATTAACCTGTTGAAGGTAGCAGGAGCATTCATCAGCCCGAATGCCATCACTAGGAATTCGAAGTGTCCATACCTTGTACTAAATGCAGTCTTTGGAATATCTTCTTCTTTGATCCTTATCTGATAATATCCAGATCTGAGATCTATCTTTGAGAAGATCTTCACCCCTTGAAGGGGATCAAGTAATTCATCTATTCTTAGAATGGGGTATTTATTTTTTATGGTTGCTTGATTCAACCCTCTATAGTCAATGCATAGGCGAAGCGTTCCATCTTTCTTCTTTTGGAACAACAAAAACTGGAGCTCCCCATGGTGAACTACTACGACGGATGCAGCCTTGATCTAACAGTTGCTTGAGTTGCTCTTTTAGTTCGATAGCTTTCGGAATGGACATCTTATACGGCCTCTTTGTGACCGGTGCAGCTCTTGGCACAAGTTTGATTTTGTGGTCGAATTCCCTTTGGGGAGAAAGTTCCGTCAGATCTTTAGGAAATACGTCTGCGTATTCCTTTAACCATGAAGGTTCTTCTCCAGATTCCTGATTCTGATCTAGCTTATTCAGTTTAATTAGATAGATAGGTAGACCCTTCTGAAGACCTTTTATTAACCATGTTGCTTTTGCAAACTGTATTTTTGGCTTATCGGCCTCACCTTGAGTCGTGACTAGTTCCTCTTCAAAATTTTGGAAGGAGACTTGGCCTTTCCCACAGTGGATGTGGGCATCATTGGGTATTAGCCAATCCATTCCAAGAAAACATTTGTGGAAACCTAGGTTCATTACCCTAAATCTCACAGAAGTTGGCTTCCCACCTAGTAGGAGTTTCACCTTAGCAGTTTGCCTAGTACAAGTATCCTCACAACCATTTGCTAATTCCACAAGTAAAGTAGGTGCATCTATTGTGGTTATCCTTAATCTCTTTGCGCAGATTGGTGAAATGAAGGAATGTGTACTGCCACACTCAATCAGGGTTTTGAAGCTTTTACCTTGATATTCTAATGGAGTTTGGATCACCGAGAATTGGAGATTTGGACCCTTCTTATGAAGAGTGGCGTGAACCGTTGCCCTCTCAATGTCAGCATCCATGGATGGATCTTCTTCATTGTCCAGCTCCTTGTTGGAAACACTGGAGGTTCTCCCTCTGGCCATAACGATGGTTCCTTGGCTATGAGTGGCTCTATTTTGACCTTGGAATTGCCCTTGGCGATGTCCTTTGCTAAGCTTGGGACACTCCCTCTTGAAGTATCCGGGCTCGTTGCAATGGAAACAACATGGGTTGCGATCATTGCTTTGTGTTGGAACAAAGTTGTTGACAGCATTGGCCTTAGCTTTCTTTCTTTGGCCCTGATTCTGACCCTGCACTCTCTTAGTCTGAGCCATAGACAGACCCTTATTCTGATCTTTGTAAGGCCAAATCTTGTTATACCTTGGTTTGGTTTGCACCTCCTGTATTATCGGGGCAGCTCGAATGAGTGCATCTTGTAGGTCCGTTGGGTGCATTGATTCCAATCGAGTGTTTATGGGTGGATTCAACCCAACACAAAATTTTGACACCTATTGTGTCATATCCATTGGGGGTGCATACTTTAGGAGTGAGATGAACTTTGAATAATATGCTTCAAGGGATAATCCTAGCTGCTTCAAATCATAGAATTCATTCATCTTTTGTGTGCGGTAGTCAGGTGGCAGATACCTCCCTCGCACAGCTTCCTTAAGCTTATCCCAAGTGACTGTCCCCTCCGAGATCACTTGATCTCTGCACCACTGTTTCTACCAAAGTCTCGCTTCGCCTGTAAGCTTAAGTTTGGCGGGCATGGCTTGGTTAGCAGGTGCAGTTCCTACTTCCTCAAAATAGTCCTCCATGGACTCAATCCAGATCTCGACGTTGGCTTGAACCGTCCTTCCCTTGCCATCAAACTTGAGTGGCTTAATTTATTTGAGAAGGAGCTTCTTCTCTTGAACCACAGCTGGACTTAGTGCAGAAGTCAGACTTGGAATCTGCACTTGGGGTTGCGTCTGGGCAATAAGATTCTTTATGTTAACATCTTATCATACGTTTCCATATTATGTTAATATGACTAGCACAGCTTTTTAGCTAAGTGATTTAATCACTTAATACCTTAGCTAACATTCACAATCAAGATAAAAAGTCTTATTTATTCATGAAGGTATAACCCTTTGAGTACACTTATTTTGGATAAGTAGAACATGCTGATTGATACATCAGTTTGGGAAAAATAGGATTGTGTTACAATCGGTTACAGGGATGGAATAATAATATGGAGTGGGTTCATGGATTTTCAGGAAATGGTAAGCCATAGGAAGCTTAGGGTATCCCTTCCTCTGATACCTGTTCTTCTCATAGCACCCTAATACTTTGATTCTGTCAGCAAAGATCACCCGGGTCACTTCTTCATAGACATACTTGTTCTGCTTGACTTGCCAACCGCTAACGTGCAAAGTTGCATTTACACGAGCTTTGACAAAGATGAACAGCTTCACGATCTTTAAATTCTCCATCCACTTGATTCTCTTCAAGTTGTTCTAAAGGTACGCGAGTCGGTTGGCTGCTATGTAATATATTCCTGAGTCTCCTGTCCATCTCCGCTCTACATACAGGGGCGAAGGATTATAGATGCGGTCCAAAATATCCATCATGCCAAGCCTCTAGCGATAATTCGAAGCATTAAAGAAATGTTTTTAATAGAAAACACTGCTCTATTCTACTCACATTCCCCTGTTTATCCCCTTATTCCCTTTACTTACCTCCATTAAGTTCCCTTACCACCTTTAGATCTCGTTGGCTCGCTCTCATACCAACTGTAATGTGTCCGCTCATCCACTTGTGGGACACATATTAGCAGCCCATCAGGAAGAGAGTCTAGAAAGCGCTGCATGGCACTCGCAAGGAATGTCATAGGGTTTGTGATCTAGGTCTTCTCGAGTCTGCCCTAAGTGAAAGTATCCGACCGTTCCCACTTAGGATCGACCTAAAGTCAAGGTTTCTTTCCTATCAGCAAAGTCTCTAGGAAGTAGCTAACGTCAAGCTCCAGATGGACCACTTTGCGTAGGAACAACAGAGTCGAAGCGGATTTATACTGCACTTGGTTCATGGAGAATGGGAAACGAGAGGGATGCAAAGCTCAACCTCTCTGCCCGTAAGGCATAGTCCCATTCTGTTCTCCTAAAACAGTATAAATCAGGATTCTAACTCTACTGATGCTAGGTCTTCATAGTCTTGTTATCACGTCTTTTGAGAAAACTTTCCAGCTAACCAGGACCACCCTTTCATAGGAGACCCAAGTCACGTCCACTGCACTTTCCTCGGTTTGCTTGGTTATCTAATTATCTACCACATTATGTTTGACATGCAAAAGCAGCTTCCTTAATTAATCAATTTAATCACAGGTTCCTTCACGTAACTTAGGCACTGACACAAAAACAATGTCAAGCAAGTTCCTTTTTCAAATATCTAATCTTTATTTATCATAGTCCCGGAATACATCAAGTATCATGCCCGTAGGCTATCCCAGCAATCTACAAGGTAGCTGCTCCAATTTTCGCCCGTAGACTAGTACACGGACCTCGAGATCCCATCTCGAGTCACGTTGGCCTCTTGTGCAGGATCTGAAGGCAAGGAATTTATAGCCAAAGCCTCCCCTGGCACCCAAGTTTCCTCTCGCTCCAAGCACTACCCACAGAGAGACCTCTCACGACAGATTTGGTCCATATACTCAGTGCGGCTAATCAACCCCCTTGGATAGGGCAAGGCAATTAGTCAGAGGTAACTTAACCTACCTCTCCCTCCAGGATTTTAACCTAAAGCATTAAGTGTTTTGCCTTGAATTAGTTCCTTGAGCAAGGAAATTCAAAAAATGTGCCTAAGTGTACAATCACGATCATTTCGGAGGCCGTTTGTATGACCAACTGCTAAGGCATGATTCCTTCTTCCCGAATGCTCCCAGCATTCGATCCTTGGTCGTTTGCAACTTGGCAAGATTCCAAGGGCTTGGCAAGCTAGGTTGCTTGTTTCCCCTTTTCCTTTGGGTTAGGGTTTGTACCCTACCAACCCTAATTGTCCTTACCTTAGGTCTCCTTGTAAAGTAGATCATGGTCAACCCCGTTTTCTTTGGTTGGTCAACTTGCTGGTTATCTCCTAGATCCCTCAGAGTACCTATGTACCTTTATCTTTGATCTCAATTGATCAAGAGTGTCTATCCCCTTGACCATGGTTGGTCAAGATGGTTGTGTTTAGAACAGTTCCTACTCTGTCTTAAGTATAATCTTCTTAAGCCTTCTTAATAATACTCACAGGCGCTTAAGCTTTTACCTATCCCTCTTGAAGTCACCAAGGACTTTGACATGGGTCCCATGGATCTCAGTTCCATTTGGTAAATTACAAACAACATTGAATTTTCCCAACGACTTTAATGCACGCAACGTAATGTCATGCCTTGATTTCAATGCTTACAATTTTGATATAATCCATGCATTATTTTATGCCACACATGCGAAGGTACTTTCTATGCATGCAATCTTAACATTATCCTCTAGGTAATTATTTACACGATCAATAACCTTCTTGAATGATCTAGCTTTATGTGATCATTGTATGAGTCTAGCTGCACTTTAATCTTTTCTGCAGATTATTGCATGTACCTTGGAATCCATCTTGCGATATGGACATGCACTTTGTTTCTTTTAATGTCCTCTGAAATGCATTTAAAGCAAGAACTTGTGCAAAGAACAATGCACTTTATGCAGGAATTCTTGCAAGAAATTTTTGGTAATTTACGATGCAACTATCTAATCAATTTCACCTATTATGATGTCATCTTGCAACAAAAATTATCTTGCTCGTTACATACATCACAACTAAGTTCATGCCTAGGAAAAATACGCAATTAATGTGATACACATGTTTGCTTAATCCATGATCATATGGGTGTTTGATTTGGGTGGCTACATAGTTTAGCACATTTAGAGGATATGTAGGTTTAGTGTGGATGGATGTTGTAAGAACATTTGTCCACCACATGAAATCTTTAAGTGTGAGCTGAGGATAAACTTTATTGTGCAAAACTCACTATAAGGATATGAAGGTATACTGATTGTCGTTTCCAATTCAAATTGGCACAATCATTATTAGCGTCACAATTTTCAATACAAATACTAATGCTAATAACTATACAAATAGGGGCAACATACACTCCACTACAAAAGTTCCATCCATAACCCATAAGGATCAATCGAAGTTTCGAATTAAATGCCAATGTCACCTATAAGCTAAACTAGTGTCAGTCCTTGAGCCACTATATCTGCAATTCAACTCAAACTGAAGTAGATCAATACCGCACTTGGTTCATAATGAGAGAGAAATAATGGGTGATATGCATCGAACCCTCTACCTATAGGGTATATTCTCAACCCCGGTCTCATAAAATGAAATTGATTGGGATCTAAGAAGTTATAATAGGTAGCCAAGTAGCCTCATCCTAGTTCTAACGTCTTGAAGAAAAACTCTCGACTCACCAAGAGTTGATCACCCATCCGTAGGATGGACCTATAGTAATGTCACCCTCTCACCTTTCTTAAGTGTGTGTTTTAGTTATCTAATATCCTAATATATTTAACTTCACATGTGAAGATAACTTTCTTAATTAACCATTAGAAACTAGTTCTTTCATGTAATTTATTATCACAAATACAAAAAAAAATGTTAAACAATCCTTTGAAAGTAGTTGCCAAGCAATGTATTTATCCTACACCTTCTCTAAGATACAATGCTACCCTGGCAATCCATTTCTTAATCTGGGACTTAGGTCCAAATCTCAAGCACATGATCTACCAATCTACCCTTAACTAGTATTAGGGCCTTCTAGGAAGTTCATCCTAGGCTCATAGGGGTTAGGTTGCGATCCTCCCCTAGCACCCTTGTTGCCTCATAGCTTAGCATTCTCCCTACATAGAGACCTCTCACATTTGGGGCCAGTCCTAGCCTCCATCATGGTCAAATATCCCCTTGGGGAATGGCTCATGCCACTAACCTTGGGTGAGGTTTAGTATGTAACCATAAATCCTCCCGTAAGGGCACAAGAACTTTTATGTAAACACACAATCAAGGCAATCATCCTATAGCTAGGAAAATATTCCTTTCCCATAACATCAATCTAAAAATTAGTTTAAATATTCCATAAAATTTAGCCTTTTCTCAAAAGAAAACCTTATCAACCCAAAACAATGTCCTTCAAATACTCTACAAAAGAAGGTATAACCCACAACGTATCCTTTCTTTAGGTCTATTTGCATAGAGTTCCTAATCAAGTAAATCATAATATTTAAGAAAATTGTGCTGCTAATCCTACTAGTCTAATCTTTGCTTTACTAGGTTATAGCTTATCTTTAACTACTAGATCACTTATCCTTCTATAGTCTGCTTAGGAAAAAGAAAAACTTTATAAAAGGAATCTAGAAGGCTTTTGATGTGATTAGAATGGACATTGTAGTCACAATTGAGTGTTTTGTGTTTCAAATAGCCATCATGCATCCCAGCTCTATGTGCTCTTTCTTGAATCTCAACAACACTTGTGCTTATCTTCAACTTCAAGGTTTGAGGCCTTGCTTCTTCCCCTATGTTTCATATGTTTTGAGTCTCAATGACCTACTTTGAGTTGATGGAGTTTAGAATCAAGTATTCAATGTCTGCTTGCTCTCCTTCTCGCTCTATCTCTCTCAATCTCTATCCTTCTCTCTATCTCTCTCTCTCCATCTCTCTGCTCTATCTTCAACTCTCTCTCTCTATCTCTCTTCTCTCTCTATTTTTAACTCTCTCTCACTCTTTATCTTTCTTCTAATGAAAACGGTCCTTTGAAATACAACTTTATTTATTAGAGAATCTTATATAAGTATTCACATTTCTCCCATACAGAAGAATGACCCGAAGGCCTTTATTTTACCAAGATTTCACCCCTAACAAGTAAACAGGGCCCTTAAGAAGTCCATCCTGAGTCACCTAGGGGTTTGGAGACGCAGTCCCTAGGAGCCTAAGAGTTTACTAGCTAAATCCCCCTTGGCATCCTCAACTCCTCCTACCCAAGGATCCCCTATGGAGCGACCTCTCACCATAGTGGCTAATCTGAACTCGTTGAGGTGGTTAAAATCAATCCCTCTTAGTGAAGGGATTCACATCTAGTCTTGGGAGAGGTCTAGCATGCTTTCCATTTATCCTATTGTAAATTTGGTAAATTAGGATTTTGACTAGTTTAATCAAACTTCCTAAATGCAACAAGTAAACTTGTACGGCACCATTGCAAGAATAAGAAATTATTTTTCAAGTAACATTTCTACAAAAATAAAGAGGAATTTAGAGCAAGGTTTTAATCTAGTGGCAATTCTTTTCAACTTGGTCTATTCCCTTTCTTGGATGTTCTAGGTTTCCTTTAGAATCTATCTAGGTTCTCTTTGGAATCTCCATTCTAATTAATCTTCTTTGTTGGATCTTTCATTAGTTATTTTCATTTTTTCTAACTTTTTTTATCTTTACTCACGATGTTTCTTAGTCTAAACCTTTGTTGGTTGGTTGACGTACCTTATTATGGGACTTGACAATTTTCCTAGACTGCTATATATTAGGATATGGTTAAGATTTATCTTTACTTGTGGAAGCTCAATTGGAAACCTTGGAATCTTGATTTTTACCTTGGAAGCTAGGTAAGCTAACAAGGTGAGTAGTTTTCCCTAGGAATTTCAAGCTTCTATTTTCTCAAAAGAGAATTATATCGGCTTTTTGGTTGCTTCATGAACTAGGGTTCATACTGCATGTTGTTATGTTGGTAAAATGAATCAATTTGAATATCCAAGACTTCAATTCAATATGACAGATGACAGATGATTACATATGTTGGTTACATATGCAATTCAATATGACAGATGATTTTTTATGCCGAGAAGTGCTTAAAAATAGCCAAAAAATTACGAATATCGGAGGAAAATAGACTTCCTCGAAGGCAGTAGTGGCAATAAAGACGATTTTAAGTGGCAAGTCCCTAAAGCACTAGTGCTAATTTTCATGGAAAATCAAATGATGGCGGATGGCCCAGCTGGAGTTTTCCTAGATACAAAATGATGTCATGAATCAAATGCAAGTCTCAGATCTCAATTCCGAGGTTGTTTGATCCCCCATTTAATCCCCACAAGGTTCAGGGTTGTGAAGCGGCTACTGGATCTGGAAATCGAGAAGAGCGTGATGGGGCCCAACTTTGTAGATTTCGATGCAAATCGAAGTCCGTTTGCACCTCCAAACAGGGTGAAAACCCTTCCATATGAATGTGAAAGTGATTTTTTTTAAAGTGGACATTTCAGAAATGAAATGAAATGAAACTCTAAATGAAGAAAACATGCAAAAACATATCGTGATGCAGGGAGGGGCGTTTTTTGATTGATGCCCCATTTTTTGGGGATGTATGTGCCTCTTGGATACTCAATCATGTAGAGAGAGAAGGGAAGATCCCTAATCCATGCTGAGAGGGAAAGATTTTGATGGTAACCACGTGCAATATGATGAAGGAAATGAAATTCCATTTTTTAGTCTTTCTCTCTCCTCCCTCTCTCTCCTGCATAGAGGCAATTCATGTGCAAGAAATCAAGAAGAAGAGGGGCTGAAGAATGCTTGTCCAGCGGTGATCAGATTGCTTTAAGATGAAGAGGAGGCCAAAGAAAGAGGTTCAGCACTGAAGAATGGTTGCTAGTTGGTCTCTGGGCTGCCTAGAATAATTATTAAAAAACCCGCAATACGCAAGACACGCGATATGCTCCAATTATATGAAGAAATTTGGTTGTTTTTGTTGTTTCATGGTCCAAATGTTATTCATATGCAATGAATATTAGTTTGAACCTTGTTTGCATCATGATTGAGGGCTCTAACTACAAAATACAGAACCCATGATGATTTAGAGTCGTTATTAATTCTTTAAAACTTGTAAAATGTCATTTTTAGTAAAAATTAGTGGTTTTTTTCGATTTTGAGTTGGAGAAAAGGGATGGAAATGGGATAAACTCAGAGAAAATGTTAAGTTTCAATCAAAATAATAAGCCAATACAAATAAATCAAAAAATACCTATTTTCCATGAATAATAAATAGAAAAAATAGCAAAAAATAAGAAAATTTGGGTTTTTTACACTAAAAAAATATGAAAAAATAAGATTTATGTGCGTGAGTGTTTGCTAAGGTTAAAGCATGAGGTCAAGCCTCATTTTGGCCCTGTCATTTGTGTTATAGTCTGTGTTTATTATTTTTTATATACAAAAATGATACAAAACAACCATTTACACCTATGCACTACAGCAACACCTAAACGGGGGGGGATAAAGTTTGTGCGACGATCTAATTGCTGAAAAGATACAAATTTTAATTTTCCTATTTGTGCATAGCATTTAGGGATCGTTTCATTATTAAATATAGGCGACTAGTAGCACGGAAGTTCCGGTGCTAGTCCCTAAAGCAGCGCAGCACTCACGTAACGCTTAGTTAAAATTCATGAAAGGGCTGTTTTCTGCACTTCACATGGCTTTTTTTAAAATCATAAATGGTTGTGCACAATTGTCATACACCTTGCATTAAGCATGTCATGTGGTATCTCTTGGAATGCATTGCACTTGTTTGATAAACTTTGACCAACATTGAGAGGACAAGAAACCCAAGCTGTAGTTAGACGGGTGCTTCCGTTGGGAAAAGTTTTGTGAGGAAAATTAAAATCTCCTGGAATGCTGAATTATGAAAGAGTGGAGTTTGTGCGAATGTTATATGTGTTAGAGCGACTCATCTTGGGGCTAATCCCTGAGGTGTAGGAGAGTCGCAGTGGAGCCGTGGCAATCAGCCCGCCAAGAGGTGCTTCCCTATGTGTGTATTATGAGCCATTATGCCTATATGTTATGGGATCTCCCTCTGAGGAGAAGGGAAGGTGAACGTTGGACTACATATTGGATACAAATACAAAATCATCATAAGCATTTAGTGCCAAGTGAGTTTTAGACACTCCTGGCCCGCGAGGTCGTGTGGTGGGGTTGGCTGTCGTATGCATGAGGTCCAGTAGTGCCATAGCCAATGTCGGCCCATTTTAGGTCCCATCAGCGGTGCGTCATCAGGAGCTGCCTATAAGTGGCGGTCTCCGAATCTAGGTTGTAAAGGGACCTAAGTTTATAATTTCCATTAGAAGTATGCTAAGCTAACCATAAAATGGGGTTTGTTCAAGGATGGAAAACCTTGGCTTTCCCTATACAAAACTTACTAATGGACTTGGTTAGTTATGTAGAGCATGAGTCCTCTACAGAAGATCATTTAGGTGATGAGAAGAGTAACCAGTTAGTGGTTACCCCATCCTCTAATGTGATGGCATGGGTCGAGGTTTGCCTTGGTGTGGTCTCTACCCAAGAGAAATCATGTATAACCATCCATCAACCTAGAGGGGATGGAATAAGTATGTTGGAAGCTATGACTACCTTGGCATCAACAAGTGATTATGCTAAAGCCGTAGTGCCATGGGAAAAACTCGACACACAGTGGAGTGCAGTTATGGCTGAAACATCCCATGTGGTGGGGCATCATGCCAAAATTTTAAGTATCACAAGGGTGTTAGAAGCCCTAGATGTAAAGGGAAAACCTTTGCTTAAGAGACACGGTCCCCAGATCCTAAGTGCTAAGGATAAGTTTTCTTTTGATGAGGGGTAGAAGCTCCTAGATAGAGCCATCATGGAACTGCCTAGGAAGGGGCAAGATATGGAAGATCCTCTAAGAAAGGATCGGAATGACATGCTAAGAGCTATAGGTCTCCCTAGACCACTTTATGAGTTGGCAGAAAGGGACATTAAGGATAATATTAACCTCCCCACACCAGTAAAGCTGGAAATGTAAGAGGTTGGAGACCCTACGACACTAGAGTTGGGTTATGATTACGAGGATTTTAATGCCCCAGTGCTGATCCCGAAGGAAAGGACTAAATGCCCTCCTCCTTATAAGGATCTCCTAGTGTTTCATGGGCTGGTTAATGAGGATCCGATGGTGCATTTATGAGAATACGGCCTAACTTGCCTTGCAAGTGGGTTCAATGATATTCATCAAATGCTCGTATTCTCAAGTACCCTAAAGGGAGAGGCTAGAAAATGGTACTGGAGCCTCCCAAGGGGGTCTATTAAATCCTTTGAGGAGTTGAGTGATCGATTTTTAGATGAATATGAGAAGAAGGTGCCTATGACCCAAGTTTTAGGGTAGCTGATGCAGATTAGACAAGAGTCCTATCCTTCTGTTAAAGAATATGCTAGAGCCTTTGATGATATTCTGAGGCTTTGGCCAAGAAGAGCTACTGCATTGCCAGGTGATGTGCTATGTGAGCTCTTTTTGAATGGCTTAGAGATTAACATGCAAATCCAAGTGGGACTACGGAATTCTAAGTCGTTAAGGGAAGCAAAGATGCATGCATTGATTATGAGGGACATATTCAGAGATGTTAGGAAAACTTTTGGAGTTTTCCCCGCTCAGTATAAGTGCATCCTAGCTTTCAACCATTTCTACAAGGAGACAGCTCACTTATTGATACCAAGGCAACCTATGAGAGGAACCTTAGTAGCCAAAATCTCCAAGCAGAAAATGGCAATAGTAGGGATAATATACCCCCTGGGGATAAAAAGATTCCAAGACCAGTAAGTCCCATCAAGGCTTGCAACACTTCCATGAGAGGTAGTTGTGATAGTGGAATTGATAGAACCATTAGGTCTACAAGCTTAGATGAGCATTCTATGAGTGGTTCTAGTTGTGCTCCTAGTAAGGCTCTTGAGAGACCTTTCCAATTTATAGATGAATCATGCTTTCGAGTATATGCTATTCCTTTTAGTAAAAGCATGGTTCCTATGGCTAAGAAGTTGTAGAGTGGACAAAGGCAAGTAAAGACATCTCGTGTAGAGAAGATGTCCACCTGTACTAAATAGAAGCCATAAGGTTGTGAGGCCATCAAGTAATGGTGATAAATCCACTATGAGTCCATTGGACCAATGTGGGCAGATGAGGCAGTCTAAGAATATGAAAAGGAATATGCAATGGGTTTGGAGGCCCAAAACCCCTAAAAATACTGTTGGTGTGTCAGATGAAGGGCCAGGAATTGCGTGTGGATATGCTTTGATGGATTCCCAAGAGGATGTGACTAAAGGCCATAATGTGACATCTGTCAATAGGGACCACCGCCCTGAGATGCATCTATGTGATGGGTCTAGGCTTGAAGCTCTTTGTAGTTTGGATTATATCATTGACATATGTAATGGTCCAATTAGAGAAGAGTTGAATGATCGTAAATCCATGATTCTCCCTATAGGAGGAGTTACTGGAAAGTTGGGACAAGTGATCCGTTTGAATGAGGACCAAGGGGATAAGATATATCAACCTAATGATGTCATTCATTCAGCTCATAGTACCCAAGAAGAGATGGCCATTATTACTGAGATATCAATAGAAAGGCTTGGACTAGTGGATCTACAAAGAGTATAGATCAACATTTAGCTGACTCGCATAGGAGCATGAGACTAGTCCTCCTATTTTATGCTATCCTTGGTATCCTGATTAGTTTGATAGGATGTGTTATATATGCCAAGGACATCATATATTGCATGGATTAGAATGAACTATCCATTTTAGATCAAGAGGGCTAGTTGTTTTCAGGTTTTAATAATCTATCTCTTTAGGCCTAGAGTGCCAGTTAGTTTGCAATGAAACGTGCTACTTCTTTAGGCCCAGAGGGCCCTATCTCTGTTTGGTGCAGGTACGCTTAATGCTTTGTTGTTTTAGTGATTGCGCCATACAGGTTGACGAAGTCGCTGGAGGGAGCCTTTGCTGCGAAGAAGCTTCTTGTGGCCATTCCAGGTGGTTTCGTCCCCCTTTTCTCGGTTTTTCCTTAAGCAATTAATGATATATGTGTGAGTGAGGGTTACTTTCTTTTGTTTGTTGGGGATCGGCACTTGAGGCATGAAGTCCCAGGTTCAAGTTCTGTATGTCTGGGGGAGGTCTAAGTAGTCATTGTCTCCTGCAAGGCATTGTCAGGCATTGAAAGACATGTTTTAGATGGGAGTTCTAGTGACCCTATTGTGCTAGCCTGCTAGGCGATCGTTCTAGGAGTTTCTGTTAGTTGTGAGGCAGTTAGAGAAGCCTACTAAATAATGATGGAAATAGACAAAACCATAAATATCTGAAAGAAAATATATATATACGGAGGTGTGTAAAAAGGGATTTTAACCCCTATAATGATAGAAAAGCAAGAAAAAGTTCTAGTACAATGTCTATCGCCTTGCGAAGGCCTGGTAGGTTCCTGGGGATGAGACAAGATCCGAGGCCGATGCCTTGTCTTCCTAGGGGTGGCATCTAGCATAAAAATAAAGAATAAAAGAAGGTTGGAGCGAAAATAAAAGTGAGCATTAGAAAAGGATTAAGTGTCGCCTTGCGAGGGCTTGGTAGGTTCTTGGGTATCGATACAAGACCTGAGGCCGATGCCCTGTTCTCCTTGGGTCACTACGCTTCAGCTCCCTCCTTTTTACATGCCCGAGTATGGAAAAATAAAAGCTGAAAAGAAGAAATGTGCTAAAAAAAAATATTACTTGATGAGGCTATAGGAGTCCTCGCCTATGAGGAGCTCCTGGTTGAGTTGTCCTTAGTTGGGTAGGTAGTTCAGACCACCACTTAGGGCAACCTCCTTGATAGTTCTTTTTAGTTTGGTCGTGTTGGAGCAGTTGGTTAGCGACTAACTTCAGACTTTCTGTCAGATTATGCTAGGCCTACTCCTCGTGGATTTCATGCCTTGGTTTTGTCAGGGGGTAGGGTATGAGCTGGGATGTGTTGTATTGTGTATTCTTTGTATCAGCTTGATGCTCCTTATTGTTGTTTATGTGCAGATCTATTCGTGGGATTCGATGGACTAAGTCACCCTATCCCGTGGTCGCCAATGACAGATGATTTTTTATGTCGAGAAGTGCTTAAAAATAACCAAAAATTACAAATATCCGGGGAAAAATAGACTTCGTCAAAGGCGGTGGTAGCAATCAGGACAATTTTAAGTGGCAAGTCCCTAAAGAGCTATTACTAATTTTCATGGAAAATCAAATGATGGTGGATGGCCCAGCTAGAGTTTTCCTAGATGCAAAATGACATTAGGAATCCAACGCAAGTCTCACATCTCAATTCCGAGGTCGTTTGATCCCCCATTTAATCCCCGCAAGGTTCGGGGTTGTGAAGTGGCTACTGGATCTAGAAGTCAAGAAGAGCGTGACGGGGCCCAGCTTTATATATTTCGATGCCACGGAGGCAGCTGTCAAATCAGATCGCGAATCGGAGTCCGTTTGCACCCCCAGCCATGCTGAAAACCCTTCCATAGTAGTGTGAAAGTGGTTTTTTTTTAAAGTGAACATTTTATAAATGAAATGAAATGAAACTCTAAATGAAGAAAACATGCAAAAACATGTCGTGATGCAGGGAGGGGCATTTTTTGATTGATGCCCCATTTTTTGGGGATGTATGTGCCTCTTGGATACTCAATCATGTAGAGAGAGTAGGAAAGATCCGTTGTTGAAGGGTTTTCAAAAGCAAAGTCGCAACCATAGAGGTCCTTGAGAAATTCCAAGATAGAAGATCAATCAAGCGAATGACCAAGATAAGAAAATGATGCCAAGTAATAATTGTATTACTGCCAAGATGTTTACAAAATACAAGATGAATTCCAATCTAATCAGTTCACTCGTTTTAGGCCACCCAATTTAATTTTGCAGCATTTGTAGATCCTTCTGCTATAATGATTGTATGGTTCTTTGAAGCTCCTTTTTACATCACTCGAGCGTCGTCATCTTTTGCCTATCCACACTTGGTCAAAAGCAGTTTTACCAATCACATCAGCTTGCCAACAGAAACTCTGAAAATCCTGAAGATGTGCTTCCAGCACTCTGTTTATCCACTTCAGTTTGCCACTTAAGCCATAGTGCAAGCAACTGAAGCAATTCAAGCTTCTTCCTCTCAATAACACTTTTCGTTCAAAATCAGATATCTTTCCAAGAGTTAAAAACCTCCTTCCACTGATGAATATTGTCAAGTGTTTCCTGAAGCCGATGCACGCGATCAAACAAAGATGAAAGCTCTTGTGAGGCTCTCTTTTCTGCATTAAAAATTCAGTTCCTTCCTCTTCTTTGACAACAGTAACATTCTGAACTTTCTGAAAAAAAAAGGAACTCAAGCTCTTCCACTCCAAAAAAAAAGGAACTCAAGCTCAAAACAGAGCTCATGCAACATCAAAAGGTGCTACTGCAGCTTCCAACAGACTGCTCAGAATAACATCAGAGATGCAGTTGATCAGATAGCTTGGCCAATCCTCATACTATTATGCACCTTTGTCCATAAAGGCCTTACTTATAGTTTTACAGTCCCAGATCGAGCAGGTATTGCATCAGGCCCTCCTTCCCTTTTCAATCAACTTTCAGTTTTGTCTAAGATTCATCAACCCTTCATAGAACAAAAGACCCAGCTTGTAGGGAGTAGGTATGCATTCACTCTCGTAAGATGAATCTGATATATAGTCATTGAATCTCATCGTGATCCAAATCAAATTTCTTCTACTGTGGATTCACAAGCCTGACACGCCTAATCTCCTTCCTTTGCGTTACAAATATTGGTAGTAATCTTGCCCTCGGTTGGTGTGTGTTAGTTAAGAATTTGCTCTGTTTTGGGGAGGCGAAGGGATTATTCCATGTGCCATTGTTTCTTCTCATCCATCTGCAGCCTTTTCATCCTTTTGATTTGTGTGAATATGTCGGCGAAAGATAATGCTCTTTCAGGAGTGATCGCTATAAGGTTGTAAGGTAGGATATTTCTCATTATGGCCGCATTAGCCTGTTGCAATGCTTCATCACTTGTCAGCACAGTGCAATTCTCTCCTGCTTTTTCAAATAGCCCGCTAATTTGCTCCCTCCCTCTGCATTGCGTAACACAAAAGCATGCTCCACAAAGATTCATCGCCCTCTCTAATTCGATCACAAAAAAAACATTCCCCCATTCTATTGTGCTATCAAAATTCCTGCATTACGGCTATGGCGGTTGAGTTTGGGGAGCTTCTTCACAAAGAGTAAAACAAATGAGCATTTCGGTGTGCCATAGCTGAAGACAACCACAGAAGAGGTACATACACCTCAAATTATCTCTTTGCAATAGAATGCATTACTGGTGCAGTGGATAGATCTGATACAGATTAGAGAGCTATGGGTAGATATCTATCAGTCTGAGAGCTCTGTCGAATGACTTCTGCCTAGATACCGATTTATGATCTGTATATCCCTTTTTCTCCTCTCTCCGATTCTCTATTCAAAAATAGTATTCTTTCCCCCCCCCAAAAAGGCTCTTTCAAAATAGTTCTTTTTTTTTTTTTTTTTGCTTTTTCACGCCCCCTTTGTCCATCATATTCTTGATTTTCTTCCAATCAATTCCCAATCCTTTGAGTCCCCATCACTGCAAAAATGGCAGGGATTCCATGCTCAAGGGCAAGCTGCACATGAGCCTCATGTTCATCCTTCGGAGCAAAGAACATGGTCAGCACATCCTTCTCTAACATGAGTCCTCCAAAACTTACAACACCACATTCCAACAGCAAGTAATGAATCCAAAGTTGGCATTTGTAAGAAAAACAGGCTTGAGGTTTCCAAATTAGAAACTTTACTGAAAATTCACTGGTCTTCTTAAACTCCCTTGTCGATACCATTTGTATCTTCAGCATAAGCAAACAACTTGGGAAGCTCGGAAAAACCATACTCATTGCAGATCTAGAACCCATTCTCCTTCTAATTTGTTTATACCAAATATCAGATTCAATCCCAAACAGTGCTTGTCTCTTCTGTGAAATTGAACTTGAACCAACTGAAAGCAAAATGTTCAAGCAAAGCAAAGCACAACGTCTACGTCTAAGTATGTACAAAGTAACAAATCACACACACAACTTTTGGGTGGTTTACACACCTCGAATGCGCAGCAATACGACATCCACCCCCTCTAATCCTGCGCATCCTCCGGATGGTCCAACTACCCATGATCGTTATCATCAAGATCCACAAATAGTTCAATCTCTTCGTTATGCATTTTCGGTAGATCAACAAGATTATCTGTCATATCATCTGTCTCTTCCATTGGAGTTTCTTCTCGTTGCTCTTCTCTTGCAAATTCTTCCAATGCATAATCTTCATCATCTCTTTTCTTGAAAATCTTGATTCTTTTTCCAGCAATAGGCACTCTAAGCACTGTTCCATCCAATTCTGTCAGCTCATATGTTACATTATCAAAGACATGTCTAACTATGTACGGCCCAAACCATCTTTTCACCATCTTCCGAAGTGCAGTATGCTGATTTTCAAGGCTGCTATCAAAGACCAATACCCAATCTCCCTCTTCTATTGCTCTTGGCCGCAAGCGATGCCTGCTGTCAAACCTGTCCTTATTTCTTAGTCTAGCAACCTTCAACCTGTCAATAGCTAGCTAAATATCCTCAGGTCTCCTCTCCAACTGTTGAATCCGAAGAGCTAAGAGCTCTTCTCTCGTCAAATCCTCCTGCCAAGGTAAAACTGACCAAGTCAAAGCACAAGTCTCAATCGGCATAACAGGTTTCTGACCATACATCAACTCTGCAGGCATATATCCTGTGGTAACACTATGAGTCGTACGATCAGCCCACAAAGCAAATGGTAGAAGTCTCGGCCATTCTCCAATCCATCCTCTGCATGCTTTGGCTAATGCTTTCACTATCGGTGGATGCCCTCTTTCACTCTTTCCATTTCCCTCTGGATTGTATGCTGTTGTTAGAGCCAACTTGATTCCTAGCTGAGAGAAAAACTCCCTAGCTTCATCTGCATCCAATTCACCACGATCTGCAGTGATCTTACCCACACAACCATACCTGCAGAAAATTTCCTCCAATAAGAACTTACACACTGCACTAGTGGTCTTCGTTCTCAAAGATCTGCCCTCAACATGATTGGTAAGATCCTCTCTAGCCAAAACAATGTACCTCATCTGCCATAGACCCATAGGCATGGTAACCAAATCAACTACCCACTTATAATGAATGCATAGCGGATAGGTCGGATGAAGCTCATCTCGATGACGCACTACTGAATACATCTGGCAATCTCTGCAAGTCTCAACAAAGTGAGAAACATATCTGTACATGCCTTTCCACCAATATTTCTCCTTGATTTTCTCATAAGTAGCCCACACTCCTCTATGACCAGCCCAAGGACTCTCATGAAACTCCCTCATCACCTGTAACTGTGTCTCTCTATCGCAGACAACCTGCAAAGGTAATCCGCCTCTTTTCTTCGGATGCTTCCAAAGAAATCCGTCCTTGAGAAAATAACCATAGGCTTTCCTTCTGATCTTCTTGAACTCTTCATCTGTCCATTCATCTCTTTTGCTTAGTGTACTAAGGTACCTGCCAATCTGCAACCAATCTCCAACATAGAGTTCTTCTGTGAAAGCCACAATATCATAGACATGACAAACATGATCAACCATAGTGGCTGAAATTTCTGCATCATCCTCTTCTGCAAGTAGAGTCTCCTCATCATCATATCTGGCTCTAGACAACATATCTGCCACTGGATTATCCTTCCCTGCTATGTGTTTAAATTCCGGATTTAATGACTTGATGTATGCAATCCATCTCAACATGGCTATATCCGGAGTAGAGCAACTCGTAATCATACCAATCAATGGCAAGAAATCTGTCTCTACCACAACTGAAGCTCCAATAAAGTACTCCTTGTCACATTTGAGAGCCGTGACAATCCCCAATAACTCCCTCTTGATTTGCGGATATCTCCTCTGTCTCTTGTTTAGGACTTTTGCCCCAAACCGAATAGCATACCTATTTCCATCTGCATCATCTTGACCCACAGCCCAACCTATGCCAATTGGACTAGTGTCAACTGTCAATACAATAGGCCTTTCACAATTATAATCCGCTTTCCTGAGAGTAGGAGCATTCTGCAATAACTTCTTCAATTTCCGCATGGCTCTAGTGTGGCTCTCATCCCAATATAATTTCTACCCCTTTCGAAGCAGCTGATACAAACAATCTGCTATGTGTGCAAAATGAGGTATCCAAATCATATAAAACACACAAGCACCAATGAATCTCCGTACCTCCAAAGTCGTAGAACAATACTCTGCAATCTTGCCTATAGCATTCACCTTATCAGGTGAGGGTTTCCTGCCATAATATCCACACATATGCCCAACAATAACAACCTCATTCACTCCAAAAATAGATTTTTTCCCTGAAAGTGTCAAGTTCACTTCTTCTAACCTGGCCAAAATCTTCTCACATGCTGAAATATGATCAGCCACAAAGTATCTACATCCCTGCTCATTTAGGCTCTCATTCTTCTCTTCTTCTGCACACCCCTTTATGGGCACATCATCCAAGAAAGGCATGGTAAGCTGAGGTATGTAATCACGAAGGACCTTATGCATGGCATTCATCATATGCGCAACAGAATTAGTGGCACCTTGAGGCAAGGTACACATCCTGACAAGCCCAATAGGAGTTCTCATGGTGGTTATGTCCCTGCTTTCCAAAGCCAGCTGAAACTGATCATATCCTGAATACAAATCACCCAAAGAATAGATGGTACGTCCAGCAAATTCCTCTGCAAACTCATCCACAACTGGACCTATACCAACATTCCTGATAGTAACTCTGTTCACTGGCTGCATGTCCTGAATAAATCGAAGAGTGCCATTCTTCTTTGGAACTCTAAACCACCTGTTTGAGTATGGAGCAGATGAAGGCTCAAGGATTCCCATCCTGATTTTCTCATTCAATAAATCAATCAGCTTTGGCAAGTGTGCTTTAGGCACTGGAATAGGTCGGAGATTCCATGGGATATGAGGAATAGTAAAAATGACCATAGGAGCAACAATATCAGGATTCACACATCCAATCTCATGTGGGAAAAAAGCAAATCCCTTTCCATGACGCTCAAGCATATCCTGAAAGCATTGCTTCTCTATGGGTAGCAAGAAATCACCATTTCCAATTTTCAATTCAGCAAGAGTCTCTGCTAAAAATTTATGACCAATATGCTCTGGATTCCTCAAAATTTGCTGTTTAGCAGCCCTCTCTATTTGCTGATCACTGTCAGAGGTGGAAGCGGTACAGCAACTGGCTTCACCTTCTTATCCACAGTTTTGTATTTCGTGTCAACCCTGGCTTCATTATGCTCTTCTGCATTACATAAATCTTGCTGTAAATCAGCAATTCTGCACTCCAATGGCTGAATATTCTCAGCCCTCTGCTCTATGGACTGCATAGAAACAGCCCCAAACTCTGAATGCTGAAATATTTCAGCAGTAAACTCTGTTGGCTGAAAATTTTCAGCCCTCTGTCTCTCTGAAAGCTGATCACAACCAGCTGGAAACTCTGTTTGCTGAATTTCTTCAGCACTCAACACTCTTTGCTGAGTTACCTCAGCCTCTGACTCAATCTGTGACATAAAATCTGCAATTTCATGAAACATGTCTAGGGACTGCACTAATACATTACCGTGACAATTCAGCATATCAGTTTTCAGCATATCTCCCATCTCTGTCATCGTATCTGCACAAATCACACTGTCATACATCCCATCTATATGCTCATCATCCTCCAAAATTCCTGCATTTTTCAAATTTTTCTCCTTCCTGCATATATACTGCTTGGCAGCTCTAGGCAACCCAGAAGTCTTCTGATAACTCATTGAACTGTTTGCTGAAATCCCAACAAAACCGGAGGAGAAAACACCGCTGCCAGGAGGCGAGAACTCCAATCTCCTCTCCTCTGTACCACCGTCGTCTCGCGAAACGGCGGTACCTAATGAAAACCCGAATCCCTCACAGTGGGCAAGGGTGCATCTCTGAGAGTATCCCTGTTTCTAACATGGTTCACACATACAGTCATAAACTGAACTGCTCTCATACCATCTTTACTGTGAATCCGTGCATAAGCAGATCCATCATCCATGACCTTTGTTTCCATGCGCATCTCTGTAATGAATGGCTGACCAAGAATTATGGGATAAGAGCATGAATCCTGCACAAAGAAATGAAAATCCTCCTCTACATCACCAATAGAAACCCTGACACTAGGACAAGCAGCATATAAATCACCTGCAGTGTTATTGGCGGCTCTCATACGCCACCCATGCTCTACATCCATAGGCCATCTGTTACTCTCATAAACTCCACGAACTATGAGATTAATCTCTGAACCATGATCAACCAATGCAACATAAGGCACCTGTTTCTCTCCAATCTTTACCATCGTCTCTGTAGTTGCCCTAGCCCAATGGCTCCGCGAAAAGTGACTACGCGGTATCATGACAGGCTCATCAATTTCAGCATAATGCATAGGCTGAACCCTCTTCTCAACCTGCGAAAAAACAGAAGCATTATCAACCATAACCTCATCCTCATCCTCATCCAACTCCCCAATCAAAACTCCCTGTGTATCAGTGGTAGACAATGCATGCCTTTTTCTCTTCAGGACCTCCTGAAACTGATCCTGAAACTCTCTTTTTGAGATGCCCAAAATCTCAGAAATAGTGAAAGTCACCTCACTGCCAAGTATCTTATCATTAAAGATTTTCTTCATGTCTATAGATGTCTCAATATCGGACATCAATCTGAATCCTGGCTGCTTTCTCTCTCTAGGCTCTTGCCTCTTTTCTCTCTTTTGAGCATCCTCCATCTGTCGATCTGGCCCTGGTCTTGAAGACGGTCCTGCAGTAGGTGGAGTAACAAACTCACCCCCTCTAGTCTTCTTAGCTGCACTTGGATTTTCTTCATCCCTCTTACGCTTCTCCTCAACAAATACATCTGCACCATGAGATTTAGCCAAATAAGCATAAATAGAGTACCTGTCAACAGGTGAGTCCCAACCTGTCTCTGATCTGATGCTAGAGCCTGCACTAGTCAAAACAGTTTGCTGAATTTTCCCCTTGTTTGCAATCTCCATAGCATAAGTCCATAGCGCGGACTGAGTCTCTGATCCTTTCTCAATCTGTACTCCATATGCAGAAGCATCACCTCTAGCTGTCACATAAGAAGTACGCGCAGCCATGTCCTCCACTAACTTCTTCATTCCACCTTTATCAAAGTTAGTAGCAAGTGGAGCTCCTGTCTCAGTCAACCAAATCTTACCATCTTGCCCCCAATATACCAAATTCTGCCTCCTTGCATCCTGGAAAGAGTCACAATCCCTGCAATGCTGATGCTCCGTACTATCATACCAAATACATCTCCGATCTCTCCTAGGTGCACTAGGAGCACTCCTAGGTGCAGTAGGAGCGCTAGAAGAAGCAGTAGGTGCAGTCGAAGCAAACTGCTCCTTCAACTTTCCCACCAACTCCGCTTTGACTGACTCCAGTGTCAAATCTGTGATGCCTTTGATTATGTCATCAAGAGAAGTAGGTACCGATGGAGCGGATGGTTTTGGAGCAGAAGGTGTAGGCATCGGTCGTGGAACAGGAGGAATAGGTGGAGTGGCAACAGTAGGCACTGGCATAGGCCAAGAAACTGGCTGAGGAGGAGAAGAAATAACAAGGATAGAAGTAGGCATAGGAGCTGATGATGGTGTAGGTGTCATGGAACCATTCTGTAGGCGAGTCTTCCATATCCTCCTCTTGGTCAAAGTCAAGACTGCATCCTGAGCATCCTGCAATCAGTTTTAAGACCCATAGGCTTCGTGCGATCTTCAAGAAGCTCACCCAATTCTTCTTGAAGAGCAAGATCTGCAGCTTGCAAGAAAAGCTCAACTTTTTCAACATCCAATGCTCTTTGTTCAATGGCATCAAGCTGACTATACCTCTCTTCGAATTCTCGAATCAACTCCGAAGCAGCGAGACCTTTGTTTGGCATGTAGACCCACTCTCGGAATGACCGCCGAGTAGCCATACCAAAGTCCTCAAGGAAGTATTCTTCTTTCAAGGCCTTCTTAAAATCTTGCCAATGTGTATTTTGAATAAAAAGATCAGTCACTTTTGTTCTCAAAGCGGGTGTGACAAGACGAAGGAAGTACTTACTCATAAGTCCAGCTGGAACTCCAAAAAACCCCATCTTGATCTCATATGTCTTCAAACATGCTGAAACATTTCGGCCATCAAATAGCTTCTTCTCATTCTCAACTGCTTCAATAGCCTTAGTCGCACTGTTTGCTCCTGCTCTGAATAGAGTTGCCTTTGCTGAGACAACTGCTGTTGATGCAATTGTTGCTGCTGCTGCATATACAATTGTGTCTGCTGATTTTGGAGCTGCATATACATGGACATATTCTGCAAAATCTGCTTTAGATCCTCTGTTGAAGTACTTGACGTAGCAGTCATTGATGGAGCTGAAGTAGACGCAGCTGGAATTGTAGAAGAGGCTGAAATAGAGGATGAAGTATCTCCCATCCTGAAATTTCTGCGACGCTTTCACGTCGGGTTCACCAAAGATGTCGAAGGGTTTTCAAAAGCAAAGTCGCAACCACAGAGGTCCTTGAGAAATTCCAAGATAGAAGATCAATCAAGCAAATGAGCAAGATAAGAAAATGATGCCAAGTAATAATTGTATTACTGCCAAGATGTTTACAAAATACAAGATGAATTCCAATCTAATCAGTTCACTCGTTTTAGGCCACCCAATTTAATTTTGCAGCATTTGTAGATCCTTCTGCTATAATGATTGTATGGTTCTTTGAAGCTCCTTCTTACATCACTCGAGCGTCGTCATCTTTTGCCTATCCACACTTGGTCAAAAGCAGTTTTACCAATCACATCAGCTTGCCAACAGAAACTCTGAAAATCCTGAAAATGTGCTTCCAGCACTCTGTTTATCCACTTCAGTTTGCCACTTAAGCCATAGTGCAAGCAACTGAAGCAATTCAAGCTTCTTCCTCTCAATAACACTTTTCGTTCAAAATCAGATATCTTTCCAAGAGTTAAAAACCTCCTTCCACTGATGAATATTGTCAAGTGTTTCCTGAAGCCGATGCACGGGATCAAACAAAGATGAAAGCTCTTGTGAGGCTCTCTTTTCTGCATTAAAAATTCAGTTCCTTCCTCTTCTTTGACAACAGTAACATTCTGAACTTTCTGAAAAAAAAGGAACTCAAGCTCTTCCACTCCAAAAGAGCTCAAAACAGAGCTCATGCAACATCAAAAGGTGCTACTGCAGCTTCCAACAGACTGCTCAGAATAACATCAGAGATGCAGTTGATCAGATAGCTTGGCCAGTCCTCATACTATTATGCACCTTTGTCCATAAAGGCCTTACTTACAGTTTTACAGTCCCAGATCGAGCAGGTATTGCATCAGGCCCTCCTTCCCTTTTCAATCAACTTTCAGTTTTGTCTAAGATTCATCAACCCTTCATAGAACAAAAGACCCAGCTTGTAGGGAGTAGGTATGCATTCATTCTCGTAAGATGAATCTGATATATAGTCATTGAATCTCATCGTGATCCAAATCAAATTTCTTCTACTGTGGATTCACAAGCCTGACACGCCTAATCTCCTTCCTTCGCGTTACAAATATTGGCAGTAATCTTGCCCTCGGTTGGTGTGTGTCAGTTAAGAATTTCCTCTGTTTTGGGGAGGCGAAGGGATTATTCCATGTGCCATTGTTTCTTCTCATCCATCTGCAGCCTTTTCATCCTTTTGATTTGTGTGAATATGTCGGCGAAAGATAATGCTCTTTCAGGAGTGATCGCTGTAAGGTTGTAAGGTAGGATATTTCTCATTATGGCCGCATTAGCCTGTTGCAATGCTTCATCACTTGTCAGCACAGTGCAATTCTCTCCTGCTTTTTCAAATAGCCCGCTAATTTGCTCCCTCCCTCTGCATTGCGTAACACAAAAGCATGCTCCACAAAGATTCATCGCCCTCTCTAATTCGATCACAAAAAAAACATTCCCCCATTCTATTGTGCTATCAAAATTCCTGCATTACGGCTATGGCGGTCGAGTTTGGGGAGCTTCTTCACAAAGAGTAAAACAAACGAGCATTTCGGTGTGCCATAGCTGAAGACAACCACAGAAGAGGTACATACACCTCAAATTATCTCTTTGCAATAGAATGCATTACTGGTGCAGTGGATAGATCTGATATAGATTAGAGAGCTATGGGTAGATATCTATCAGTCTGAGAGCTCTGTCGAATGACTTCTGCCTAGATACCGATTTATGATCTGTATATCCCTTTTTCTCCTCTCTCCGATTCTCTGTTCAAAAATAGTATTCTTTTTCTCCCCCAAAAAGGCTCTTTCAAAATAGTTCTTTCATCCTTCGGAGCAAAGAACATGGTCAGCACATCCTTCTCTAACATGAGTCCTCCAAAACTTACAACACCACATTCCAACAGCAAGTAATGAATCCAAAGTTGGCATTTGTAAGAAAAACAGGCTTGAGGTTTCCAAATTAGAAACTTTACTGAAAATTCATTGGTCTTCTTAAACTCCCTTGTCGATACCATTTGTATCTTCAGCATAAGCAGACAACTTGGGAAGCTCGGAAAAACCATACTCATTGCAGATCTAGAACCCATTCTCCTTCTAATTTGTTTATACCAAATATCAGATTCAATCCCAAACAGCGCTTGACTCTTCTGTGAAATTGAACTTGAACCA
This sequence comes from Lygodium microphyllum, assembly GCF_053477565.2. Classification (NCBI taxonomy): domain Eukaryota; kingdom Viridiplantae; phylum Streptophyta; class Polypodiopsida; order Schizaeales; family Lygodiaceae; genus Lygodium; species Lygodium microphyllum. The sequence goes on from NC_141145.1 coordinate 35,800,336, forward strand.
ACTGAAAGCAAAATGTTCAAGCAAAGCAAAGCACAACGTCTACGTCTAAGTATGTACAAAGTAACAAATCACACGCACAACTTTTGGGTGGTTTACACACCTCGAATGCGCAGCAATACAACACCGTGATCCATACTAAGAGGGCAAGATTTTGATGGTAACCACGTGCAATATGATGAAGGGAATGAAATTCTAGTTTTTAGTATTTCTCTCTCCTCCCTATCTCTCATGCATAAAGGCAATTCATGTGTAAGAAATCAAGAAGAAGAGGGGTGGACAAATTGCTTGTTCGGCGGTGAGATCGAATTGCTTCAAGATGAAGAGGAGGCCGAAGAAAGAGGTTCAGTACTGAAGAATGGTTGCTGGTTGGTCTGTGGGCTACCTAGAATAATTATTAAAAAACCCGCAACACGCAAGACGCGGTATGCTCCAATTATATGAAGAAATTTGCTTGTTTTTGTTGTTTCATGGTCCAAATGTTGTTCATATGCAATGAATTTTTGTTTAACCCTTTTTTGCATCATGATTGAGGGCTCTAACTATAGAAATACAGAATCTGTGATGATTTAGAGTCGTTATTAATTCTTTAAAACCCATAAAATGTCATTTTTAAAGGAAATTAGTCGAGGTGAAAATGGGATAAACTTAGAGAAAATATTAAGTTTCAGTCAAAATAATAAGCCAATACAAATAAATCAGAAAATACCTATTTTTTATAAATAATAAATAGGAAAAAATTGTAAAAAATAGGAAAAATTGGATTTTTTACGCTCAAAAAATATGGAAAAATAAGATTTATGTGTGTGAATGTTTGGCAAGGTTAAAGCATGAGGTCAAGCCTCATTTTGGCATTGTACTTTGTGTTATAGTCTGTGTTTATTGTTTTTTATATACAAAAATGATACAAAACAAGCATTTACACCTATGCACCGCAGCAACACCTAAACGGTGACGAGGGGGGGGATAAAGTTTGTGTGACGATCTAATTGCTGAAAAGATATAAATTTTGATTTCCCTCTTTATGCATAGCATTTAGGGATCGTTCCATAATCAAATATAGGTGACTAGTAGCACGAAAGTTCCGATGCTAGTCTCTAAAGCAGCGAAGCCGTAACGCTTAGTTAAAATTTATGAAAGGGTTGTTTTTCGCACCTCACATGGCTGTTTTTTAATCATAAATGGTTGTGCACAATTGTCATACACCTTGCATCAAGCATGTCATGTGGTATCTCCTAGAATGCATTGCACTTGTTTGATAAACTTTGACCAACGCTGAGAGGACAGGAAACCCAAGCTGTAATTAGACGGGTGCTTCCGTTGGGAAAAGTTTTGTGAGGAAAATTAAAATCTCCTAGGATGCTAAATTATGAAAGAATGGAGTTTGTGCGAATGTTATATGTGTTAGAGCGACGCATCTTGGGGCTAATCCCTGAGGTGTAGGAGAGTCGCAGTGGAGCCACGGTAATTAGCTGAGAGGTGCTTCCCTATGTGTGTATTATGAGGCATTATGCCTATATGTTATGGGATCTTCCTCTGAGGAGAAGGGAAGGTGAACGTTCGACTACATATTGGATACAAACGCAAAATCGTCATAAGCATTTAGTGCAAAGTGAGTTTTAGACGCTCCTGGCCCGCGAGGCCGTGTGGTGGGGTTGTAAGTCGTATGCATGAGGTCCATCTAGTGCCATAGCTAGTGCCGGCCCATTTTAGGTCCCATCACAATAACTTTAACTTGACTAATAACAAGTGGAATTTTCTCTATTAAAGAGTATACTTTTACTCAATGGATTTAATGACCTACTTTTAACTACCTTAATTCACTTTCCCTATGTTTACATGATTCGTAAATGCCAAGAAATATATTTTGATGCAATTACATGATTCCTAATTCTTATTAAAATTTGTTGTGGATTTTTGTAATGATCCTTCCTAAATTAAAAATTGATTTATTTGATGTACTTTGCTTATATGCAACTAAAACAAGAGTTTATCCAATGCATTATGATGTCATGCAGTTTATCCTACCTTTCAAAATTTAAAATCTAAATTGATAGTTCCTACTTTATTCTAACATTCCATTCTTATCAAAATTTTAACTTTTCTAATTTGCTAATTACAAAATTTCCATTTAAAATTTGGAAGAACATTTTATGAGCTATGAAAGAAACCTGGGATGGTGTTGTGTGTGATGGTGTGTTGTCTACACACGGCTGCATTTATGTCTCCTGCACTCCCCACCTCAGAGTGTCATCTCTTCGGGGCCATTGCAAATAGGGTCCTCATATACTAGCCTACCAAGCTTTATTGGTCTTGAAGATATGATTGGACCCTCGAGCAATTAGGTGGATCCCTTGTGAGATGAGGATGGTGGAGCCATCCACAAGTATTGGACAAGATTTCTATCGGATAGAATAGGACTCCTTGTACTGAAGCATAGGTAGCTGATGATGTGGATCATATTCTCCTTTGTTGATTCTTCTCTTTCCTTTACTCCTCCACTCTCTTCTTCTTCTCTTCACCCTACGACTCATACTCCTATTCCTCCTCTATCCTCTTCTTATATCTCCCCCTTAATGCACCTACTCCTTCTCCTTCTACTCTTCTATTCTTCTTGTTCCTTCCTCTCACTTTATTCGTTCCTCTCCTTTTGTATCTCTTCTTCTTCTTTACTTATTCCTCCCCCTTCTTCTTCTCTTTTTCTTCTTACTCTTTGTTAAAGGTAGCAGTGGCATTAAACACAGGAGTCACCCGTGACGTATTGAAGGGCCGACAAGAGCAGAGGAGTAATGGCAACCCAACATAGCACATGGGTGAAGAGAATGTCTTTCCATGCATCTGACAACATGGCACATGGGCTATGAGAGGGCCCTACCACAAGCAATGATATGTTTAAATAGGAGGAAGCAAAGCATGGTTGTTGTTGTTTTGCATATACTCATTATCGTGGAGGGCAACAAACAGGAGGTCCTCATACTCGATGCCATATCCTTCTTGAGCCATTCTTCAAGCCCTCTTGACTGGAATCCTTCATGCTCTCTAGCAATAGAGTTAGATTGAATTGTCCCTAGTTAGTGTATTCGGCAGTAGTATTGCCTTAGTCATTATATCCATCAATGTTATGCTCTTGTATTTCATAGAACTGTGTGGTGATCTGTTGGTCCCTAATTGATTTATAGACTTTGATTTTAGCAATACACTCTAAATTGAGTCTTGAGTACCTTTTGTGCTTGTTTTTAGTGTTGTGATTATATCTCACTCTTCAACCTAGGCTCTGAATGTTGAAAGTATGTCAATCAGTGTCAGTTTTGAGTGTGTCCATCATCATCTCTATGGCGCTCATTCAAGGAAACTGATAATACATGGTGACCATGATTTCTATTCATATGTGTGCTAGCCTGAATGCATATGCATTCACACAGTCCACATGAGGCAATTTTAGCTGTAATCCATACTCAATAGTCCTAGTCATACAACAATGGTACTACCCCCTAAGGCTATCCCATTCCTTAGTGAGGCCATACTCAAGGTGTAGCATGCTATCCCAAAATTTTGGATGCATCATTCGCATACTGCTCCCCTAATTGGGAGCATTTTGAATCCTTCTATCTTTCTGCCTATTATACCTTTGAATCTAACTAGCCGATTTCTTGCTTCACTAAACCTAGTAGATGTCCCACTAGTAATCCTTTCTTTACCTATCATCCTAACCCCCACGGCACACTATCCTAGTATTTCCCTCCCAAAGTTATTTGGATCTTCCAATGAAGATCTAAATGCTTTTATCCATTAGTTTGATGTAGCATATATAGTTAATTACCCTAGTTAGGTTAATGAATCTCACAAGGTTGCTATTTTCAAATCCTTGATGCATAAGAAGGCTACAACCTAGCTAGCTGTAGAACATTGTTGGTCATCATGGAATGAAGCCCTAACTACTTTTTGTATATCTGGTTCTAAGAAGATCAAATGGATGCACAAAAACTTGAATGAATCCACCACCCCAAGTAAGATGACAGATTGATTCAGGTGTATACCACCAAGTTCACAATATTGAATAGCCACATTGATCCAAATATGCAGTTGAAGGATGAAATGATGAATACCCTATATGTCCAAGGTTTCAAAAAATCTATTCGAAAATCCTTTGTCTTCGATGATCTCTCTGGTACCATCATTCGCCCATTCTATAAGAAGGCTCTCACGTTAGAGTAGTTCTTGTCGAAAGAGAAGTCAAGAAAAGGGAAGAGGCTTGACAAGTCAGCTAGAAAGTACTAACATGAGGATAACATCACATCAACTTTTGATTCTGACCTAGACATAAAGTCCAGTAGTACAAATTCTGATTTCAAGGAGGAGGAAGAAAAAAAGACAAAAAAAGCAAGAAGAAAGATAAAGGAAAGAAAGCAGTAGACAACAACAAGAAGAACGAGGGTAGCAACCTCTAGTGCACACAGTGCAACAATCTCCCTTGGACATTAGGCTAAATGTGGCCTGAACTAAAGATGGTGCAACATCTACAACTTGGCTACACACAACATTGAGTGTTGTGTCGGTACAATGGCAGTTCTAGATCGTCCATCCTAGAGGTTAGCAAGGGAGTGGAGTAACCAACTCTAGCCAATGGACAAACCTCTAGGCCACTTTGGCTCCTACATTAGTTGTGGCATATAATAATCAGGATTACCAATAACTGGGCAATGGCCAGTGTGGCCGTGGTCAAGGTGGAAGAGGCCAAGGGAATTTCCAATCCTTTTCTAAACATTGCTTCTTTTGTATGCAAGGACATTAGCGAGTTGAATGCCCCAATGCCCAATCATATGATGCTTAGAAGAGGCAAGGACAAGGCATGGCACATATGCCATGAGCCAATATAGTGGAGATCAATGAATTGTCAAAACCAGAAGTGCATGTGATCACCCAGTTTGGCAAGACCTACAAGGAGGTGCACTGTATCCCATAGGCACTTCATGGGCCGAGCAAGAGAAAGTCTACCACTAGGTGGCAAGATGGACCCCAACCAAGCCGAGGGTCACCACAATGTCTCCCTGCACTTCAATCTGAAGGTTAAACCCAAAAATTGAATGGGAATCTTGAAAGAAGTAGCCAATTAATGGGCCTATTCTACCTCCTCAAGGAATTCAACACCATGGGAGGACATAGCCTCACTTCTTGATGGAGGGAGAGCATAAACTTGTGAGTGAATTTTTGTGTAGGCTTCATGGAGGAAGCAATGTAGCCTTCTATTAAGCTATGGCACAAAAAAAGAAAATCAAGGCATGATAATGGACTCACCACTTCTGTTGAAAAAGAGAATGGGAGGGAACAAACACCCTTGAGGGAACAAAAGATACAAATGAGAAATAAAACAAGTTGTCACCCTTTTATACTTTTCTCACGTGAGAGAAATGGATGGAAAGCTACTATCTAGATCTTTTTTTATATGTTTGTGAGGCATATTAGGTAGTTATTGCTATATGTTCCATAAATGATGTAGGTTTTTGGAAGTGGTTGCTTAAGCCCTCCGCATGGTAATGTTATAGCCGGAATCCATTAATAGGCCTTGGCAGCAACTTACCTTGTAAGTCAATCAAATAAAATAAATCAGTGTTGGAGTCATGAAATACCCAAAAGGGGCCACTCCACCTAAATTTGAGCTTACAAGGGAATTTCCGCATCTGGGTTTGGAAAACCACAACGATTTGGCTGACTTGGTGTTTCTGTCAGGCTTGGACTTTGGATTAGATGTAGGTGTTGTTTATGTGATCTTCTTCGAGCTAAGTGATGGGTTCCATTTGGAATGGGAGGGATTCCTCCAAAATTAGCCGATCTCATATCGTTAGCAATCAAAAAATTGGGGACTACAAATTCAAGTGGTGTAATGGCTTCCAATCCAAAGGCTAGCTTATAGGGAGTCATGCGAGTTGCAACCTTGAAAGATGTTGGGAAAACCCGTAGTGCAGCAAGAAGCTTGGGATCCCAATCTATTCGGTGATGATCTGCCAATTTGGTAAGAATCTTGCACAGAACTTTGTTGGTGGATTCGGCTCAACCATTGTCTTGCGGATAGTAGGGAGATGACTTTTTATGGAAAATTAGAAACAATGATGTGAGTTCTTGGATGACCTTATTTATAAAGTGTATACCTCAGTCCACTAACCAATTCAATTAGTGTGCCATACCTAGTAAAGATATCTTGAAATAGGCATCTAGCTACTAACTTGGTAGTGTTGTATGAGCCCAAGCTACTACCCATTTAGCTATTGACTTGGCGGTGTTGTCTTGTAGAGCCCAAGCTTCTACCCATTTGGTGCAATAGTTGGTTGCCAGCATTAGTATGTACTTGTTGCAGGTGTAGATAGTAGCCAGAGTGATGGGTCCAGATCCTTCTTCTAGAAAGGTTCTAGTGAAAGGATTGGTTGGAGTGATGAGTGATCTCTAGCTCTGAGCTAGTTCTTTCTAAGTTTAATATTTTTTATTTCTTTGTTCTTACAGATTCTTGAAATTTGAAATTAATTTTTTCAAAATTATTATGTGTACTTTTTATATCTAATATCTTTTAAGAAATAGTTATTCGATTCTTTTTTCAAATACACCTCTTAAACTCACTTTCTACTTAAAATACATGTTCAAAGCATGTTTTTAAGATCAAATAATTCAAAATATATTTTTAAAAGATGTATTGGTGGGGGGGTCCAAAAAGTGACCCTTCCACAGCACATTGACGAGGAGCACAAAGCCCCCAACCAATTGAAAAAAATTGAAATAATTATTAGGGAGAGGGGACTAAAGAGCCCCCCTTAAAAAAATAGGATTTGTACTTATTGTTTGGGGGGGCGCGGGGGGGGGGGGGGGGGGGGGGGGAGAGGGAGGGGGGCAAAGAGTCCCCCTCCCCCATCAAAAGGATGCCATATTGTTGGGGGACCACAAAGCTCCCCGCCCATAAAAAGAATTTGAATTTGTTGTTTGAAGGGGGGAAGGGGTGGGGGTCAATGAGCCCCCTATCCATAAAAAGGGTACAACATTGGGGCACTCCCACATCCCTTGTGATCATCTATGCATATACAAATGGTCCAAGGGAGGGGAGCTATGTCCCCTCCCATGCCACATTGGTGGAGGAGGCCATATATCCATTTAATTTATAGTGGGGAGGGAGACAAAGACCCTCCCTACCCATAATAAAGAGTATCACAAGGGAGGGGCATAGAGCCCCCATCCATAAAGAGGGTGCCATGCTAATGGGGGACTCACACAGCCCCTATAAAAAATTTTTGTTTATCGTGGGGGTGCTTGTACCCCCCTCTCCCCAACTCTAGAATTTGTGTTTATTGTGGGAGGGTAGGGCAAAGTTCCCTCCCATGCCATGCCTCTATCTCCTATCTTTGAGTACATTCTCTTTATCTCTTCCCTGTCTCTATTTATTCTCACCCTCTCTTTACCATTTCTCCCTTCTATTTTTTATCTATTTGTTAAATATATTTATCTTTATTGTTATCTCTCTTCATCTTTCAATTATTACTATCTTCCTTGATCTCTTCTCTTTCCTCCCCACTAGCTCTATGTTGAGATGGCAAGATCAACAGGTGCATACGTTGATGATGGACAGCCTGGTTAGATGGATTTGCACATCTACACTTAGCACATCAATGGTTATTATGATCCTCACATGGCCATTGACTTATCACTTATTATATTTAGTTTGTTGCACCTAGCTTTAGCAGGCATAGTTATAGTACAATTTATTAGTATAGTCAATTATGCACTCTTTGACTTAATAGGACACTTTCCTTTATGTTGTATCTTATCTATATTTTGTGTACATTTTATTATGTATGAAAGAAGAAGAAAAAACCAGAAAGAAAACATTTTGACCTCCATCTTGTAACGTGGCCACCTATTCACTCGAAGGACATGTCTTAGCAGCCCATCGGGAAGAGAGTCCAGAAAGCGCCGCCCGGCACTCCCACGGAATGTCACGGGGTTTGCGATCTAGGTCTTCCAGAGTCTGCCACGAAGTGGAAGCATTCCGGTCGTTCCCACTTAGGACCGACCTGAATCAGGGTTTTCCTAGTGGTCAAATTCCTAGAACGGTAGCTAGCGTTGAGCCCCAGGCGAACTACTTTACGCAGAAACATCAACGTCGAAGCGGATTTATACTGCACTTGGTTCAAGGAGAATGGGAAATGAGAGGGATGCAAAGCTCGACCTCTCTGCCCATAAGGAATAGTCCCATTCCATTTCCCTAAAACAATATAAATCGGGTTTCTAGCTTCCTAGATTCTAGGTCATCATTCCTTGCTGTCAATTTCCTTCAAGAAAAGTTCCCAGCCAACCGGGACCACCCTTCCATAGGACGGACCCATGGTCACATCCGCTGCACTTCCCTCGGGGTTGCTTTAGTTATCTAATTACCTATCACATTTAGTTTGACATGCAAAAACAACTTCCTTAATTAGCCAATAAATCACCGATTCTTTCACGTAACTTATGCACTGACATAGAAAAAAAACGTCAAACAAGTTTCTTTTCAACAATTGATCTTATTTATCAGTCTTTGGAATACATCATATAATCCAGCCCGAAGGCTAATCCATAATCTGCTCGAAGGAAATCCAACAATCCTCAAGGATTACTAATCCAAGTTTACACCCGTAGACTAGTATGCGGGCCTCGAGATCCAATCCTGAGTCATGTTGGCCTCTTGTGTAGGACCCAAAGGCAAGGGATTTACGGCCAGAGCCCCCCCAGCACCCAAGCGTCCTCCTACTCCAAGTAGCACCCACGGAGAGACCTCTCGTGGCGGGTTCGGTCCACGTACCTGGCGCGGCTAACAACCCCCTTGGATAGGGTCAAACAGACAATCGGGGGTAACTGATGCTGCCTCTCCCTCCATGCCTTCAACCTGAAGCAATAATTGTTTTTCCAACATTAATTCCTTGAGCAAAGAAGTATAAATAGTGCTCCTAACTGTACAAACACAATCAATCCAGTGGTCATTTATTTGGCCAACTGCTAAGGTATAATTCCTTCTCTCCGAATGCATCCAGCATTCGATCCGGGATCAATTGCAACTTGGCAAGATCCCCAAGGGTTTCGTTGCTTGTTTACCCTTTTATCCTTGGGTTAGGGTTTATACCCTGTTAACCCAAATTAACAAACATCTTAGGTTCCTTAAACTAGGACAGTAAATTCTAGGCAACCTCATCGCCCTAACTTGATTGGTCAATTGCTTGCTAGGCAATACATAACTTCCCTAACTTGGCAAATCAACCCAAGGAAGGGTGATGTAGCAGGATGACTACTCATCCTCTTGCAAATTAAACTTGTACTTAGGACCTACCAACCTTGTCCCAAGGAGTGGCAAATCTATCTTGTGATTTAAACACAAAGCCATAATATGTTGCAACTTGTCACATTGTGGGATCATTTCTCCCATCAAACGGCATTCCTTGGTCAAGATGTAGGGTTTTGGGATGTCCTCTTGACTCAACCCAACCCTAATCTTACTAGGCCAACAACATTTGGCCCTAGGGTTTCTAAACTCAATCAGAATTCTAGTATTAGGCCAATTTACCCTAGGGTAAAAACCCTAGATCATTATTGTATGGGCATCCAATTAACCCTAACATTGTGTGAATGTGGGTAGGACCTTTGAGGTCGGAGTTATCAAGTTAGTTTTCCGAGTGCGATACTAAGCAGAATTTTATCGTGACTTGACTCTATCTAGCACATTGAGGTGATCATTGCTTGAGTTAGACCTTTGCAAGTGAATTACCTAATCGATCTAATGGTCTTGCGACAAGAGGTGATCTCTTCTTAGAGATGCAAATACTTTTTCTAAAAAAAGATGTAAATAATTTCAAATGCAACATTCCATGCAAATATGTGGTTCATGGACTTTTTCCTTATATACAACTATGAGATTTACAATGACCATTTCTTTTCTTTGCCTAAACTATAAAGATTAACAATTTAGGGCTAATTCGTGTAAACCCTACGTTGAATCTCAACAAGAACTATGCTCATAACCCTTCGCTTAATGCATTGAATTCAAGCTTTAATATGAAATGCATATTTTTCTAAAACAACTTCGATAAAAGAAGTTCATGCATGAGCGAATGTCATAGGACTATTATTGACTTAATCTGTCCTACAGCATTTAACCCAACCTAGGATGGAATTAACATCACATGCAATATGCATGGTACATAAATCCCTTTCATGCAATGCAACTACTTGGACAACATCAATGGACATCAATGATTATCTCACATGAATCACAACTCGGAGATGAATGAATAAATGCATTCATAACTTCCCCATGAAAATTAAACGTGCCTAATGCATCCCTTTTATGTGGAATTAGTTTTCTAAGAACTTGGGCATTGAGGTTCGAGGTATTGTCCACACGTGTGCTCGGGGTAGAAGCTCCCGCGTGAGCGCCTCTTGCCATTTTCTTGGGAGCCATTGACGGGTCAAATTCCAGTTCAGAAACTTCCTCTTGGGTTCTTTATGTGTTGCGAATCCCTTTCTGCCTGATATCTTCTCCTTCGCACAGGACACGGCCTTACAGTCGCGGTTTTAAAAAACCCAAGATGGTGTGGATGAACAAGGCTTATGGAAGCCTTGTTTTAGAAGCTTCTAAAGAAGCTTCCAACTTCTGTGTGACAGAACACGTGATGTGGAGAGAGAAAGGATTGATGGAGGAGATGATGATGAGGATAATGATGATAATGATGCTGACGATGATGAAGATGGGTGGAGGTGTGGCAGCAGCCCGTGGCGGAAATATGGCGGCAGCACGGTAGCTTGGCAGACGTCACGACTCTCTTCTCTCTCTCTTTCTCCCTCCCCCCAAGATTAAGGGGGAGGTTATATAGAATAGGGGGGGGGGGGGAGATAGCCACCCACGTGGCTTATGTGCATGCCTCCTCCCTCCCCCATGGTCTCCACCTCTCAAGGCCTTCTCACACTCCCTATCCCTGCCATGCATCGGCTTGGGGGGAGGGGGTTAATAATAAAAAAATTTGCCTCAATTTTAACCATTATCCCCTTTTTCCCTTTTGGAGAGGTGTTCCCGTGCAGCCTACGGGTTTTTAGACTCGGCCTCATTTGCACAACGCGGTTGCAGTTTATTAACGCACGAGAGTAAAGCATTTAGCCCAGGGTTCTTCTAGTCGAGGGAGATTATTTTAAACTACTCTTGCGTAGGATGTGTAGGATCAAAAATCATTAATATTTCATGCATAAATATTACACATCTCTCCTCTTGTGATCTTGACTGAGGTTCCTCTTGTATATATAGTATGTGTTTGGTGCAAGAACTCAAGTACCCCTCCACCATACGATTCTTGACATGGCATTAGAGTGGCACCATTGAGAGAGGCTAGTTTTGAAGGCTGAAATGAAAGAGAAGAAGCAAGAATTCGAGCAACCAAGCAACGAATAAGAAGCTCTCCCATTCTTCCACTCTTTCTCTTAGATAGAGCTCATGGAGGCACTGGAAGCAAGGCAGAGCAAAAATCTCATATTGCTATGAGATTTGGTGATAGAGCATAGCACTGTATATTCTACAAATCATCCCTTCAAGGATATTCCAATACTTTTTTAGTCATTTGAGGCCATTTTGGGCCTTGTTTTAGACCCACAAGGTTATGGATAATAGTTTTAGGATATAGTATGATTTCGGCTATGTCCATCGAAAGTGGGTGCACATGTTACAGATTTTGAATCTATAAGTTTTGAGGTGTTTTACAAGAAGAAAACACAAGTTTTATCTACATAAAGATTGCAAATTATATGTATTATCGAGAAATTAGTGAAAGAGGTTGTTTAGTGTGTTGTTGTGGACTTGTTGTAAAAGGTTACATAAGATTTGCTTACTATTTTGTGTCAATTTTGTGAATATGGTAGAGAATAGTGGAAACCCCATCATTGAGAAGCTGCACAAGAATAATTATCCATCATGGAAGTGTCGTGTGATAAACTTACTTATTGGAAAATACCTTTACGATCTCATTTCAGATGAAGAAAATGAGCCAAAGCTAAGTAATCTTGTAACTGCAAAAGAATTAAAGATGTGGAAGGAATGGAGTGTGAAAGACAAAAAGGTGATGTATTGGCTATCTACACTCATTGACAACAGTATGTTGGGTCATATGAGAAATTCAGAAACTTCACATGCAGCTTGGACAATCTTTGAGAATATATTTTCAATAAACACAAAGGCATAAAAGATTCAACTCAAGCAAGATTTGAATACCTTAAAGAAAGAAAAGATGTCTATAAATGAGTATGTTTTAAAGGTGAGAAGCATTGCAGGTGCCTTAGTAGCTATTGATACAATACTTGATGATGATGATTTTGTTTTTGATTTATTTTAAAAGTGTCGAGCTCTCACCCATGCAAATTGTAAAGGTAGATGGGTGGTAAGAAGGAAGCTAAGAAGATAGGAGGACAATGGGAAAAAGGGCCTATAGCCCACAGCCGGTCATGTAAAAAAGGGGATAAGGGGATGACCGCCCAAAAGGGATTTAGGGCTTTGTATATAAAGTTGAAAAGTGAATGAGAAGCTCATTCTTGTGTGTGGCCAAAAGTAGCTCTCTTCTTCTTCTTCTTCTTCTTCTTCTTATTCTTATTCTTCTTCTTCTTCGTGATTGCTTGAGCTTGTGCTTGAGAGGGAGTGTGAGAGTGTGAGGGAGTGAGTGTGTGAGGGTGAGGGACCGTGGTGGAGAAGCTCTCCATCTTCTTCTCTCTTCTTCTCTTCTCTTGCTCGCGGCAATGGAGCTTGGAGTGTGGTGGAGAAGCTCTCCATCTTCTCCTCTCTTCTTCTCTTCTCTTGCTCGCGGAAATGGAGCTTGAGGATTGAGCTCGCTTGAAGCTTACACTTGGATCATGGAGCTACCGAATGTAATAAAGCATAAATGCCTTAGTCTAGGGTAAGTATAAAAGGTGGAGGTGTAACATGTGTAGCATCTTTTTGCCATTTTACAAACATATCTTGTTTGAGGTCTCAACCTCCCACCATCTAAGAGAGTGAATACTCTTGGCCACCATAGCTTGGGGTGCATACCTTACTGCAGCCTCTCATCATTTGATTCTCAACCAATATTGGTAATACCATTTCTTGCCAAGCTACCTTGGCTATGGCTTCCTGGCATTTTATGTCTATTTCTTGTATTTTCAGTTTAAAAGCTTGCTGCGGAATTTAGCTTTATTACATTGGTATTAGAGCTTTGCTTTGATCCATGAGTAAGGTCAATTTCATGTCACTATCTAGTTTCAGACATTGAAGACAGGGAATTGTAGTTAAAGATTTAGTTACAAGGTCTGGTTACACCATAACTGTGACTAAATAGGTTCTTCTTCAGCAAACCATGGTTATTTTGAAGTATTTGACCAAGAACCAGGGGAAAATGGTGGATATCTTCCAAGTTTAGTAGGTCATGATCATTTGACAGGGTATTTTGGAGGTTTTCGGTTCAAAAATGGGCTATAGGGAGTTGGAAGAGACTAAAATTTTCACTACTTTTTGAAGAGACTGGGTCTTCTCTCTCTTCCAAAGCTTCCATTGAACTTCCACCTCAAGCTTCCATGGAGGCTTTCACTCATATCTCCTTCCATGTCTATCAGGGACCTAAAGCACCACTTGGATGAGATTCTTGGAGTCTTTAGCTACGTGTCTTACACCATTTTGATAGGGATTAAATGCCACGTATGATGTTGTCCAGCCATCGCATTTTGCGCTGAATTTCAGGCCATTCTTACTTCACAAAATCAGGATGAAGCTCATCCCTTGAGCTATGGAGTCTTTTATTCAATCATTTGGAGCATTATCTTGAAGATCTTGGCCTCAAACATCTTCTTCTTCACTGGCATTTGAGTTCTTGAAGCTTACATGAAACCCTAGCTATGGAGTTTGTGGACAGCATGAAGACTCTTTCAATTTCTTGAAGAATTTGCTTCTTGTTGATGCCTTTTAGCTTCCAAAGGTCAAAGGCAAGCATCTACAACCAACATTGAAGCATTTTGAAGAGATTTGAAGCATTCTTCTTCTCTTTATGAAGGGAAAAATAGGGCAGCCATGTATCTCATGAAATTTTTGGTCAAATGAAGCTTGATTCATGGGGCTTTTGATCTTTCTTTCTTCTTGAAGCTTCCCTACACTTCAAGGACCCGACATTGAAGGCTTTTGTCAAGATTGGAGCAACTCTTCTTCTCAAATTTGGGGAAAAACAGGGCAGCCACTTAATTCTTCAAAATTTTTGGTCTTACAAGGCTCAAATCATGGGGCTTTTGTATTATTCAGGTTCAAGAAGGTCTCATTAAATCTATTACATCAAAGGAGGGCCAACATTGGAGAAATCTATCAAGAATTGAAGGCATATTCTCTTCATGAAGGCAAGAAGGTCCTGAATTCTCATAAATTCTTGATTCTAATCAAGAATTGAGGCTTCTTCAAGGTTCTTGGATTATCTACAGCCCTTTCTTGAAGACATTCAATCAATGATGGCATTCCCATAATCAATTAGAGCTTCTTGATTTCTTGGAGTTGGAGCAAGCATTATGGGGTTAATCTTCTCTTGAAGCTAAGCTTACACCCTTCAACTTGGATCAATTTGATGGTGGATTTTATAGAGTATTGACCGATTTTGATTCATCTACCATTCTTCAACATCAATCAAGAGGTAATTCTTGTTTCCTACTCTTAATTTCCCTATTAATCCACTTGTTCAAGCTTTCCAATTGCTGAAAGGGAAGAAATTAAGAGTAAATCATTGATGTCATGATCATATAATACCGTACCTAGGGTTGATTGATGTTTGTTTACTAATTTGTAGCTTTGTCCATTCATAAATTGATGCCCAAATGATTGCATAGATTGATTCATTACTCCTTACTTTGTTGCTTGATCAACCCATATTACAAATTCATACACTTTCCTTTCATTGATGCTTAAGAATTGCTTAACCTCTAACTTTGGGGTTTTTGTGATTCAATCCATTGAGAATATCCAATAAATTGTAAAAGGTGAGCATAGTAAATTAGTGAATCACTGGTTACTATTGGTAAGCCTTTCTCATCCTCAATCTTCATATATTTTACCTTTCAATTCTTGCATACCATGAAATGACAAAATTGTGATTCAGCCATGCATTGCATTCCTTGATTGTTAGAACACTAGCTCTGCCATGTATATTTCGACCGAGGAAAAAGGTCAAAGCCGGATGAGATAGCAAGTCAAAAGAGAGGTGAGCTATTTAAGACTCCGTAGGGGTGCACAACCTGGTACACAAGGAACTTTGCACACCTTCTGGAGTTTTAGAGCCCATATAGGTGCCCATCCTACCATTTTATCCCTCACCACAGGTGGTGGACCACGGAAGACCACTTGGGAAAGAGTGGATGAAGATTTGAAAACTTGGGGTACCGAACAGGGCAGTTTGTGACATCCTTGGACAGACTTATAGGTCTTTCCATACAAATACCTATCAGTTTCAAGGGTTTACTGGATACTTACAGGTGTGTTACAACCTATCACAAGTCTACTAATTGCTTTGAAGGTCTACAAGTACTACAGGATTCATTTCAGGGTCAAATAGGGTTCCCACAGGGTGTTAACAGGTTGCAGGAATTCTCTGGATAGGTATACAGTTCTTATTACAGAGAATTCTGTCCTGATCCAAACTAAGAACTTGAAAGCTCCCTTTGAAGAGGGGATACTAAGCTCTAATTTGAATCAAAAATTTTGTTGATCCGACATTGGGAGCAAAAGTTATGGTCAATTTACTGACAAGGGGTCTAATGGACTGCACCTAAACAGGCTGTCTGGAATACACTATTTGAGTTCAATCAACCTATATACACTATTGTAAGTTGAGATATTATTAAATCTAGTATATCCCCATATAATAATATTTCCATAGAGTTATTAAAAATTGGGGTTGGTGCCATATTCAGAGAGAAATAAGTGGTGATAAACTGTCTACTATTACAACATTGTTTCCTAATGGCCAGGAATAGGAAGAAAGACCCTATTACTGAGGCATTGAATGATGGTGTCAGAGGCTTCCAAGAGGATCAAAATTACACAACTGAAGCCCATAATTTTGATCAAGTATATGAAGAATTAAGTATTGGGATTGCTCATAGCACACATCAAGGACAACAGGACATACATGAAGAGCATGCAAGGAATGATTATCTCCTACTATCATAAGAGTTGGGACATGTCAATAAAGGCCTTTCCAATGATTTGAAGGCTTTGAATGAAGGTTTAACCCATATGAATCAAGGTTTGTGTCAAGGGATGGCTCAAGTACACCAAGGAATCTCTGATTTGCAGCAAAGAAATAAATTCTTATTCCAAGAGCTCATCTTAGTCATAAAGGAAATCGGAAGCAAACCACAAAGTGAAACTCAAAATATTGAAGACTCCCATGCGATTCCCTTTATTGGTGATCCTTCCCATACAAACAAAGAAAATTCTCAGCCAATATTACACACCTTTGAAAAGGGAGAGCCTTCTAGAGTCAGGGGCAAGCATCATCCTTCACAAATTCATGGTATTCATAACCCAAGGCCTCAGTTTAGCAATCTAAAGGATAATCATAGACGTGAAAGGGAATAGGAAAACACTTGATGGGACAGTGATTATCATGGATGTGACCCCTTCTACAAGAATTTTTATCATCAACCCTCAAATTCACAAAAATAAAATGTAGTCAACAATCAAATTCACGAAGGTGGAAGGCATGATGATCGAAGATCAACCCATGACATCCCAAACCAAGGGTGTGTTTCAAATGGATAACCCTCATCTCATGGTTTTGGGCCACCTAATTTTAGACAAAATTCATGGAATAAAGATTCATGGAGACAACAATGTCATGGGCAGTCATCTTACAAGGAAAAAGAATATAAAGAGAAGATCAATATCACTAATTTCAAAGGAGATAATGCATCACCTTCAAAATGGGAGGAGTAGATCAATAGGCTTGAATTGTACTTCACCCTTTACCCTAGAAGTGAAGAGGCCAAAATTTATTTTGCGGCTCTTCATCTTGAAGGTTATGCCCATACTTGCTGACATTACATGCAAAAGATTGGGCAAAGTTTTGACTCTTGGAAGGAGTTCAAGCAAGCAATGATTGATGTCTTTGTGTCTCCTTTGAAAAAATAAAGACTTCAAAGAAGATGGTATGCGTGCGCTCAAAGGGGAATGTCCGTAAAAGACTATTCCAATGCGTACTTGAATCTTTCCATGTATGTTGAAGGTATTTCAGATTTTGCTAAGCTGAATAAATACATTTTTTGTCTTGACCCTGCCCTATCATTAGAGGTAGGAGCTAAACAACCAAAAACATTACATGAGGCCATACAATTGGTTGAAAGATACTCTTTGAAGTACAAAAGGGATGTAGGAAATTTTCAGCAAAGAAGTATGGGTAATAATATTTCCAATCAACCTACAAAGTATGGGCAAGTTTTCAGCCAATCAAGAGACTCTTTTAGATGAGAAAAAAAAGGTATAACAGTCCAAACAATTATAATAGCAAAGTGCCAACATTTCCCACTGTTTATGCCTCTAAATAGAGTGAAAATTTTGTACCAAAACACGAGTAAACTTTCAAAAATGTGGCTGAGCCAAGAAGTAATTTTTCAAGAACTGAAAATGCTCCTAAAGTGCCCCAAAATAGTTCTAACAACAACTTCGTTCCTCACGACAAGCTTGGGAAAATGCATGCAAAAGGATTATGCTTCAAGTATGGGGAGAAGTGGTTGCAATATCATAAGCTGAAGTGTAAAGCTAAGAACTCAAAAATCAACATGGTGATCACTCAGGAAGTGGAAATTGAAGATGAAGAAGATCAAGTGGTAAATTTACTACATGTTGATGCATATCCAATGGTTGAAGAGATTCATGAAGAGGGAGCATGCCACCAACGAAGAATTTTATAATCCCATGGATGGATTTCCTTTTGATCCAGGTGGTAATCATGATTCTCATGTTTCCTTGTATACCATCTCACATTATGCATAGACCGGTTGCAAAGGGGAAAATACACTTAGACTCAAAGGTTTCATTAATGGCAAGGTTGCACATATTCTAGTGGATACGGGCAACACTCATAGCTTCATCAACACCAAATCTTTGAATGGGCTGAAGTTTCTACCCATTGATATGGATTCTTCCTTGCGGATACAAGTTGCCAATGGTGCATATGAGTCTAGTAAAGAAGTGTGTCCATGTACCTCAATTGAGTTATCGCCCTCTTGCACAATAAAAGTGGATTTGATCACTTTGGATATGGGGCCTATTGAGATTGTCATTGGTTGTAATTGGCTAAAAACACTTGGCAAATTTACCTTGGACTTGGAACAAATGCTAATGGAATTTAATTGGCAAGGACAGCACATAGAGTTGAAAGGCATAGACCACAAACAAATAGAACTCATTTTTATGAAGAAGTTGTGAAAAGAAATCAATGCAAAATCATGCATCTTCACTCTTTTTCTTGCGAAAGTAGATAAAGGTCAATCAACAAATCAGTCATCTTCTCCTTCAAAGGAAAGGGATCCAAAATTAGAAGAGCTATTGGAGGAGTACAAGGATTTATTTTAGCCACCATCATCCTTACCTCCAAAGCGAGAGGTTGACCATCCTATTGACTTGTTGCCCAATACAAAACCCATCAACAAACCTCCCTATCGCTTGTCCAAGTTTGAAAGGGAAGAAGTAGAGCATCAATTCAAGGAATTGTTGCAAATGGGTTTAATTCAACAAAGTCAATTACCATTTTCCTCTCCTGTGCTCTTAGTCAAAAAGAAGGATGGATCATTTCGCATGTGTATTGATTATCGGGATTTGAACAAGTGAACGGTCAAGAATAGGTTTCCTATTCCCCGAATTGATGATCTTCTAGATGAGCTTAAAGATGCAAAGGTCTTCATCAAAATAGATCTTCGATCAGGTTATCATTGAATTCAAATGAAGTAAGGAGATGAGTTCAAAACAGCCTTTAGAATTGAAAGAGGGTTATATCACTTCTTGGTTATGCCATTTGGACTTTCCAATGCACTTGCTACTTTCCAAGCCCTTATGAATAAAATATTGCAGTCCTTCTTGTTGAAAATAGTTCTTGTTTTCTTTGATGATATCCTAATCTATAGTAAATCCAAGGATGAGCATTTGAAGCATATGAGAGAGGTCTTTGACACTTTACGAAGACACACACTCTTTGCCAAGATGACAAAGTGTTCTTTCATGGAAGATGAAGTTGAATACTTAGGTCATGTTGTGGGAGAACAAGGGATTAGAGTGGACCCCAATAAGGTAAAATGTGTCAAAGAATGGCCTACTCTTGCGAATGAAACCTCTTTGACAGGATACCTTGGGTTGTCATCCTTCTATAGAAGGTTCATCAAGAATTATGTTCTTGTGGCGGCTCCATTGATGGATAGGCTAAAAAAAGAAGCTTTATTTTGGGACTCCATCACCAATCAAAGTTTCAGTGAGCTGAAATCTCTTCTAATTTCAGCATCCATCCTTGTATGTTCGGCTTTCTCAAAGGAATTTATCATATGTGCAAATGCTAGTGGAAGAGGAATTGGGGTTGTTTTATGTCAAGATCATTTATTCATAGCTTATGAGAGCCAAAATCTTGATGAGACAAGGAGCATCAGTTACATGTTTATGAGTAAGAGATGTTAGCAATATTGCATGCTATCAAAAAGTGGCATCATTACATTTATGGCAGTCATTTCAAGGTCAAAAGCAATCATGGTGTGCTGAAATGTTTTCTTTCACAACCAAATTTATCTCCCAAGCAACGAAGATGGTTAGCTACTCTTCAAGGATATGACTTCGAAATATCTTATATGGCTAGAAAAGACAATGTGGTGGCAGACACCTTATCAAGAATGTGGGCATGTTCCATTTCTACCATTTCAACCGTGCATAAGGATTCGATCCATGATATCCAAGAGGAGTATTTGCTTGATGAGCAAGCATCAAAGATGATGAAGGAATTTTAACAAGGCAAGGAGAAGAATATCCAAATTTCAAATGGCACAACGGTCTTTTATGGTATCATGGTAGAGTATTCTTGACACCACAATCTTCTTTGAAAGACCGTATCTTGCATGAGATGCACTCTTCACCCTTAGAAAGCGGGACACCATGGGTTGTTCAAAACATTTGATAATATCCATAATAGTTTCTAACATTTGACAAAATCCATAAGAGTTTCTATTGGAAGGGCATTTGGAAGGATGTTAAGGATTATGTTATGCAATGTCTTCCGTGTCAACAAAATAAAGATTCCTCTCTTCTACCCAGTGGATTACTTTAGCCACTTCCTATTCCTCAAGGCAAGTGGACTGATATTACAATGGACTTTATTGTGGGCTTACCTACAACAAAGAATGGGTGGAATAGCATTTATGTGGTGGTGGACTGACTGACTAAATATGCTCATTTTATCCCTACCAAGGCTCAATTTACAACAAAGCGTGGCTGAACAGTTTATGGAATGTGTTTTTAAGCTTCATGGTATGCCGCTAAAGATAGTATCCGATCGTGATACTAAGTTCATGAGAAGATTTTGGAGGATTTTATTCACTTCTATGGGAACAATTTTGATTCCTACCATGGCATATCATCCCCAAACCGATGGCCAAATGGAGCGTGTCAATAAATAGTTGGAAGTCTATCTTCATCATTTTTGCCATGACACTCAAGCTTTGTGGGATCATTGGTTACATCTTGTTGAATTCTGTTATGATAATACTCATCATATAAGCATTGGCATGTCACCATTTGAAGAATTTTATGGATACAAAGTGCAAATACCTTCGGCCCTTTTTTCATGAAGACGTAAATCCACAAGCCAAGGCTGAAGTTGAGAAAATGGAATCTCTTTTGCATCAATGCAAGGAAAACCTTTGGAAGGTACAAGATGTTATGAAGGCTTATGCTAACGAAAAGCAAAGACTTTTGGAGTTTGAAGAAGGGGATTGAGTATTTCTCAAAGTGCCTATGCTTCTCTCAAAGGCTGTCATAATAAGTTGGCTCATCGTTACTATGGGCCTTATCAAATCCTCAAATGAGTTGGTGAGCTTGCATACAAGCTTGATTTGCCTTCTTCAACAAGGATCCATTCTACCTTCCATATTTCCCAACTTAAGAGATATATGGGTCCATCCATAAAGGTTTTACAGGAGTTACCTCCCATGGATGAAGATGGTCTTATCATTTATGAGCCTAAAAAGGTTATTGGCAAAAGAGAAAAGATTTTAAGGAACCATTCGTTGCTGGATTACCTTATTAAATGGAGAATTTTTCCCATGGAGGAGTCTACTTGGAAACCATCATCATACATTGACTCTTTTCCATGGCTTTTGCAGGAAACAGAGTAATATCTGAACAGGGCAGCTTGATGTATTAAATTTCTATCATAAAAATAATTGCTCTATGGTCATCAAAATTGGATTTTTATGGCATGGATGGATACTAGAGATTTTCCTCTACATTTCTATAGCTCAACCATGATGATTGGAAATTCCTTCTTCAAGTTATGGCCATTCTTGTGTAGCAGCCTGTTTTGGACAGTTTCTAGCAATATATTCAAATTTCATACCTATACTTCATTGATATATGAGATCTTCTTCAGCTTGGAGTTTCATTTAGCATGGATTCATCACTTACAAGCTATTATTGTAATCTTGCTTTATCAATTGTCCCAATTTCAACTTTGAGGACAAATCTCTTTTAGGCCGGGATGGCTTGTAATAAAGCATAAATGCTTAGCATAAATGCCTTAGTCTAGGGTATGTATAAAAGGTGGAGGTGTAACATGTGTAGAATCCTTTTGCCATTTTACAAACATATCTTGTTTGAGGTCTCAACCTCCCACCATTTAAGAGGGTGAATTCTCTTGGCCACCATAGCTTGGGGTACATACCTTGCTGCAGCCTCTCATCATTTGATTCTCAACCAATATTGGTAATACCATTTCTTGCCAAGCTACCTTGGCTATGGCTTCCTGGAATTTTATGTCTATTTCTTGTATTTTTAGTTTAAAAGCTTGCTGTGGAATTTAGCTTTCTTACACCAGAGTGCTCGAGAGAGAAGGCAACTCGATTAGGCATGGAGGTAAATTCACTACACGCATTAGCTATGTGAGAGGTAGCCATTAGTGCTCGGCTTGAAATGCTTGAACAATAAGCGATCCATGGGTCTTGGTAGTCGAGCGTGAGCTCCCAACAATAATGGATGGTTAATTACTTGGATTACTTTGACAAGTATATTATCTTGGTTAATGTGTATTGGTATAAGAAATTAAATAAACAAGATATTAAATTTGTATTTTACAAAATAAGTGATGCGTTGTATTGGCTTGAAAAGTGCATACATGTGCTTGGTCTTAAAGTTGTTAGGCGAGTTTTTGTGCTTGACAAGCTTCCATGTGGCTATGGAAACCAATGTGATCTAGAGGTATCGTGTAAAGTGATCTTAATTATTTTACTATAATTCGTTTGGTGAAGCTATCTAGCCTTTTATGTTGTATGTAGAGTCGGTCCTCTCTATTGGTATTTATTACTCGTCACACTGGATGTTATCCATCTACTTTTCTTGGAGAGAGCAGTTCTTAATTTTGCAAGTTGTAGATTGATGCATCGAGTGATTGTTGGCCCCATTACCTTCTAGAGAGAAATAGATTAGCATAGATGCATCGAGTGATTGTTGGCCCCATTACCTTCTAGAGAGAAATAGATTAGCATAGCCATCTTCTTCATCTCTTTGGCATGGAGGTCTACAAATATCACCTATGTTCTTACTCTATGTATCGGATCACTTATGTCCAGTGTCAGGTTTGATTTTGGAGATGGGGTGTGGCACTGCACCTATGATGCATGCAACTTCTCATCCATGCTTCTCATTTGATATCTGTGAAGATATATTCAATGTTGTGAATTCAACCTTTTGTAGAAGAAGTGGGTGCAAACAAGGCACAATTGGGTATTGATGAGGACTTAGAATTAGATGCCCTTTTCTATATGGGTAAGCACTCTATTAAGTAATTTTTCTCTCAGCTTTGTCTATATGAAGATAAACATCAAAATAAATCTGAGTGCTCGCCTATTTTTAAACAATAGTAAACATGAATTTAGAGGTGCATAGTAGAGTAGAAGTGCTAGCCTATTGGTGAAGCCAACATAACATCATAATGATAAATGAGCCATTCTTGCAAGTAAAAAGTGTTAACAATAAGTGGTATTGCTCATGTGTCTTATGTGAAGTCTTTTACTTGTAGTTTCTAATTTGTTTAATTGTTCTTGTGTTTGCTTGTACAACATCTCCATCTTCAAATACACATCAAGATGCATTCTATCCTTTGGTTTTTCTTTCCCATTCACTTTTAATATAATAAAATAGTATTTGTAAATCTTTTTATATATAAATGCATATTTGTTTATTTGTTGTTATGTTATAGATATCATCAAACTCATCATCTTAGAATTCAAATTAGAAATAGATGATGGTACAAATGAGGGCTTACTAATTTGGGCATTCCCCAAAGCAAGAGGAGGTGTTTTATTATATGTCATACCTAAGACCATCTTGATCATAGAGTACCACAGCCTAAAGACTCTACACATAGATATTCTAGACTACAACCATCCACGTAGATACTGCATTCTTGTCCTCAACCATCTCAATTGCACAAGTGGTAACATGGCCTCCATCAACCCCTCAAGCATCCATATTGCAAATGGTATCACATAGTCATGTGGCAAGTCATGCTATCACTCAATCACATGTGGTAGTCCCATCCACTAGTCAAGGACATCAAAGGACCAGGAAGAGTGGAGGGGATGGAGGATATAAGGGAGGCCAAGTTTACCTTTAGAGCCCCCTAGTGAAGGTATGATGTGGTATGACATAGATGAACAAGGTAATCTCAAGATGGATGCGTGTGAAAGGGAGGTATATTCTTACCTTCGTGGTGTCGTGCATGCAACATAATATAAATATTGTTTCTTATTCTTGAAACAATAAAAACCAAGCTTGTTGGTAGAAATAATAAATGCTATGGACAAAATATTCCCAAATA
This sequence comes from Lygodium microphyllum, assembly GCF_053477565.2. NCBI lineage: Eukaryota > Viridiplantae > Streptophyta > Polypodiopsida > Schizaeales > Lygodiaceae > Lygodium > Lygodium microphyllum. Next base: position 35,824,452 of record NC_141145.1, read on the forward strand.
TAGAGAATACGATATTTACCAATAGATGGGCTAGAAGTAGGGTGCTAATTATTATCAAGAATAAGAGGTCGTTATTGATACAACATGACTATAGCAACAAGTGTAGGATAGATCAAGAGCTTCCTCCAATGGGGTAACCTAATACTGCTTGTAGGGGAGAATGGAAGAAAGCAAAAAGGTAGGAAATGGAAGGGGTTAACAATTACCAACATTAAGAGGTGCATTGCATCCAAATGGAACAATATGGGTCTTCACATTTTGGATCAAGAGGATGAGCTTCATGGGAGATAGATTCTTTTCCATCCAAGTAAATCTATAAGTGGAAGGTTATAGGTGATGCCAAATCAAAGTACAATGCAAGGTTAGTGACCAAACATTTAAGGCAAGAAAAAGGTGTGGACTTTGATGATATCTTTTCACGTGTGGTGAAATTGACTACTCTTTGCACTATACTTGCCATGGTGGCTAATGATTATATAAACTTTATACAATTGGATGTCAAGATAGCATTTCTAAATGGTGATCTTCATGATGAGAGTAGCCATAGGGTTTTGTGGAATATGGTAAAGAAAAGCTTGTCTACAAGCTCAAAAAGGTCTCTATGTATTAAAATAGGTCCCACGGAAATGATACAATAATTTTGATGCTGAGGGCTGAAATGATGAACGGGTTGCCTCTTACCCATCCAACCTCCAATCCTCACTAAGAGAACTAAAGAGGGGCACCACCTAGCCAAAGGGAGGATGGGCTAGGACATCCATTTTCTCAAAGAGAATCAAGAGAACCAAGACACAAATTTACAAGATGGAATATATGTACTAGACACCATATTGGAAATATAAGAGAGAGAGAGATGAGAGGAGAGGGAGACAAGAGGAGAAGAGGTAGAAGAAGCTTGCCATTATGCTACATGGAATGAGAAGATGAGAAAAGAGGGAGATAATAGGAGAAGAGCTAGAAGAAGCTTGCCATTATGCTACATGGAATGAGAAGATGAGAAGAGAGGGAGATAATAGGAGAAGAGGTAGAGGAAGCTTGCCATTATGCTACACCATTATGCTATATGGAATGAGAAGATGAGAAGAGAGGGAGATAATAGGAGAAGAGGTAGAGGAAGCTTGCCATTATGCTACATAATAAAAGAACTCACTCATAGCTTCCCTCAAAGAGATGAGGGTATTCTAGAATGCTCTCATGGACTTGTCATTCTTCTTCTTCTATTTTCTCAAAGAGAATCAAGAGAACCAAGACACAAATTTACAAGAGAGAATATAAGTACTAGACACCATATTAAAATATAAGAGAGAGAGAGATGAGAGGAGAGGGAGACAAGAGGAGAAGAGGTAGAAGAAGCTTGCCATTATGCTACATGGAATGAGAAGATGAGAAGAGAGGGAGATAATAGGAGAAGAGGTAGAAGAAGCTTGCCATTATGCTACATGGGATGAGAAGATGAGAAGAGAGGGAGATAATAGGAGAAGAGGTAGAGGAAGCTTGCCATTATGCTACATAATAAAAGAACTCACTCATAGCTTCCCTCAAAAAGATGAGGGTATTCTAGAATGCTCTCATGGACTTGTCATTGTCCTTCTTCCCCTTTCTCAAAGAGAATCAAGAGAACCAAGACACAAATTTACAAGAGAGAATATATGTACTAGACACCATATTGAAATATAAGAGAGAGAGAGATGAGAGGAGAGGGAGACAAGAGGAGAAGAGGTAGAAGAAGCTTGCCATTATGCTACATGGGATGAGAAGATGAGAAGAGAGGGAGATAATAGGAGAAGAGGTAGAGGAAGCTTGCCATTATGCTACATAATAAAAGAATTCACTCTTAGCTTCCCTCAAAGAGATGAGGGTATTCTAGAATGCTCCCATGGACTTGTCATTGTCCTTCTTCTTCTTTCCCCTTCATTCTCCATGGGCTCTTTATATAGCCTCCATGAGGGATTAGATTAAGCTAATCTTCTTGATTAACATAATCCTAGATTATGTATGGCATCTTTGAAAATATGGAGCATAGTGAATGGGACAAGTCCCCACCTTGGTCATCATGCAAGAAGCCAAGGGTGGTGGTAGAAAAACATAGAGAAATGGAGCTAGATTACAAGAGGTGGGTGCCCAAAGCACATTATTATAATATATTTACAAGAAGGATAGAGTGGAAAGTTGGTGTGGTGAAAGAGAGAAGAAAATTGCACGTAGCCAACAGTCTGCGCCTTTGTAACTTCAAATCCGTGAGGAATTTGAAAAAATTTTCTTCTGCAACTTTGTAGACCAGGTCGAAACCGATCGGCTTACGCGAGAATTTTCTTGAAATTCGCTTTTTCTTGGGAGTTATTGAAATTATAAAAAATGGCTTTTAAAAGCTTCTTTGACTTTAGTCCCCCATATGTATATAAATACATATAAGCATGTGACAAAAGGGGTCCATGCTTGTAAGCTTTTGTGCAAGATCCAAATGACACCATGATGTGGATATTGACTTGTGTGCTAGGGTGAGGTGTCCTCTAATGATGGTGATAGATTCCAAATCTTAGTGATGCAGACGGAGTCCATGTGTAGTTGGAGGCTAGTCCTTTGAAAAATCTATGCATGCACTCAACCCCTAGGTGTAATCCATTTTCATCTTCACTAAGATAACCATCCCTTTTACCCTTTACATTGACATGCCTTCTAAGAACTTGTTCCCCCCATTTGCTAGAGTTATCATAATCAAGAAGCAATGTAGCATACCTAGTGCTTGAAGAGTAAACCCAAAGTGATATGGTAAGCTCCTGATAGGGGCTTTGGCCAAAATTTTGTGGTAATAATCCGGGTTTTAAAAAACCCGGATCAATGCCTTTACACAATCTCATGGCTACAAGAGAAATGAGGCATACCACTACTTATACACTAGAAAGGCTAAAGATGGTAGCTTAATAGTGTTGATCCTTTATATGGATAATATATTGATAGAAAGGAAAAACAAGTATCAGATTGATGCCTTGAAGATAAGATTAGTGAAAACATTTGAAATGAAAGATTTGGGGCACGGAATTGCATTCTTGGCATGAGTATATTCACGAATAGGGCAAAGAGATTGCCCTATCTATCCTTGCAAAGTATTATAATGTTTCAAAATGGAGGGGGGAAGGCAAGTAGCACTCCATTGCCTCCATATGTGACTTAGTGCTAATGATTGTCGCAAATCTGATGGAGAGAATGCTAAAATGCACAAGGTTCCATATTCATCATATGTGGGTAGTCTCATATATACCATGATTCACAACTCGCTTCGACACTACATTTGGAATGGGGGTAGTGAGCAGAAATCCTGGCAAGAATCATTGAAAAATAGTGAAAGGCATCTTGAGATACTTGAGTGATACAATACATATATACATATGGTTTAGGAGAATTAGCAATGGTGTACAACTTCAAAACATGTAGGAAATGTTGTCAATAGAAAATCAATCGCAAGATATGTTTTTACCTTGTATGATGGTGCAATCTCATCAGTGTCCTGCTTGAAGAAATGCATGGCATTATCTATCTTGCTAAAGCTGAGTATATTGCAACCACAGCAGTGTGCAAGGAAGCCATATGGCTTACTCATCTAGTGGAAGACTTGGATCTCAATGATGAAGACATGCCATTGTTGCAAAGTGATAGTCCTAACTCCATCATGTTGGCAAAGAATCATGTGTTTCATACAAATATTAAGCACATAGAAGTAAGATATCACTTCATTTGTCATTAGATGCTTGAGGATAATCAAGTTAGGCTTGTCAAAGTTCATATTGATGATAACTTTGCAGAATTTATTACCAAGAGTCTATCCTTCAAAAAATTTTCACAGTGTAAGCAGTTGATGGGCATTAGGTGAGATGAACTCACATGTATTGTACATCACACATTCTCTCGTTCTTTTGTCCCCCTCTTAAAGGCATGTTGGCCTTTAACTAGGAGGTTTTTGGGATAAAGTCCAATCTAGCTAGCCAACCATCTTAGTCACTAACCCTAATTATATATGTGCACACTCATTCTTTATTCTTGAGAGATAAGACAATAAGGTGCTACTCATAAGAGAGCTATTGAAAGCACCACAAACATAGCATCTTCTCTCTCTCTCTCTCTCTCTCTCTCTCTCTCTCTCTCTCTCTCTCTCTCTCTCTCTCTCTCTCTCTCTCTCTCTCTCTCTTTGTGCACATGCAATCCCCATTCTCATGCAACTCCAATAAAGAGCAAAGTTAAATTGTTTGATGGTGTGGAATATTTCCAATTACTTGAAGGTGTATATAGAAAATCTAGATTTCTTTGAAGTACCTACTCACTTGATAATTCAATATTTTGTGTAACTTATAATCCATGAGTTGAAATCATGTATAAACAAGATTTACTCATAAGACTTTCATAGTGGATTGCAAAACCCAAATAAAAGGATTGTTGGGAGCTTTTTTGTGAGTTTAAGGATACATATGACTAGTTTGATAATATGGTGCAATAAGCTCTAGAATTTGAAAAGATAGAATTTTTTTTGCAATTGGCTAATCCTGCATTCAATTGAGTGTGGAAGAGCTCTTAGAACACAAAACCACTAAATAGGGATTGAAAACTAGATAGTAATATGCTAAAGATGCTGTCTCTATGCTTATTAAGTGGCAAAGAAGAAAAGCTAGGATGCATAAGTCATTAGCTTCTAGAAAAGTAACTAAGCATGTAGGTAAGAAATCGATTCCTGTAGGTACTCCTATTGAAAAGGATATGATGGATGAATTGGTTAAGGGTGTACATGACATGCAACTAAAACTTGCAAAGATACAAAAAAATGGTTGGTTTATAAGACCAAGGGCTTTGATTAAAGAAGACTTTGTATGGCAATGTATTTGGTGTGATAGCATGAGCACAAGTGCATGGATTATGAGATGTATAAAGATGCATTGGACAAGAATTTGATTTTCTATAAGGATGGAAAGATCTACTTGTGGAAAACAGGGCTACCACTCAATTCAATTTTTGAAAAGGGTGGCTTGTAAAAGTTAGTTGATGATGTGGCTACTATAAAGAACGTATATGCTACAATGAAACCAACTACATATAGTTTGCAAATTGAGAAAGATCCTGGTTGTGTATCTATGCTTAGAAAGAGAAAATTTCCAAGAGAAAAATTGAATGAAGCAAGAAAGAGTATTTAGGAAAAGATAGATTGGGATACTCTGGTAGATTCCTTTTTTATTTATGCTTATCTTGCTAAGTCTCATAATACAAAAATTATTGTGGAAGAAAAGAGAAATAGATATTATGAAAATTTAGGTACTTCTACGAGGGCTACCAACGGTACTGGCATATCTGACACTAACTCTGCTTCTTGCTAGGCCTTTTCTTGAGCATACTATGGAGGATGTTCCAAAAGAGAAGAAGCTTAAAAAGGTATTGGAAAAACACATATTCAAGAGTAACCTGAAATTTACCCCATGAGCTATACTTGGAATTTCCAAGAGAGAGTTCCATGAAAGGATAATTGATATCATTAAGAGAAAATGGTAGATTGGAGATCTCATACATGCTATGGTATAGGGAGAAGAAGAGCCTAGGTTACAAAGTATCTAGGCAATGCTTGATGATGATGAAGGTGCTAAAATTGAATTTGTTAATGCTAATAATCTAATTATTGATTCCCCCCATGTCTCCCCCCATACCACCTTCCTCCCCCTCTTTAAAAGGGGAGCCCTCCCCTCCCTCCTGAATGGCAATCCCCTCCTCATCGTCAGCATCACGCGGCAGCCCCCTCCTCGTTGTTGGTAGCAACCTCCCCCCCCCCCCCCCCATCATCATCATCAAGTGAGGGAGAGAGAGAGAAGAGTGAGAAGAGTGAGAGAGGGAGGGAGAGAGAAAGAGAGAGAGAGAGAGAAGCTTCTTCTCCCTCCTCCTTAAAGAGAGGTCACACACCCCTCTTGATATTCCCGAAAATACACCCCTCTCCCTTCATTATCTTTTCTCCACTCAAGGAGAGGCAGCAATAATTTTGCATAGGAGAGTGCGGGAATTCTATCTCTTGTATACGCGTCTTCGAGTATGGCCCCGAAGCGTAGTTCCACAAAGATGGCCGAAAACCCTGCAAGTGTGGATGGAGGTGGCACCGCAACCGCAAACGGTTCATCGGGCATCAATACCACTGGAATCAAGGCATCGCTCCAAACCCAGGTTGCTCTATTATTAAATCATAGGTTATAATTATCACGGTGAAAAAATCATATTCACATGCATCACATTAATTGCTTGTTTGATAATTTCCTAGGTATGAACTTAGTTGTGATGTATGTAACAAACAAGATAATTTTCGTTGTAAGATGACATCATAATAGGTCAAATTGATTGGATAATTGCATCGTAAATTACCAAAAACGTCTTGCATGAATTCCTGCATAAAGTGTGCATTGCTCCTTGCACAAGTTCTTGCTTAAAATGCATTTCAAAGGACATTGAAAGAAACAAAGTGCATCTCCATATTGCAAGATGGATTCTAAGGTACATGTAATAAGCTGTAGAAAAGATTAAAGTGCAGCTAGTCTCATACAATAATTACATTAAGTTATAAAGATCAGATCTTCCAAGAAGGTTATAGATCGTGTAAATAATTACATAGAGGATAATGTTAAGATTGCATGCATAGAAAGTACCTTCGCATGTGTGGCATAAAATATTGTATGGATTATATCAAAATTATAAGCATTGAAATGAAGGCATGGCATTACATTGCCTGCATTAAAGTTGTTGGGAAAATTCAACGTTGTTTGTAATCTACCAAATGGGGTTGAGATCCATGAGTCCCATGTCAAAGTCATCGGTGACTTCAAGAGGGATAGGTAAAAGCTTAAGCGCCTATGAGTATTATTAAGAGGGCTTAAGAAGATTACACTTAAGACAGAGTAGGAACTATTCTAAACAGAACCATCTTGACTAACCATGGTTAAGGGGATAGACAATCTTGATCAATTAAGATCAAAGATAAAGGTACATAGGTACTACAAGGGATCTAGGAGATAACCAGCAAGTTGACCAACCGAGGACGACGGGGTTGTCCATGATCTATTTTACAAGGAGACCTAAGATAAGGATAATTAGGGTCAGTAGGGTACAAACCCTAACCCAAAGAAAAATGGGAAATAAGAAACCTAGCTTTCCAAGCCCCTGGAATCTTACCAAGTCGTGAACGATCCAAGATCGAATGTTGGGAGCATTCGGGAAGAAGGAATCACACCTTAGCAGTTGGTCGTACGAATGACCACTGAAATGATCGTGATTGTACACTTAGGTACATTGTTTGAGCTTCTTTGCTCAAGGAACTAATTCAAGGCAAAACACTTAATGCTTCAGGTTAAAGGCCTGGAGGGAGGGGCAGGTTCAGTTACCTCCGACTGCCTGCCTGGCCTTATCCAAGGGGGTTGTTAGCCGCGTCAAGTATATGGACCGAACCCACCGCGAGAGGTCTCTCCGTGGGTGCTGCTTGAAGCGGGAGGATGTTTGGGTGCCAGGGGAGTCTCTGGTTGTAAATTCCTTGCCTCTGGATCCCACATAAGAGGCCAATGTGACTCGAGATGGGATCTTGAGGCCCCTGTACTAGTCTACGGGCAGAACTTGGAGCAACAATCCTGTTGATTACTGGGATAGCCTTCAGGCATGATACTTGATGTATTCTACGACTATGATAAATAAAGATCAGATATTGAGAAATAAACTTGCTTGACATTGTTTTGTGTCAGTGCCTAAGTTACGTGAAGGAACCTGTGTTTAAATTAATTAATTAAGGAAGCTTTTTTTGTATGTTAAACATAATGTGGTAGGTAATTAGATAACTAAGCAACCCGAGAAAATTGAGATGGACATGACTTGGGTCCGTCCTACAGAAGGGTAGATGTGAAAATGATACTATGAAGACCCTAGAGTCAGTAGAGTTAGAATCCCGATTTATGTTGTTTTAGGGGAGCAGAATGGGACTATGCCTTATGGGTAGAGAGGTTGAGCTTTGCATTGAGGGCTGAAATGATGAACGGGTTGCCTCTTACCCATCCAACCTCCAATCCTCACTAAGAGAACTAAAGAGGGGCACCACCTAGCCAAAGGGAGGATGGGCTAGGACATCCCTTTTCTCAAAGAGAATCAAGAGAACCAAGACACAAATTTACAAGAGAGAATATATGTGCTAGACACCATATTGGAATATAAGAGAGAGAGATGAGAGGAGAGGGAGACAAGAGGAGAAGAGGTAGAAGAAGCTTGCCATTATGCTACATGGAATGAGAAGAGAGGGAGATAATAGGAGAAGAGGTAGAGGAAGCTTGCCATTATGCTACATAATAAAAGAACTCACTCATAGCTTACCTCAAAGAGATGAGGATATTCTAGAGTGCTCTCATGGACTTGTCATTGTCCTTCTTCCCCCCTTCTTCATTCTCCATGGGCTCTTTATATAGCCTCCATGATGGATTAGATTAAGCTAATCTTCTTGATTAACATAATCCTAGATTATGTATGGCATCTTTGAAAATATGGAGCATAGTGGATGGGACAAGTCCCCACCTTGGTCATCATGCAAGAAGCCAAGGGTGGTGGTAGACAACATAGAGAAATGGAGCTAGATTACAAGAGGTGGGTGCCCAAAGCACATTATTATAATATATTTACAAGAAGGATAGAGTGGAAAGTTGGTGTGGTGAAAGAGAGAAGAAAATTGCATGTAGCCAGCAGTCTGCGCCTTCGTAACTTCAAATCCGTGAGGAAATTGAAAAAAGTTTCTTCTGCAACTTTGTAGACCAGGTCGAAACCGATCGGCGGTGGGAATTTTCTTGAAATTCGCTTTTTCTTGGGAGTTATTGAGATTATAAAAAACGGCTTCTAAAAGTTGCTTTGACTTTAGTCCCCCATATGTATATAAATATATATAAGCATGTGACAAAAGGGGTCCATGCTTGTAAGCTTTTGTGCAAGATCCAAATGACACCATGATGTGGATATTGACTTGTGTGCTAGGGTGAGGTGTCCTCTAATGATGGTGATAGATTCCAAATCTTAGTGATGCAGACAGAGCCCATGTGTAGTTGGAGGCTAGTCCTTTGAAAAATCTATGCATTCACTCAACTCCTAGGTGTAATCCATTTTCATCTTCACTAAGATAACCATCCCTTTGACCCTTTACATTGACATGCCTTCTAAGAACTTGTTCCCCCCATTTGCTAGAGTTATCATAATCGAGAAGCAATGTAGCATACCTAGTGCTTGAAGAGTAAACCCAAAGTGATATGGTAAGCTCTTGATAGGGGCTTTGGCCAAAATTTTGTGGTAATAATCCGGGTTGTAAAAAACCCGGATCAACATCCCTCTCGTTTCCCATTCTCCATGAACCTAGTGCAGCGTAAATCTGCTTCGACTCTACTGTTCCTACGTAAAGTGGTTCATCAGGAGCTCGATGCAAGCTACTGCCTAGAGACTTGGTTGATAGGAAAGAAACCCTGATTTCAGGTCGGTCCTAAGTGGGAATGGTCGAATACTTTTACTTCGGAGCAGACTTGGGAAGACCTAGATCGCAAACCCTGTGACATTCCTTGTGAGTGCTAGGAGGCACTTTCTAAACTTTCTTCCCGATGGGCTGCTAAGACGTGTCCCACAAGAGGACGAGCGGACACGTTACAGGTAGGCTGAAAATGTGGTGATTTGCAGCCATACACAAAAGAGAGTGCATCATATGCATTACAATGATGATGAGGCTTCAAGTATGATGCCTAGAAAGCCACTACACATAAAATCATTAGGCTCATACAACCATGGGAACAATAGTGAAATTTAGGGACCTTGAAATACTTTGCATTGATCTTATTGATCATGGCTCTGAAATCAATATAATGGTCAAAAGTTTGAATGAGGATGGTAGATTACCGATGGATATAGAAGATGGATGGAGGATACGGTTTGTTAACAATGTTGCTAGAGATTTATATGCAACTTGCCTCAATGTAAAGATTACTATTAGAGTTGCCCTTGATGACCAGCACCTAAGTTTGCAAGATTCATATTCCTATCTAATTATCCTTGGACAGCCATATATATTAGCTATGCATATGAAACAAAGGTGCTAGATGATTTGTCAACCTATGTAAGGATTAGAAGCTAGGATAGCAAAAGAGGTGTATAATTTTTAACTTTTTGTGTGAACCATGCAAGGAATCATGATATACTAAGTAATTATCCTTTTCCACTGAATGTGAAAGAATTCAAAGATTCTCATGAATTGGGTTTTTAACAAACACCATTGTAAAGTGGAACTGTACTTGTGTGTGTGATGGAAAAAATTCTCATTGTAAGTCTGTCTAAAATGAATGCAACCATGTTTTTACAAGATTCAAGTGGCTAATATTGAAATTTGGCATAAGAAAATTGGTCATGTGACTGTGTAGTGGTTGAAAAACATGGAGTCAAAATAAATTTTGGATGGCTTGCCCAAGTTGAGGATTACATTCTAATGTGTGGGGTCCTACAAATACTACATCTTTGAGTGGTTGCAAGTATTATATTTCCTTCATTGATTATCATTCTTGCAAAGTATGGGTTTACTTTATGTGTGAGAAAAGTCAGGTGTTCACTCACTTTAAAAGATTTGAGGCTTTGGTTAAGAAGGAGATAGGGTTGCATATTGAATGCCTAAGATTAGATGGAGGAGAATATCTCTCTAATGATTTTTTTGATTTTTTAAAGACTTTTGTCATTTTAGCCACTCTAAGGGTTGTCATTGCAATGGCTACATCAAAAGGTTGGATCATACATCAAATGGATATTAGGAATGCCTTCTTGCAAAGGGAGTTGTAAGAGAAATCTTATGGGAAGTAGCCACTAGGTTATGTGGATAAGAGTCATCTAGATTATGTATACATACTTTGTAAGGTAGATACTAAAGCAAGCACCTAGGGCATGGCATGATAGGATTGTAGAAAACCTTGTCAACATTAGATTTTGCAAAGCATAGGCTGATCACTCACTCTATGTATGTGAGAGTGATACAAGTATTGTGGTCATTATTATATATGTGGATGATTTGATCATTATGGGTGAGAGTGAGATAAAGATTGACCATGGGATTTGGGAGAGCTACTTTATTTTCTTAGCATAGAGATAATCAAGACTCTAGAGGGTATATGGTTGTCCCAGAGACAATATGTGTTTGATATACTAAAGAAGTATGGTATGGTTGATTGCAAGCCTATTTTTATACTTTGGATGTTACTGTTAAGCTTAGTGTACATGAGGGTGACTTGATTGAGGATGTCACTATGTATCAAAAGATTGTGGATATCCTTATCTATTTGATGATCACTAGGCCAGATGTAAACTACATAGCCAATTTGGAGAGTCAGTTTATGCAGCTTCCACAAAAGCCACATTTGGATGCAATGCAGTGCACATAGGCCCCATTTGGATGCAATGTATTGCACTATGGCATATCCACATTGGATTATGCCTTATTCTATGGTACAAGCGTATCATTAGACTTACATGCTTACACAGATGTAGATTGGGTTGATAGTATTCTAGACAAGAGGTGTACTTATGGTTTGTATTTTCCTTTGGTAGTATTGTTGTTACTTGGAGCAACAAGAAAGAGCTAATAGTTGCTTTGTCTAGTATAGAGGCAGATTCAGAGGTCCTACAATTGCAACATGTGAGGTAGCTTGGTTACACAAGCTACTTGGTGATTTGGGGATGCATGTGGACAAAAAGGTTATCATTTAGTATGATGAACTTAGTAGCATTCAATTGGCTAGAACCCAGTGCATCATACACGGACCGCAAACACACAGAGGTCCATTACAATTTCATTGGGGAGTGGGCTCTAGAAAGTAATATTGACTTGGCTTATGTCAATACAGAGGATCAAGGTGTTGATATTTTCACCAAGACCTTGGGAGTTGAGAAGCTTCAATGCTTCAAGACTATGCTTGGATTTCACAAGCTCATGTTGAGATCCATGGGGAGTTGTTATGATATCAAGCTCTACACGAGCTAGCATCCACTATGCATCTTGGTGATATGGTAAGATATTATTTAGTGGCATGTTAGGTGATTGACATGAGGATACGTTAGTGATGCCATAGCTGAATTACACCCATATGGCCCATCCTAAGTTATGGCACATACATTGTGCCACCTCTTCTTTCCTTATTAGCAGGTTCACACTAAGTGACCACATGTATATATGTTGCAATAATTTCATATTAGTCTTTTATCGTATTGTAGACTTAGTTATTTTGTATGGAAGAAAAAAAAAGAGAACGGAGAATATTTTAGCCCTATCACTCTGTGTTCTCAAGTCTCCATTGCTTTTGAATGTGTGCTCTTGGTCTCTTCACCTTTCTTCCCTCTTGTGTGTTTTCACCTTCATACATTACCTCTTACAATAGGACATGCTCTACCTATATGGAGTTACCTTATATATAGAAGAACACAAAGAAAGGTCAATTTAGCCAATAGCATAGTTATGTGTGTCTTTTTAATATAAAATTTCCTTCACATAAAAATGAATAATATAGAATTATCAAAAATTTAACAAAATTAACAAAATTTCAATAACAAATTCAAAGATAATCTATGAGATCAATTTTAAACATATATACAAATTTAAAAAATTAGAGAATTAATTACAATTGAATAAGATCTTTAGGGTACAAAAAAATTTATAATATGTCCTTTGGAATATATAAATTGTCATAAAGTATTAAAAATAGTCAATGCTGTCGAAAAGGAGTCCATGGGAGTAGCTTTTTGAGGCCTAAGAGGGTAAAGGGTATAGCTAATGCCTACATCCATACAAAAGAAAAAGGTTCAAACCTTGCCTGTTGATGCATATTGCATGTGTCGTCATGGGGCCCAATTAGTGACTTCATATAAATAACCAATTCAACCTAGAATCCATTTGAACATTGTAATTCATGGTTGGATAATTGGATTTTATACTATCATCAATTTTAAGGAGCTAGTAGCTCTTGATCATCTTGGGATAATTCTAGTATCAAATATACAATGGCTTTTTAATTATCTACATATAACTTCTTCAAGAAAAGGCAAGGCAACTCTTCACAACTTAGATAACTAACAAACCTTAATAAATTCTCATAAAATTATGTAATAAGTGCTTAGTAAGCTACCTTAGCACTTAGTACCCAATAAGTCTTAGGGTTCAGTATCCACAACACCAAAGCATAGTCCAATTCATAAAACACAACTATTACTAGATATCCACCAAGCTATTGGGCTAGTAGAATGTGTATTTATGTGGATGGGTGTGCATCCACACCCTATCTTGTGTGAAAACATGATTTTTAGTCATTTAAACCTTATAAGCACCCCAATTTAGGTATTACAATCTAAGTTATTCAAAAGAGAAGGTTTGGCAATCCTATAGCCGTTATCAATGTACACATTAGTCTAGATCATAGGAAAAGGACCACTTTAATTATCATTACTCACCAAGTAAATCACATCAACATATATATAACAAAAATTTATTGCTTGTGAATAATTTATAAATGAGAAAACAAATATGACAATATACCTTAGTTAGCATTACAATAATTGAGAACCCAAAAATACAATTGATACTAAATTATTGCAAAATATATGCTACCAACTATGAGTTTTGGAATTAATTCAACCCGGTACTTTATCTTCACTTGAGATACTTATGATACTCAAACACTATCTTGTGTACCAATGATAAGAACTCTATACCTCAACCAATGTGCACCAAGACACCTTGCTCAACCACATCTAAAGGAAATTCTTCAAACAAATCATATGCTATAAGAGACAATGCTAAGTTGTGAAAATGCATGGATCTTGAGCATGGCTGCAGCTATGGAGGTTGGAAAGTGATGACTAGAACCATTGCTATCAAGAATCGTGTGGTGGTGGAGGAACTTGCTCAAGATCTTGCGCCGAACACACACAGAATGCACAAGGAGAAGCTCACTCAAGAGACAAGAAGAGAGATGGAGGCCAAAACGTTTTCTTGCTGGTTTTTTCTTCTCCTTCCACACTCTTTACAATGCACACAAAGTATAGATAAGATACAACATAAAGGAAAGTGGCCTACTAAGTCAAACAATGCATAACCATCTACACTAGTCGACTGGTGCTATAACTATGCCAGCTGTAAATAGGTGTAACAACCTGAATATAATAAGTAATGAGTCAGTGGCCATGTGAGAGTCATAATGACCACCGACGTGCTAAGAATGATGAGTCCCTACACTTGCTGGCTTTTGCCCCCCCCTACAGATAACATGGCCTAGGAGACTAGCTCATAGGCAGCCTAGTCAAGTTAAAGCTTGAGACTTTACATATTTTGCAAGGGTTTTTACAAATCAAATCCACTATGGAATAAATTCCTTAGAACAATTTGTCAGGAGTTGTTGATGGTAGCGGAACCATCTTCTTCTTCTTCTTCTTCATTCAATGCATCTGCTGTGCTCTTTTCTTGTGGAAGCATTCACTGGCAATATGGCTAGTCTTACCACAGTAATGGCATGTCATCTGACTTTTGTTGTTGGTGTTGAATCCTTGACCTCTTCCTTTGGGTCCAGCAGCTCCTTTGGTGTATAAGAGATTTTCCCTTGAACTGGTTTCTTTTACATCTTTGCTTTTAAATTTTCTTTCTCCATCAAGCAATGAGTGCTCAATGTCTTTGAGTGAGAGACTACGAACATTACTTTGTGTTGAAACAAGGTTCTCATACGGTTCATGATTAACACTGGCAAGTAGCACTGCTATTGCCTCATCTTCATCAATGTTCTTTTTAAGAGTTGCTAGCTGAGTTTTAAGGCTCTTGAACTTATTGATGTGTACAGTCATAGATAAACTATCTTTTACATCCAACTTATAAAATTGCATAAGTAATTTTACCTTCGAGTTCTTTGCTTGTGTACCAAAGTTCTTGTCAAGTCCTTCCCATGCCTTCTTTGCATCCCTGATGCTAGAGATGTGATGTGATACATCATCTGATAGACCCTAGGCAATAATACCTAGAGCTTTGTTGTTCATCTTCTTCCATGCCTTTGTTTTAGGCTGGTCTTCTACAGCATCTTTCTCTTTCCTCATGAGATAGTACAGAGGTCTTTCCTCATGAGATGGTACATGGTTTTCTCCTTCAAGGTGTGAAATCCTTCACCATTAAACTTTGCTATCTACTCCATTTCAGTCATCTTAGAAGGAGGTCTTACCATGAGAATTCTCAGGCAGTGTCTATCCTTTTATAAGAGATTTGACCAATGTGACTTTAAATCATTACAGAACCTGAGAATATTCTTCAAAACAGGAGTCATAAGGTGAGTTACGTTTGAGTAAGCTAAAAAACTCAAGTGCCAAGAAGCACTATTTGAGTATCAATAGATACTATGTCTTGAAGATCTTGATATTTTGCTCAATGTTGCTGGGTAATCTTTGAACTTCCTTGGACACTTCTAGATCTACAGTAGGCTTCAAAGATAATGTCAGAGTGATCAAGATCAGTGTTGATGATGGCAGTGAGAAAAGACAAGGTTGCCAAGATTTTTTAAGTTTCTGGCTATGGTGGAATTAGGGTTTGCTTGAACAGATGACTGATCTTTGGGCTGTAGCAGATCGTACATGCAACTATTCAGGACAAGATTTGTTGAAGAGATAGTGTATGAGATAGGCTTCAAAAGCCCTATGACAGCATGGTAGATTGCACTGCGTGGAGGACGAACTGATCGTACGAACTGAGATCGGCACAGTTCTAGGCAACGAGCTACAATTCTTGCAATCCCGGCTGCTAGGGCACACAATGTATTGCTGTGACATGCCAAGAAGGAGCGTAGGGAGTTGAGGGAAGGAACTCCAGAAGGATGCTAGTGAAGATATGGCTTAGTTTGTTCTCCTTGAGTCCTCCAACAGGGATTAGTATAGGTTGGGGCTATGGCACCAAAGGAATAGAGTGAAAAAGGGAGTAGGAAATGAAGTTATTTGTTTGGACTAAGTTTGCCGAAGGTTGTGAGAGACTAAGAGAGCAGTGAGGAGAGTTAGCCTATGCTCACCATGGCTCTGATACCATGTGAAAATGCATGAATCTTGAGCATGGCTGTAGCTATGGAGGTTGGAAAGTGATGACTAGAATCATTGCAACATGGACAGATGAAACTAACTGTTACTTGAGTGAATTAGGTTCCAAAATTGAATGCTTGGTCTCATAAACATAATCTTAAGTAGCATGTGACAATGAAACAAAGTGTAGTACAAAGTATAGTAACATTCATTAAAAAGTGAACCAAGTACATGCCTTTATAGCTTTCTAGCTTCTCCACTATCCTCACTATGCATATGGGATTTAGTACATCTCTTCCTAGAGCATATATCATTTGTTATTTCTCAAAAAAGGTAAGGGTCACCATCATGCTAAAACTCCAATACCTTCTAATACTAAAGCACATAACCAAAAAGTTTAGTTTACCCTTAAATCTTACTACTTTTGATGGTATACTATCTCCATTTTTCTTAAGAAAACCACATGTACTAATCTTTTTTACCAATTTAAATGTTGTCCTCCTACTAGGCCATGTTTTAAATACCCATTCACAAGATAGCAAAGAGCAAGGTAAGACTTTAGAGTCCTAGCAAGTGACCTTGTAGCACAACATTCTAATATACAAAATACCTATGTATGGCTATTAGGCATCTATCTAACCAACCTTCTAAATGTATTGCCATGAATAAGAATGATTAGTCAATTAATCTATGATAATGGATGAGAAGATTTGAGTTGACTAGATAAGATTTGGCATTTCATCATTTTAGAGACATCTGAGAAGTGATGCATGTGTAAATACATTGACTAGCTTAGAGATAAGTGTCCATATAAAGCTCATAATCAGCATACCAAGGTCAATAATCCCCACTTTTATTGGATCATGGCAATAAACAACCTATATGGATATGCAAATACATGCTACAATTGCAATAGGTGCCCAACAATATTCAACTTTACTTGTATGAGAGGATGATTGTTACTCCTTGAAGGATCACATCAATGTACCATATCGTGCTTATGTGGCATCTTTGGACAAAATAGAGACATTTCTATATTATTGTAAGATTATTATGTGTTGAGTAGCCAATATGCTACTAGTAGCAATATCAACCATGTACACTAATCACAAACCACTGAAGAATGCATTGTAGCATATCAAGGCATAGCTAAGACATAAGAAGTGTCTTGAATATAGAGTGTGCATTGCTAAGGGATAAAGGGATGAAAGCTAGAACCATAGGGGTTTCAGAAACAAGGGTGCATAGAATAGAGATTGGAGAGAAGAAGAAAATAGAAAGAGAAAAATAAATCACACACCAAATGACTTTGAATCCAAGCCTTTACATTACTATCTAGTACAACATTTCAAATTAATCCAACCATTGTTGAGATAATTGATCAACTCGAATCAATTGCTCCACAAAAATCCTATCCTAAATAAGTAAGAATCGAAATTCTACTATACGTAAGCCTATGTGATAGGCAAAATCATTACATTTCACTACAACTGCATGAATTTTGATGGGGGAAGGTCAATCCCATCAATCGAAAGAAATACCAGTTGGTAGAAACAATTGAAGATAAGGAAATCCTATACGGGCCTAAGTTTTGTACTGCAACCATGTTTTTATTGTGTATTAGAATAGCATATAAATGCTCATAAGCTGCTCCAAAATCTTTCCAAAGAGACAAGTACGAAGCAGCTCCTATTCACCCAAAAGCAATACCAATCAATAGAAATGGTTGAAGTTGGATAAACCCTTGTATGGGCATATTTTTTATACTTCAGTCCTATTTTTTCATGTCTATTACAAGAGCAATAAATTCTTATATGCTACTCCAAACCCTCTCAAGTCTTTGCCTTTTACATGTACAAATCATTCCTTGATAGTAGAGAGTTGAATCCTTTACATAGATAAACCTAGAATTTATGGAAAAAGGTTAAATCTCTCTGGATAGCAAGCTACCTTGTTCTATTCCCTAAATTTTCCTATTCTAGATAGCAAGATGAAGACAAAGTGTTGGGGGTAAAGGTGCCTCTGCCTAGCCGCCCGTGTATTACTACACTAATAGTACCCGCCACTGCACACTGTAGGTAGCGAGCGCCCGTCACCGTCACTTTATTCTTTATTCTTTTAGTGATAGTTTGAATAAAGGAAGGCCCGGTCACACATTGTGACTGTTGGAGTTTCCATTTTTTGTCTCTCTCTTTCTTGCTCTTGCTATCCTGCCATAGCTCTTCCAAGCAAGCTTTGATCCTTCTCACCTTTCAACTGGTATCAGAGCGTGGTTGCTTGAGCATTTGAGCTTGGTCCGTGACTCCTTCAGCTTCCTATTGATTGCCTACTCTCATTGGGTCTCCTTCCTGCCGGTAGCCATAGCCGACTCTCTCGAGCTCCCGTCACTCCTTGGCTTCCCGAAGCACCTACTCGGCCCATTTGGGCACCCTTTAGGGCATTCCTTCAGAGGTATTGAAGTATTATTTTGAGTGTTTATTTCAGTTTGCAGGGTACAAAAGGAAGGGACTACAAAAAAAAAAATCGTTTTTTACTTCAGCCCTCCCTTGGCACTCGTTGGCAGCTTGAAAATACTTCATTTGGCACTTGGGAACACCCTCGACATTGGTGGTTATCATTGGCATTGATTTGTGGACTGATTTACCTCAGTCCAAGACTATTTTCCACAGTCCACAAGCAGCCACAAACGTTGTTACACCAGCACTTTATGTTTATGCTTGGTTGGCATTGACATTTGACATCCGGTTGGTCCCGAATGCTAGGCGAATGTATGCCTATGATGTGAGATGCTTTTGGGGCTGAATTTTCTCAACCATTGACTATTTTACATGGTCCAGAGGCAGTCCAAAACAGGGCAGCCCCCTGTCATTATGCTTTATACTTATCCTACATGGTCATTTGATGCCCGATTATGCCCGGTTGTCTCGAGTGGTCGCCGAATGTTTGGGGAATGTATGCCTATTGATTGGCCATCATTTGGAGCTGATTTAGTGGCCTGAAATACTCAATTTTACACAGTAAATCACTGTTGTACACTCTAGGGCTGAAGCTTGTTTAGTCACTTTATGCTTTGCCTACTGGTCTCACAGGTGCTTCCCGGGTGTTTCATATGACTATTGGGATGCAAATGAAGGTTGGAAAATGCTTTGGATGGTTCTGGAATGTATCTTGAGCCTTTTTTGAGCTCCGTATTAGTTAGCATTTACTTAACATTGGTCTACACTAGCATGCTTTGTGACAAAGGTTATACCTATGGTGTTATACCTATGGTCTATGTATGACCCATTGGTACATGCTTGATGCTTATGTTACTACCTACACATGCTAGTTATATCGTTTGGACTTGAATTCTACTAGGACTACATTTGGGCTTGACTTTGGATATTTTGGAGCTTATTTTGGTCTTACTTTGGCTTGGTCAAAGATTGATTGGGATTGTCTTCATGACATTGGATGCTATCATTGGATACTTGATTGCTCATATACTCTGGGTGTCTTACTCATGTATGATCTTGGATATTCTGGTGCTTTTACATGCTTTGTTTGAGATTACTTGCTTGACACTTACGGCTTTTGTGCCAGTGGGAGCATCTTTGTATGCTTATCAGACAAATTGAGCAGTGCAGGTTATGCATATTGAGATTTTGGATCTTTGAGACTGGGATCTCCTTGTGGATGATGTATGGTTGATATACTTTGGTCTATGTAGATGTACCTGGGCTGATTTGGCTTTGTATTCATTAAGCAAGCATCGACTTGTATCAGGCCTTGGCAGTGGTATGTACTTTTTTGCCCTGTTGATTGGGGGGTGTATCGACTTTACTGGCAGACCTTGTCTGACATGCTTCGGTGTTGGCTCATGTCAGTTTGACTGTTACATGCTTGTTTATGCCCGTTTGATGCTGGTTTTGCATTGACAATCAGTGATTGACTTTGAACATTGGGTTTTGTCTACTGTCAGCTCTCATTGTACACTGCTGTCATAAATTACAGCAAGCACATATCTTCAGACTGTCATGTATTTTTCATGCTGAATCATCCTGGTTTGATGTACTTTTGATGGTACTTGGTGGGTAGCATCATTAAATACTCGTTCCTTGCCATTTTGCCTTGGTTTTTGTGGTTTTTTGGTCATTTTCTACAATTTATAGCAAGCAGTTTTTGAACTGTCTACTCCATTTTAAACTGCAGTATGGCATCTTCTTCCACTGATAGTGCTATCTTCAACATCACTAAGCTTGATGGTACAAATTACGCCTATTGGAAGAGCCAAGTTTGGCAGGTATTGGTACAAAAGTCACAGATAAAGCCACTAAGGATGCATGGCGAGCAACCTGAAACTATGACTAATGACGAATGGGATGAGCTTGATAAGTTATACAAGTCCACCCTCATCTTGTCTCTCACTGAACAGGTACATTACAATGTGTTTGAGGAAGCACAGAGTGCTTGGCAGC
Source organism: Lygodium microphyllum (assembly GCF_053477565.2). Taxonomy (NCBI): domain Eukaryota; kingdom Viridiplantae; phylum Streptophyta; class Polypodiopsida; order Schizaeales; family Lygodiaceae; genus Lygodium; species Lygodium microphyllum. The sequence goes on from NC_141145.1 coordinate 35,844,998, forward strand.
TTTGGGTCTATGACAAGAAAAGTCCAGCAAGTCAGATATATTGGCTGAAGCAACTTATGGACATGTGCATGAAGGAGAATATGACGTTGTCCACTCATTTGAGCCAATTCCATGCTATTCTCAAGAATTTGATTTTGCAGGGTATTACCTTTAATGATGAGGTTACTGCGTTGTTTTTGCTTTGGACTCTGAGTGAGTCATGGGATATATTCCACATTGCCTTATGTGCTCCTGCTACTATTTTGAACTTGTTTGATGTTAGAGAGTTCTCTTCTATAGGAAGAGATTAACCGTAAGAAATTGGATGTCTCTCGTGTGTCACATGCTTTGACTATTAAAGGCAGAGATGGTACTGGAAAGAATGACCATGGGAATGTCCGTGGCAGAAACTTGCAAAATTCTCGGTCTAAGTCACATGGTAAGTCACGCAGCAAGTTTCGTGGGAGAAATGCTAATGTGACATGTCATCATTGCGGCAAGAAGGGTCGTATACGCCTACAGTGTCATGAGTTGCACAATGAGAAGTGCAAAGAGAGAGAAGGGGAAAGACAAAGTACAAGAAAAGTCCTCCTATCAAAGCATGGTGCCTGCAAAATCTAGTGTGAAAATCAAGGAAATGAATGTCATGTAGACTGATGACTCAGATGGGGAGTACATACTTGCAGCTAGTTCTTGTGATGTTATGTTGTTGATTGAGGTTCACTCTATATATACGTAGTGTTGGCTTTTGGATTCTGGTGCTTCAATTCATGTTACACCATGCCGTGAGTGGTTCCACTCCTATCGCACTATCTCTGGTTCAATTCGCTTGGGTGATGATAGGTCACTTGCTATTGTTGACATTGGGAATGTACGGCTGCAGTTCTCTACTGGTAGTCCTTTTCTATTACACGATGTACATCATGTACCTACGCTTACACACAATCTTATGTGCAGGGTAGCTTGATGATACTGAGTTTCATGTAACTTTTGGGGATTCTACCTGGAATATCACCCATGGTGGCAGACTTGTGCTTGCTAGAGGTGCCAAGGCTAGTAGCCTCTATCCTCTTGTAGTTGATGGATCCTCTGTTGATCATGTTTTGTCAGTCAGTTCCATCCCACATGTATCTCTTTGGCATGCCCGTTTGGGCCATATGTCCTTGAAGGGAATGAAAATGCTTTCTGGTTTGCAGTACTTACCGCCCCTTGACTATGCATATTTTGATTCATGTGAGCATTGTCTTTGTGGTAGACAGACTAGGAATATGCATAAGAAGTTTGTTTTGACACGCATGAGTGAGCCCCTGGCATTGGTACATTCGGATGTTTGTGGGCCCATGCCCTGTCAGTCTATGGGTGGTGCAAAGTATTTTGTGATGTTCACTGATGCTTTTTCACGTAAAGTCTGGGCTTACCCCATTAAGCTTAAGTTAGATATCTTGGTTGTGTTTCAGAGATGGCTTGCATTGGTTGAGAACCAGATTGGGCATAGGCTAAAATGCCTTAGGACTGACAATGGGGGAGAATATGTGTACATGCCTTTGAGCAGCTATGTGATGAGAGGGGTATTAAGCATCAATTGACCACCCCTTATACCCCATCCCAGAATGGTTTGGCTGAGCAAATGAATAGAACCATCCTGGAGCGTGTACGTAGTAGTATGCTTAGCCATCCAGGCCTACCACAGAGTTTTTGAACTGATGCAGTCAGTGTACAACTGTGCATATCATAAATAGATCACCTTCTAGTGGTTTGGATTTCTAGGCTGCAGAGGAGGTATGGACTGGGAAACCTCCGTCTTATGTGCATCTACATGTCTTTGGATGTGAGGCATGTTGCCATGTGCTCAAGGACAAGCATAGTAAGCTAGATCCTAAGAGTGTCAAATGCATTTTCATTGGCTATGGAGATGTAGGAGAGATGGGTTACCATCTATGGGATCTACAAGCGCAAAAAGTCATCCGCAGCCATGATGTAGTCTTTCATGAAGACAAGATGCATAAGCAGCCTGAGAAGGTGGTAGAGATATGCATGGTTATATTCCAGGAGGAGCCACGTGCTTCTGCACAGCCAGTTGGACAGCTTGCAGTAGCAGTTGGTACACATAGCCAGGATGTTGGATATGCACAGTAGAGCCTGCAGTGAGACGATCTACTAGAGCTAGAGGTCCACCTGATAGATTTGGCCCCTCGATGCATTATGTCTTGGTTACACATGTAGGAGAGCCTCTCACCTATGATGAGGCTATGCGCAGGGGTGACAGTCACTCCTGGCAGAGGGCTATGCAATCTCTGAGATGGACTCCCTGCATAAGAATATGACTTGGGATTTGGTTGCATTGCCTCAGTGCAAGAAAGCTTTGCCATGCAAATGGGTGTGCAAGCTAAAAAGTACCCGTGGAAACCCTAAGCTGGCTTATAAGGCAAGACTTGTTGCTAAGGGTATATTTTAAACAAGAGCATGGAGTTGACTTTGATGAAGTCTTTTCTCATGTAGTCAAGATGACCACCCTACGCTTGGTTTTGACCTTAGTCGTGTAGCTTAACTTGGACATGTATCAGATGGATGTCAAGACTACATTCTTGCATGGGGATTTGCATGATGAGATATACATGGAGCAGCCTAAGGGCTTTGCAGAACCTAGTAGGGAGCACCTAGTGTGCAAGTTGAAGAAAAGTCTTTATGGCTTGAAGCAGCACCTAAGGAGTGGTATCATAAGTTTGATGCCTTTATGCAGTCATCACAAGGCTACAGCATGAGTGTTATGGATCCGTGTCTTTACAGGAAGAAAGCCCGTGATGGCTCATTGCTTATTTTGGTACTTTATGTGCATGATATGCTAATAGCAAGGAAAGCTCATGATGAGCTAGATGCTCTTAAATCTTAGCTAAAGAAGAGCTTTGAGATGAAGTATTTGGGACAGGCCTCTCACATTCTTGGTATACGCATTAAGTGCGACAGGTATCAAGGAAGTCCTTGATAATTTCCGCATGCAGGACGTAAAGCCTATTGGCTGTCCATTACCTTCTAATGTGAAGGTTTCATAGGCTGCAGACAGATGAGCAGAGGGCTAAGATGGCCAAGATCCCTTATGCATCAACTGTGGGTAGTTTGATGTATGTCATGATAGCCAGTCGTCTAGATATTGCCTTTGCAGTTGGTGTTGTGGCATGCTATATGGCTACTCCTAGCAAGAAACATTGGGATGCCATGAAGGTTATCATGCGATACCTTAAGGGCACATCAGATATGTGTATTTGCTATGGCAGTCAGGATACATGAGTTGTGGGCTACACAGACTCTGATTATGTAGGACATGCAGATAATAGAAAGTCCACTTCCAGCTATGTATTCACCTATGCTGGAGGTGCTATTTCTTGGATGTTTAGGGTTCAGAAGTGTACAGCTCTCTCTACCACTGAGGCCGAGTATGTTGCAACCACTGAGGCTTGCAAAGAGGCCATATGGTTGGGCCATTTGCTTCATGACCTTGGGATTGATTCTATACATATGGTGCATTCTGATTCTATGAGTGCTATTCAGCTAGCCAAGAATCCGGTCTTCCATGCAAAGACGAAACACATTGAGATGAGGTATCACTTTATACGTGGGGTCGTGGAGGACAAGTCTGTTGACCTTGTCAAGATCTCCACTAACAAAAATCTTGAAAATCTGCTCACGAAAAGCCTCACTACTGAGTGCTTTGCCTTCCTTAGGAGATTGATGGGCATTGGACGAGATGACGTTTTTCCTCATCTTGTTATACATGTGTACATTGTACTACCTTTTCTTTTTCTTTTCACTCCTCACTAGGGCAGATTTGCCTTTAAGTGGGAGGTTATTGGGGGTAAAGGCGCCTCTGCCTAGCCACCCATGTATTACTACACTGACAGTACCCACCACTGCACACTGCAGGTAGCGGGCGCCCATCACCGTCACTTTATTCTTTATTATTTTAGTGATAGTTTAAATAAAGGAAGGCTCGGTCACACATTGTGACTGTTGGAGTTCCCATTTTGTGTCTCTCTCTTTCTTGTTCTTGCTCTCCTACCATAGCTCTTCCAAAGCAAGCTTTGATCCTTCTCACCTTTCACAAAGAACTATCCTCTCCCTTCCTAAGATATAGTAACTTCCTCATCTTGATGTGAAGCTTTCTTATCTTGCCTTCTAATTTCAAGTATAATCCGAATTTCTATGCCTAGCTCATGTGAAGGTAAAGCACTAAGGTTATGTGTTGAACGCACTTCATCCTCTAACCCTTTAATCCTAGGAAGGATTCTTCTCAATCCAAAGAGGGGGGAGGTAAGGTGAATTAAGAATTAAACCAAACACATAAGAAAAACCATAAAGGAAGATCACACATGAGGGACCTCAATGGTAGAATGAAGTAACTTGTGATTGAGGAATTGAAAATAAAATTAGAAAGCAATAGACTTAGACTGATTGGAGGAAAAATTCTAATTCTGTACTAAAAAAAATTTAATCTGCCAAGTATGAAGTCTTTTCTTTTAGTGAGTAACTATTTGCACTAATGGCAAACCATGGCTTATGACATGAGCTGAAGATGTCACAGCAAGACCGAGCCCATCGCCTACCCTCCACAGAAGAGGAAATAACAAAGTACGACATCTCCCTTGAAAATTGGGTGTACAACCAACTCAGGTTTAGGAGCATCCACAATATCGAAGGGGTAGTGACCAGCGAGGAAGCTATCAGGAGGATTGTGGATCAGTGCAACCTCGCCACGTATATCAAAAAGATCTGACCACACTAGGTGTGTGGAATTCCTAAGGACGTACGGCCCCGATAAGGAGAGTGGGATGTTGTCCTTGACAAGTAGAGAAGGAATCAAGCAGGTGCAGGTCCCACTCAACAAGGCCTTAGTGGAGAAGGCATTGGGGTTAGAACCGAAGGTGGAGAAGAGGCATAAAAGAGATGTCTATGCCATGCTCGGGATGAAGAAGAAAAGTGTCTTAGCGAATGATGGTATAAGTATCCAAGACATTCCCGAGCCGAGGTTAGATTGCAAGCCAAGTTGATCCACGCCCTCTTCTTCAGCCTAAGATACAATTTTCTCATGCATAGAATCAACGTGCCCATGTGCTAGAGAGCATGGAGGCTCATTCGTTGTATGGAGTGGATTGGAACGACTATGTCAGGAAAACCAAAGACCAATCAGCCAAGACACTCGACCTTGGAAGCAAATTGGCGGGTGGAGAATCCCCAGCATCAAAGGGAACTGATAGGAAGAAGCCCTCAGCCAAGGCCTCATTCATAGGGTATGGAGGAGTCTTGACTGCCCTTATCCAAGAGGCAATAAAAGAGGCGTAAGACAGAGAAGAGGGATCAAATGAAACACTTGAGAGGTCACCTCCTCATTACAATAAAGAACCATCCAGTGAGAAAGGACGGTTAGTGAAGAAGAGGGAGAGAAAGAAGCTCAATCCAGCAAGAGGAAGGCGAAGATGCCTAAAAAGAAGACAACAAAGAAGAAGTAGGAGGAAGAGAGGAAGAAAAAGAGGAAGCGGACCTACTAAAAGCCAAGGCTGAGTCAAAAAGAGCCAAGGAAGAGAGGAGGAGAAAATTTTTTGAACAAGAGGAGGAGTTTAGAAGGAAAGAAGAGGAGGACTTGGCACAAGTTGTGCACATGTCCATAGAACAACATTGCAAGGAGGAGGAGCTAGTAGCAATGAGCCCACCTAGGTAGGAAAGCAGGCCAGGAACCAGTGCCCAAGCATCAGAAGACTTACCTCCACCCATCCCAAAAGGAAAGGGCAAGGCTGCACTCCACCTGACCAACGTCTACCCTCTTTCCCAATACCCCAACCATCACAGCAACACCAGGCATCCCAACCATAGTGGACACCAACAACCTCATGGCATGGGTGCAATTCTTGGTCAATAAGGCACATACCCCAACACCCACCTCTAGTGCAGGAACCCCAACAACAGGAGTGAAAAGATCGGCTGCTCCAGACACCGAATCTCAACAAGGATCCAAGTGACCAAGAATAGATGCCACCACCACAGAGCCACAACCCGCTGACCAGGACGAGCATGTGAGGGAGCTCTAAGCTCAATTAGAAAGGGCAAAGGAGGAGAAGAGATCGGTAGTGGTGAAGTTGGAAATAGAAAAGAAAATGTCAAATGCCTTCTAGCTAGAGAAGACTTGCCAACTGGCCTTGCAACAAAAAGAAATCCACTCGTTGAAAGCAGAACTGAGGGCCAAGGAAGACGATGAAGAACAGTGGTGAAAAAGACTAGAGGAAGAGAACCAGGAGCTAGTCGCAATGCAAAGGGAATACAAACTCTTGGTTCTACAATAGGCAGAACTCAAAACACAAATGAGAAAAATCCAAGAGAGCATGGAGGAGCTCACCACACTAGAAGGAGAGAGATTAGAATAGCAAGAAGAATGGAAAAAAGAGAAAGAAGAAGTAGAGCACGGAATGCAAAGACAATAAGAGGAACAAGCAGCACTAGAAAAGAAGATTGAGCGCCTAACAGAAGAAAAAGAAGAACTTGTACAAAAATGGAAAAGGCAGGAGCGGTTGATAGTGGCCCTCTCACAAAGGCAAGGTGAGGGCTTGGAAGATATGAACAAGAGGGCAGAAGAATGGGCTAGCCAGAATGAGAAAAGAGTCAAAGCCTTGGCATGCCGTCTTGCTCAAACCGAAAAAGAAAAGATACTTGCTGAAAGCAGAGCGACAACAACCCAAGTGAGCTTCCAAATCCAACAATGCACCTTCCTAGATACCCTACTGGACATCACTCAAGCAATAGAAGGAGAGTCCACAGAAACAATAAAAAAGAAATTGGGATTGGCTCATAGAGCACTAAAAGTAGGACTATAGATGCCGGCACAACCTAGTGGAGTTGGCCCAAGTCTAGAAGAGCAATGCCATTATCTCCTATTGGCAAGCCTAACCTCACAGGAAGTGGATGCACTTGGATTCATCGAAAAAGAACAGCACGGGCCAAGCCAAGAGAGAGAAATGGATGACAACTTTGGAATGGGATCACATGAAGAGGAGCTGATCCCATCGCCTCCTTCCTCGTGGCTTAAAGAGCAGCAACACATAGACATCTCTGCAAAAAGAAAGGCAACACTAAGGGAAAGAAGGAAACAAATGGTGGAGGAGACAAGGAGAAAATGGAATGCCAAGGGAGTGAGGGCACACCAGGCACCTATCCCACCATGTGCGAACAACACCCCAGCAAGCTTCCACACCGACCTCATAATCTGGGAGAGGCAAGAAATAACCAAGAGCCCCTTCGACCTTAACTTCCAATTTCCCACTGCCTTGCACAGGGCTTTACCCATTAAGGTGATGGAGGAGGTGATTAACATTAGAGGCAGGCTTGGCAGAAATGGCTGGAGGAGAGAGGAAAAAATCCCACATTATGGGCCACTGAAGATGCTGAATTTTGGCAAAATAAAGTTTTTGAAGTACCAAGGTCCATGCCCCCGGCTACAAATGCCAACCTACTACTTGGAGAAGAAGGTTCTGCGACACCAACCTGGACACTTGGATGGCCTTTTCCAATACTCAACCCTTCGAGTGGAATGACCCAATCTTTATGCCCTACCCTCAAAGGGTAGGAGTGGATTTTGACTCCAGTGTCCATGGCCGCTATGACTTCCGTGTAATCTATAACCCTCATTGCACTACATATGAAATGCCCTCGTCTTCACATCAGAAAACTTGTATGATACCCTAATCCAATTCACCAATGAATTCTCTTCATGCCCTGATCCCGCCTTTATTACTACTTGTAATTACCTTAGATTTCTTAGGATACTCCTTAGGCAAGATCCCACCCCACAGGAGCGTGGCCTCCCAGTACTCCATTTTGATCCTAACGCTATAGATAGTTGCGCGATCGCTCTTCTAATGATGCGAGATGCTCTATTGCCTTCATTTTTCTTAGCTCTACTAGAGGACATGAATGATAGCCACTTCACCCACTGCAATCATCCATTCCTCTCCACCACCACCCTTCAAGTCCATCTAAACCTCAAGGGGTATCTCCAAAGCCGCCGATTCCTTAATAAATCTATTAAGCCCCCTTCTCCACCTCACTCCAATGATGAAGATTAAAACTTCTGTCACGACTATGTAACTTTATAATTATCTTTAAAAAAAGAGGGAAAAAGATATCACACGTAGCCACCGCAAGTTGCACATCGGCCACAGTCACTGCACCTAGGGGTTCTCAAGTTAGGTGTGTCCGGTGGCCCCAATTGGCCGGCTCCATCCCTAATCCCCTAGCCTCATTTTAATTCCCCTCTTCACACTTAGGGCATATCAAGGGCAGGACACACATAGAGAGGTAACACTCCTATCACCCTAAGCCCCCTGTACCACACCTCCCTTATGCACCAACTAGGTCCTCAAGTGTGGGACACCACCAAGGGCTTGCCCAAGGTAGACCCATCTCCCAGTTTCACAAGCACCGGCATTGTGCACTCCATGGTAAGGCAGACACACCCCCAGGTAGTGCACCTTTTTTTCTCCCTAGGTAAAAACAAAGGCTCCCACCACCAACTCCAAAGACCCCATCATCCATGCAATATCCTCCCCATCTTATGCACATGTCACCATGCAGGCACAACAAAGCCAAGGGCGGACGCAACAGCCCCAATCAAAAAGTGAATGAAGAAGTTCATTTAGAACATTGTAAGAGAAGACAACCACAAGGGGCTAGGTGATAAATCCATTTAACACCATATTCAATTTTAAAGCTGGATCTGCCCATCAGCCTTTCCCATGCAAGGATTCGTCCAATTTTATCTCCAAGTCCAAAGGCATTAATCCCTCAAACACTAGAGATCATATCCAATGCAAGGGCCTTTCAATTCCATAAATCCCTCCAATAGGTCCATAAGTCCCTTCAGCATCAGGGATCATATCCACCGTAAGGGCCTTTCAAGTCCATAAATCGCTCCAAGACCAAGGCTCATTCCAAACTCTAGGGCCTTTCAGCTTCATAAATTCCTCCAACAAGCCCATAAATCCCTCCAAGACTAGGGATCATATCCAATGCAAGGGCATTTTGGTTCCATACATCCCTCCAACACACCCCCAACATGGCTTGTATACAAACTCAAAAAGCTGCCTAGCTACCCCAGCAACACCGTCCGACTCAGCACACAGCAAGTGCCATGGGACTAGCACTCAACTAGGAGTTTGCAAATCAATGAGTTGGAGTTTTCCTAGATAGATTCCGATCCCAAGAACACAATGCAAGTCTTGGTTCGTCAATTGGAGTCCATTTGACCCCCCATTCAATCCCGCAAGGTTTCTCGTTATAAAGCAGCTATGTGATTTGAGAGCTACAAAGTGTGTGATGGAGGCCAAGTTTATAAATTTCAATGCCACGAAGATAGTCGTTTAGTCCATTCTCGAATTGGAGTTCATTTTCCCTCGCCAAAATGCAAAAATCCACTTGTCAATAGTGTGAAAACTCAAGCATTGAATCGGTTATTTTGAGTTTTAAGCTTTAAGCCTTACTTAACAATCAAAAAACATAAAACATGAATCCGGGGGGGGGGGGAGAGAGGGCACCATTTTTTTTAGCATCGCCTCCTTGATTTAAAAAAAGAGCAAGCATTGGCATCAAGTTGAGGGAAAAAGGTAGCAAGATAGAGAATTTGGATGCTCTCCACAATGCTTCAATCCATGTGGAAAATGACTGAGTAAATGGAAAGATTAGTTTTTAGTATTTCTCTCTCCACTCTCCTCTTGTTGTATAAGGGCAAGCATCTCAAGTGGATTATTTTTGGAATATGTATAAACCTTAGCTTGTGTATGGTGACTTTTCATATCTTAGGAAGTAAAAACGGATGTTTGGCTTTTCAGTTGAACAACCATATATAGTTATGTAAGGTGGATGCAAGGGGCAATTATGGAAGGCTATGGCGGAATTCTGATATGACAGATGCAGTCTACAATTAACATTATGTCTTCTTCTCTGTCTCAATACTATGTGTGTGTATCTTGGTCTTTAAGTAGAATTTCAATGCAACAATGTTCAATTAAAGATGTGTGTGCAGTTTAAGTGATGTTTTGTGTAGCAGGCGAAATTCTTATGTTTGTTAGGGTAGAAGTCACATAGTTTTGTCAGAGGCTGAATAGGAAACTACTTGGCTAAACATTCCAATATACACTGGCAATCACGGAGTTATGATGCGATGTCATGGTTGAGTTTGCTCTCTTCTGTAAGGGGGATGAGTGCCAAGAAGATGTCAAGCAGTAGTTATGGTGGCAATTATGGTTTCTCAAAAGTCAGATGCTGAATGGTAATTCGCTCTGGAGACTTGATAACAACCTATTCATTTTTATTTCACAAGGTTGGCAGTGTGGCAGCAAAGGGTGCAGCATCAAGAGAATGACCAATGTGCAGAATTGCATGCAAGAGGTGACGTTAGTGGGATGCAAAGTGATACTTCTGAATATGAGACGGATCCTGATACAAAGGAATTAGAGGATATAGAAGATTATGGGGGAATATTTAATGAACCTGAGGATGACAGGGAATTAAATCTACAATTTGTTGGAGAATTTATTTTTCAGCAAGTATTTTTTGTTAGGAGAAGATTGGAATTTGACCCTTTGGGCATCGAAAGAGCTGCACCAACACACCAATATCGTTAACAACAATAGTAGGGAAATTATCTCCAAATAAGCTTAGGAATATGGCGGCAGCTAAAGCAGATTTGCACGTCAATTTTGGGATCTTTTTAGGGAATTCTAAACAAGACCTTGATTTCCACATAACTCAATTTGAGACAAGGTTGCAGGCCAGAGGATTTGAGTGTATGATGCGTAAGCCAAGAGGCAACAATTCCAAGTGACACTTGAGGGAAAAGCCATGTAGTGGTTGCATAATTTCAATGTGGGACATTTTATAGATTATATTGCATTGATGAACGAATTTCTGAATAGGTTTCTGAAGGAGAAGACTCCCAATGATGTACTTGCTAAGATTAAGATCAAGCAGAAGAAGATGTTTGTAGAAGATTACACATAGAAATTCAATCAGTATTTGAAGAGGCTTATAGCTACTGAGAGGCCTACATATGAAATGTTGGCCGAATATTATATGAAGGGATTGTGGAAAGAATTACAAAATGTAGTTGCAGTTGTAGATGTAAGAGTAGGATTGGATGCATTGTTGAAAACTGCTACAAGAGCAGAGCAAAGGTTTGGAGTGTCAAATCTGAATACTTCCAAGGGGAGTTCTCAGGAGAGGAAGAAGAGGAAGACAAAGGGAAAGAAGAAAAAGTCTGCAGATGATAGCAGTGTTGAAGATTCCGATTCAGAGTCTGATGTAGATTTAGATACAGATTCGGATTCAATTTAGAGACTAATAGCAATTCAAATTCAGATTCCGATTCGGATTCAAAATCAGAGTCAGAAAAAGAGGATAGGAAGAGGAAGCATAAGAAGAAGTTTAAAAAGAAGTCCAAAGCCAAGACAAAGGGAGATTTAGTTGAAAATATAGTGGAGAAGAAGTTGAAAGAAATGGGTGTTAAGCAAGAGTCAAGAAGTAAGAAGGTTCATTGTGATATTTGTGACAAGCATGGTCACATGACAACTAATTGTTGGTACAATCCAAATTTTAGAGGACCAATTCTAGAGAGGATTCAACAAAATATGGCACAGGCAAGCGGAGAATTTCTGAAAGTTGTAGGACACCAGAAGATGTTCAATAATCACGCATGGCAGAAACAACAACAACAACAATTTTCTGGATGGCGACAACCTTTTAATCAAAATAGGACATTTAGAGGAAATTTCAACCAAGGATACCGACTGAGGTTTGGTGGATTTCAAAATTTTAGACCTTGGGAAGGAAATTGGAACCAATAGCAAGGTTGGCCACAACATCAGAGTTGGCAACAACCACCAAATTGGAATCAGCAAAATTGGTATCCATAAGGGTGGAATTAGTAGAGTTGGAATTAGCAAGTACCAAATGAGCAGTTGCCACAATTACATGCACTACCTGTGCAGAAAGGGGAAGTGGATATGCACCTCAAGATCATGGGACAAATCAGATGATAGCAGATTGTTTTTTGGAGTGTGATTGTTCTCATTGTTAGTTAGTTTGGATGTATTGGTGGTCACACGTGCTAAAGCAAGGCTTAAATCAGCTTTGGATTGGGAGGAGCAAAAAGAGGTAAGAGAAGAGGATGTTGAGGAGATTGAGAAGTCAGGACAAGAAGAGATGACTTCAAGGCGAAAGCAGAAGCAGTCTAAGAGGGCTGAGAATTCCAAATTGTCATCTGGAGCATTGTTTGAAGGATCGTTGAATACTTCCATGAATTTTACATTGGATCAGTTACTCTCATTGGTTCCAATTTTTAGGGACCAATTTTATTCTGCCCCACAAGGATGACAAAAATTCCAGATATTCAGAATGCATTAAAGGAGAATGTTGGAAGTTATCAGATCAATCTTGATGATGTTGATTTTGTTGAGAGTCAAGCTCATAGTCTTTGGTTCAGTTGTCTACCTTGGTTGAATAAGGTTAAGTCATATTGAATTAACCATGGTTAGATCTAGGTTACTTGATCTTTGTATGTGTGTGTCGTACTACGATTGACTTAACTGTGTAGAATGAAATGGATTGGACAGGGAGCATGGCTGCTACCCTTCTAGCCTGAGCCTTTGTCCATCTCTCTCTCATTTCTTTCATGGTATCAAAGCATCAATTCTTTGAGGCTTTTGGTGAGAGAAAGCATGATGGCCTCGGGGTACGAATCAGTGAACTGGAGCTTGGGGGTGATGAAGAGGTCATGTTTCTTCACGAGGCCCGACGCCATAGCCTTCACCAGGGCCTCTCCAAGGAAGCCCTCGCTGTTGTAGACGACTGCCATATCAAAATGGTGGTAGCCAACCTTGATGGCATCCGTCATCCCCATGTCTAGCAGGGAAATCGATACTCCATTATTGAGCTCAGCCACCTGTACTAATCCAGCAACCATAACTAATAGCTATATTAGATTACAGAAGATCCAAGATGAATAATCAATTACTAACACGTGCAGACCTTGCTTAAGGAACTCATGTGCAGCAGTTGCACACAACAACATCTGAGATGAACTTCCATTGAAGGAAGAGTCCTAGAGGTCCAAGAACTCTTGTGCAGTCATATCTCTATAGGGGCTAACCACTCTATTGGTATTATGTTCTATGAATGTAGTGAGATCAATACCCGATGTAGAGCATGCTAGCAACATTACTAAGGCAGGTGCTAGCATGAAATGGCAGAGAAATGTATCCATTGTGCTCAGCTGCTGTTTTGATTGCATGTGCCACAAGACTAAGTCCAGTGTGATAGATGTGAGATATGGATTCATGCTGAATGTGACAAGATCAGCAGACAGCAAGCGCCTCAAGGACTTAGGAAATGGAGATGAATATGCATGTCTTGGCTACAAGAGGTCATTTGGCATTGAAACACTGCAAAAAAAGAAAAAGCTGAGAAGCCTAATAATATGGAGATCAAACTAGACACAGTTCCTGATTCTATGCCTACGGTATGCTGTGCAAAGGAAGCTAATTATTTCCATATTCTCCATCAAGTTTTCTACGAATGCGATGAGTGTAAATCTGGCAACATGATGGGTCCATCCAAGTGGTAAAGACATTGTGGCAGCAAAAAAGAAAGAAATGGAAGGACAGTATAAAACTGAAAGATTCGTGAATGGTTCTGTAGTTTCAATTTCACACTTTCCATTGTCCTGATCAATGTCACCATGTTTTTGAGAGCGGAATTTTGGTGCCGGGAATTGCTTTAAAATAGCTAAAAATTATGAATATCAAGGGAAAAATATTCACCGTTAAAGGCGGCGGCTCGATCTAGGACGATTTTAAGCACCAAAGTGCTTTAAAGGTGCCCGAGCGACACTTGGTGATTTTTCATAATTTTTCAGACAGTCGTGCGGGTTGACACGAGCTACTGGCCAATGCGGGATGCCAATCCGGATGCCCAGGATTTTTCAGAGCTCAATTTGGAGTCCAGACGGGGAAATGGCCAAGGAAACGGTCAAGATATGAAAAGGTGGGCATTTGAGAGGCCAAATTGGGTGTGCCCTTTGGGAGTTAGACCCCCCCACTAAAAAATTTATGCAACATTGATCAAAAAACGTGGAGAGAGAAAGGAGAAGAGAGCGTGGGAAAAATGGCGCCTATTTTTGCACCCAATTCTTGGAGATGGAGGAATGGCAGCCTGTAGAAGGAGAGAGAAAATCAGTCTTTCTCTCTCCTCCCTCTCTCTCCTCTAAGAGGGAATTCATGTGGGAAGAAGGAAGAAGAAAGAATGATGGAGGCTTGTCCGGCATGGATCGGATTGCTTCACGGGCTGGAAATGGTGACTTGTGATCGTCATGAGCATGAAGTGCTACTGATTTTCAGATTTGCAGCCATGGACATGAAACCCGAAACACGCAAATAAGCGGTAATTCAATTTTTTTCAAAGGAAATTTGAGATTTCATGGCTTTTGATTGATAAAACGTTGTTCATGTGGGCTAAAAATTATTTATGTTGCTGTTTTCCATGAGTACTTGCTGATCATAATCAGAAAATCAAAAAAAATATGCATCTTGTGGTTCAAAATAATACACTAAAACACGTAAAATATGGAAAATCAAGGGAAAATGATGTTTTTGGGCATAAAAATGGGAAAATGAATAGGAACACCAACTAAATTTTCAATTTTGCTGCAAGAAGGAACTAAGGGCCACAGCCCATAACCTATTTTGAATTTTTAGTAATAAAATAATGCAGAAAATAAGGAAAATTACAAGGAAAATAGAGAAAAATCACTAAAAATAGGGGAAAAATGCATTTTGGGTGCGAAAAATTAGTGAAAATTAAGAACGATGTTTGTGAATGTTTGTGGGGATTGAAGCATGAGGATTTGCCTCAGTTCAACCCCACCTTCTTGTTCTAGTGTGTTTTTCCCGCTTTTTACACATAAAATGATGGCAAAATGCTCTATAAATCCATACAACAATGCAACATTTGATCGATGGGAGGGTAGAGTGGTTAAAATGTGTCTAAATGTGGAGTAAAATGATGAAAAGATTGCTGGTTTTTGTTTGCATGCCATATAGGTCGGTGAATAATTATAAAATAAGAGCTTAGTAGCACGAGGGTTTCCTCGGTGCTAGGTTTGTGCAACGCCGCATAAGAACAATAGTTGAAAATCATTGAAAGGATGTTTTGCACATGTGCACAATATTGATTTTATAATTTTTTGAGCACTTGGCATCCACAATATGCATAAATCATGGAAATATTTAAAGGTATCAGAAATCCTAGATGCACAGCAATTGCTTTCATTGGGACCTTGACCCATGTTGAGTGAGAGACAGGACTTCCTAAGCCATAGGCTAGTCATGGGGTCTAGGGAAAAGAGGAGTAAGGACAATGGTACATTCCTGTATACGATTAAATGGTACCTTGAGTGGATTTTGTGCGAAATGTTTATATGTTGAGCGACGCATCGAGGGGCCAATCCCCAAGGTGTAGGAGAGTCGCAGAGGGTTGACGGCACTCAGCCGTAGGAGGAACCCCCTATGTCTGTGCTTCGTGCCATTAGGCAATGTGTAAGGGACTCCCTCTGAGGAGTAGTGGGTGAGAGAAGAGCGGACTACAAACGACGTAATACAAACGCAAGATGTCTAGGAAGGCAATGTATGTGTCATCAACTCTCCTGGCCGCGAGGCCGTGGGGTTGTTGAGCGCGTGAGATAGAGGTCCGACTAGTGCACGAGCCAGTGCCGGCCCGTTCTAGGTTCCATCAGTGGTGCTCTGCCTCGGGAGCCGCTTAAAAGTGGCGATCCTCGGATCCTGGTTGTCTAGGGACCAACTAGCAGTTTATGCCAAAGGATACTGTAATTGATCCGTTATTTATCGATAAGCATCGTCTAGCAGAAATCCAAAAGCAAGAGAGGGACGAAAGAGCTAGGCGACGTGCTGAAATCTTTAGGAGATATTCCCCTAAGCATAGTGGTGCTGAACCCTTACGAGGGAGTGGATCTAGTAGTCTTGGGGCCACAAGCAGTAAGTCAGGAGAAGGTGGAAGCTCTAGTGCTCCCTTTCTTCCATAAGCCAGTCTATATCAAGTGGGGGAGGTGTAGCCCCACCGTCCCCTATTCCTAGTGCAAATCCAATCCTTGTCATGGCGCAGCCTATTGCAATTCCAGCGGGAACGACGGATTTGCCGGCGCTAGGTTACCCGCTACCCATTTTTTATGGGTTAGTTGAGGAAGATGCGGAACTCCACATTCGGGAGTTTCAAAAGCTTATGTTTAACTGTCGCATTCAAGAAGAAGGACATTTAATGATGTTCTTCAACATGACTCTCAAAGGAAGAGCCGCTATATGGTATCATGGTTTAGAATCCGGAACCATATTGAATATTGATTCATTTTATGGAGCTTTTCGAAGGGAGTTTGCCCCTGAAAGGGGTGGGCAATATTGGTTGCGTGTACTCAACGTGACCCGCCAAGAACCACATGAGGATATTCGTACTTATGCGAAGAAAATAAAAGAGGTTTTCCGTAAGTTGGACACCTCTATTCCTATCCCCGCAGCTGCCCAATTGCAATATTTCCTACATGGTTTGGATTTTAATATCCAATTGCAGTTGAGTAGTGTCCCCTTGGGGGATATAGATACTGCTATTACACGAGCACAAGAGGTGGAATCCCGATTACAAGCAGCCTATGCTTCTCGAGGTAATTCGAATATGGGTTTAGTATTGGGAAACAATATGGCAATAGCCAATGGCAGTAATGTCCAAGGGATATCGATGGCTAACCCTAATGGGAGAGGGAACATGATACAGAATGTCCCTTTATTACCAGCTCCCCCTAGCATGTCGATGCCTACGGGCAGTCAAATGGCTCCAAATGGTGGAGGCCAGGCGGTCAATTCTAATACCATGCCTGTGGCTCAACAACCAGTGCCTAATCGAATTGTTAGGCCAATGGAACGACATGGTAATGACCAAGGCTATGAGTCTAGTGCTTCCAATGTTCTTGGCGAGGTTAAGGACATGATGAAGCATTATACCAACATGATTACGGAGCAGTATCGGCAAATAGCCGTTGATGTCAACTTCCTTAAAAAACAACAAAATTTGATAGGAAGTAGATACCCAGATGAGGGTGCACCTTCGAGGTTTAGTTGCAAATGGTGTGGTGGGCAACACTATCCAAGAAATTACCCAAATGTTAAGTGTGACATCTGTGGAAAATCGGGCCATTTAGCAGCTACTTGTTGGAGTAAGAACAGTTCCCTCCAGCGAGGTAGTCGGCAACCAGGGCCTGTTAATCATCGTGCCCAAGGAAATAATTCCCAGCGAGAAGACGGGCCTAAACAAATACTTCAACGACCAAAGACTACAGTGGAGGAGCTACCAAGTGGTAGTGGGGTTAGTTTGATTGAGGCTGTACGCATTAATGATGCTGAAACCTCTAATCTGCGAGCTGTTCTTTCAAGAGGTCAAAAGGGTAGAGAAGCCGACAAGGATAAGCCTGTCGACGGAAACCCTAAACAAGGCGACAACGGAATGCAAGTTTTGGATCCTGCCATGGAAGGGGGACCTTTGAAGCCCGTGAAAAGTAAAGCCGATAAGGAACCACCAAAGAAGAAGGTGAAAGTTAAGAAAGAGGCAATAAAGCTGGTGCAGCGACCTAAAGACCGGATGGTTTGGCGTGAAAAGCGAGCTCTATCGAACTATCATGAATTCGATTTGACAAGCTCTCTTTGTGAAGTCAAGCCGGATGTGAACCTCTTACAGCTTATTAAGCTTTCCCCAAGAGTACGCAAGGAATTTAGAAAGTGTTAGATATGATCAATGCCCCACCCTCATTAGGTGCTACCAATGATCTATGGTGCTCAAAATTGTAAGGCCCCCATTATGAGGAGAAGCCAAATGTGAGCCCGGACATTGGTTGAGTCCTGACTTGTATATCAGATGAGGTCTATGTGACCGGACGGCAAAAAGGTGAATGTTGTGGGTCTAATCTTTGGGTTAGACGGAGTGGTTAAGCTGGTAGCAACTTGAGGCACATTGCATTGAGTTGCGTGGTAAGGGAGTTAAAAGGGGCCCCTATTGTGGGGTCCGGGGGCCATGGAAGTGGCCCCTGGCTGGGGGGTCCAAGGGGGGCCAGCGGCCCCCCTGGCGGGGGTCCGGGGGCAGCGCCCCCGGCCCGATGGTAAAGGGAATATTCCCTGGAATATTCCATGGCCGACTAGTGGAGGCTCATATGGTAGGTCGGTCAGCAGGCCGACCTGACGACGTTCGTAGGCTATAAAAGCTAAACCCCTTCGCAGCCATCATTCACTCATCTTTCACCCAGTCAGAGTTGTTGTTCCAGCTAGCCTTAAGGTCTTCACCTATCTTCTGTCTAGATCGCCATCTAAGCTTCACACAGTGGAAGCGCACGGGTGGACGGAGCCATCTTTGTATCAGTTGTTTGGAGTTAAAGAATTTACTGATTCTCCTCTTATCTGTTGTGTACTCTCTATCTCTTTCTCAGATTCTGTTCGCTGCGCCGTGTATATTTTACATGGTATCAGAGCCCAGGGGGCTCTAGAGATCGGAGAGCGTGCAAGAGGCAAAGGCTTCAACAGCAAAGAGAAACGATGTCGACTCCGGGAAGCAGTTCTGGCGCATCAGGAAGCGGTGCAGGAGGTGGTGCTGTTGTACCGGCTATTCAAACACTGAGGATTTGTCC
Organism: Lygodium microphyllum; assembly: GCF_053477565.2. NCBI lineage: Eukaryota > Viridiplantae > Streptophyta > Polypodiopsida > Schizaeales > Lygodiaceae > Lygodium > Lygodium microphyllum. The sequence goes on from NC_141145.1 coordinate 35,863,743, forward strand.
ACCAACCTTCAGCGAAGGCAAGTTAGATGGTACAAACTACACCTTGTGGAAGTTCAAAATTACAACTATCCTTGATTCTTATGAGCTTCTGGAGACTGTGCTGGGGACTGACGCAGAACCACAGCCTACCCCCGACCCATCAAATCCTAGTGTGATGATTCCTCCGAATGCAGATCTTCTACGAGCTTGGAAACGAAGGAATGCAGATGCATTGTGTGCCTTAGTTACAAGCTGTTCTGACAGTGTTTTGACTCTGATTCAGCATACAACCAAAGCATCAGAGGCTTGGAATGTACTAAGGAGTCAGTAGAAACGCGAAACCAAACAAGGATTCAAAACTTGGAGAATCAACTAGCAGCGGAGAAGTTTGCTGAAGGAGAGACGGTTGAAGCATTCATCACTCGGATTAAGAATCTGCGCGACCAAATGGCTGGCGTTGGGATACAAAAGACTAGCAAAGATCTAGCTCAGAGGTGTCTTCGGATTTGTCCACAAAAGTTTGATGGACTAGTAACTGCCCTTAATACTCAGGTGAGACCTCAAGCTTTGACTTTTGAGGAGTTTTGTGCATTATTAATGGAGGAGGAGTTGAGGCTGAAAGCCCGAGAAGGAAGCAACAATGGAGATGCTGCATTCTCTGCCAATGCAAAAGGCAAAGGTGTTTCCTCCACCAAAAATGATGGTGACAAAAAGAAGAAGGGCGGCAAGAAGAAGTTTCAAGGAGAGGGCTTCTACTATAAGAAGAAAGGACATGCAATTGTAGATTGTCGTATCAAGAAGGCAGATGAAAAGAATGGTACCCTTAAAAGTAAAGGGAAAGAGACAGCCAATACGGCTGAAGCAGAGTTGGAATTATTCATGGCGACCATTGAGGAAGTGTGCTCCTCGGCGCAAGAAGAATCTACCACTGACTCTTGGGTGTTGGATAGTGGGGCCTCCCGTCACATGACCAACAAGAAAGGTCTATACAGTTCTATGCAGCCTCTACAAGAATCCATCACTGTGACGGTTGGAAATGATGCTAAATGCCCTGCTGCGGGCACAGGTACTATTTCTTTTGTTGCTGCAAATGGTAAAGTCAAAAAGCTTTCAAATGTGTTGTATGTTCCCGAAATCAGGAGAAATCTCTTATCATTTGCTGCCATAACTGATCTTGGTCATGAAGTGAGGTTCAAGAAGACAAGTGCAGAAATTATTGATAGTGCTGGCACAATTGTTGGCAAAGGAGAAAGAAGGAACAACCTGTATGAGCTAAGCGCTCTTACAGCCACCGCTGCTGGAGTGGGCACAAGTAAGCTTTGGCATGAAAGGTTTGGACACATCGGATTTGCAGTATTGAAGGAGATGCAAAAGCAAGGTATGGTTGCTCACCTACCTACAATAACTGAATTGAAGGAACCATGTGAAGCTTGTATGATGGGCAAGCAACAAAGAAAGGCATTTCCACAAGAAAGCAAGAATAGAGCACAGGCTCCTCTAGAGTTGGTGCATGCTGACTTGTGTGGTAAGATGCCTACACAGGCCTTGGGGGGATCTTCTTATTTTATGTTGATTGTCGACGACTACAGTAGGAAGATGTGGGTGTACTTCCTTCGTGATAAGGCTCAAGCTTTTGGTAAGTTTAAAGAATGGCTAATACTTGTTGAGAATGAAACAGGGAAAAGTGTGAAGAAATTTAGAACAGATGGTGGTGGTGAGTTCAACTCAAAGGAGTTTGAAGGCTTTTGCAAGAGCAAAGGGATCAAGCGTCAATTGATGACGCCTCACACACCTCAGCAGAACGGTGTTGTGGAACGCAGGAATCGCACCATTGTGGAGATGGCAAGATGCATGCTAAAGGGCAAGGGATTGCCTAACCATTTTTGGGTTGAAGCTGTTAATACTGTAGTCTACATTCTAAATCGGAGCTATACAAAGGCTCTCAAGGGAAAAACACCTCATGAGGCTTACACTGGTAAGAAACCATCTGTCTCACATTTCAGAATTTTTGGATATGAATGTTATGCACATGTTCCAAATGAGAAGAGAAACAAGTTACAACCAAAAAGTAGAAAATGTATCTTCTTGGGTTATAGTGATGAGCAGAAGGCTTACAAATTATATGACCAAGAGGCAAAGAAGATCATCGCGAGCCGTGATGTGGTGTTCAAGGAGGAGCCGCATATAGTGGAGGAGGAGAAGGCAAGTTCTTCCATTTTATCATCAAGCGAAGAAGTAGTCCACTATGAACCTGTCCCGAGAGCTATCCCTATCCTTAAGGAGGAGGAAGCATCATCTTCAGATGATGAGGAAAAAGTTCACCAACTTGACATCACCCCACCGGAAAATCCATTGCCGCACTGGGTGAAGCAGCTCTATGACCACAATAATCCTATGCCTGCATCTGTTGAGGAGAAGGTAGACGGACCAAGGAGGTCTCAGAGAATAGAGGAGCAAAGGAGGGCTTCTGCTCACATAGTCAATATGGCCTTGATGGTTGAGATTATGAGAGAAGTAAAGGAGCCAACTGACTTAGAAGAAGCACTTGCAGATCCATCATGGAAGGCTGCTATGCAGGCAGAGTATGACAGTATAATGAAGAATGACACTTGGGAGCTAGTGGATCGACCAGCAAAGTGGAAGGTTATTGGCACCAAGTGGATCTGGAAGGTAAAGTACAAGGCTGATGGTACCTTAGAAAAGTACAAAGCTAGACTGGTTGCCCAAGGATTTTCACAAGTTGAAGGGTTTGATTTTCAAGAGTCATTTGCCCCAACTGCCAGAATGACCACTATTCGCACGGTACTTGCAGTGGCTGCCCATGAGAAGTGGCCAGTGTACCAAATGGATGTTAAGTCAGCGTTCTTAAATGGTGACCTCAAGGAGGAGGTGTACGTGGCTCAGCCACCAGGGTTTGAGGCCCCCCATTCTGAGAACAAAGTGTGTAAACTGAAGAAGGCATTGTATGGGCTGAAACAAGCCCCCCAGAGCATGGTACCAGCGGATAGATAGGTTCTTTTTAAACCTAAACTTCAAAAGATGTGCCTCAGATGCTAACTTGTATGTTTACAGGGATGGTAAAAAGTCTATAGTGATTGTCCTATATGTGGACGACCTTCTTATTACAGGTGACTATGAAGATATGATCAACCAAACTCGAAAGGCTTTGAGTTCTGAGTTTGAAATGACCGACTTGGGCTTGCTGCACTATTGTTTGGGGATTGAAGTCTGGCAAGAGCCAGGAAATATCTTCATCTCTCAGAAGAAGTATGCATGGGAGATCTTGAAGGCATTTGGCATGACCGAGTGCAAGGAGATAGCTACACCTATGGAAGTGAATGCAAAGTTATCCATCGAGGATACATCAGCACTAGCAGACATTGGGAGGTATAGGAGGTTGGTCGGTAGTCTGATCTACTTGTGTAACACCAGACCAAATATCAGTTTTGCTGTTGGTGTTTTAAGCAGGTTCTCAAACAAACCTCATGAGAGTCATTGGAAGGCAGGGATGCGGGTGCTCAGATACTTGAAGAAAACTCTTGACTATGGTATCACATACAGCTTCGGAACTTCTCTTGTGGGGAACTGTGACTCAGATTGGGTAGGAGACATTGATTCCAGGAAGCCAGTTTTTGGTTATTGTTTCTCTTTGGGTTCAGGAATTTTCTCTTGGATTAGTAAGAAGCAACCAACAGTGGCATTGTCTTCTACCAAAGCAGAGTACAAGGCAGCTTGTTTTGCTGCATGTGAGGCCGTATGGTTGAGAAGGATTCTATGGCATATGGGAGTGCAGGATGAACAACCAACTGTGCTGAGATGTGACAATCAGAGTTGCATTGCCATTGCCAAAAATCCAGTGTTTCATGCACGCACCAAACATATAGAGATCCAGTATCACTATGTGCGTGATTTGATGGAGGATGGGATAGTGGAATTGGTCTACTGTCCAACAGAGGAGAATGGAGCAGATATCTTCACCAAAGCACTTACGAAGGATCTGCTTCAAGTTCATCTTCAGAGACTCGGCATTGGGCCGAGGAGATAGTTCACCTATGGGTGGACATTGAGGGGGGGTGTTAGATATGATCAATGCCCCACCCTCATTAGGTGCTACCAATGATCCATGGTGCTCAAAGTTGTAAGGCCCCCATTATGAGGAGAAGCCAAATGTGAGCCCGGACATTGGTTGAGTCCTGGCTTGTATATCAAATGAGGTCTATGTGATCGGATGGCAAAAAGGTGACTGTTGTGGGTCTAATCTTTGGGTTAGATGGAGTGGTTAAGCTGGTAGCAACTCGAGGCACATTGCATTGAGTTGCCCGATGGTAAAGAGAATATTCCCTGGAATATTCCCTGGCCGACTAGTGGAGGCTCATATGGTAGGTCGGTCAGCAGGCCGGGTCAACAGGCCGACCTGACGACCTTCGCAGGCTATAAAAGCTAAACCCCTTCGCAGCCATCATTCACTCATCTTTCACCCAGTCAGAGTTGTTGTTCCAGCTAGCCTTAAGCTCTTCACCTATCTTCTATCTAGATCACCATCTAAGCTTCACACAGTGGAAGCGCACGGGTGGACAGAGCCATCTTTGTATCAGTTGTTTGGAGTTAAAGAATTTACTGATTCTCCTCTTATCTGTTGTGTACTCTCTATCTCTTTCTCAGATTCTGTTCGCTACGCCGTGTATATTTTACAGAAAGATCCTATGTACCGGGTATATCGTAGAACCTTTGGGTATTGCGCGAGTTGGTGATGACTGGTTCGAGCATGCTGAGAAGCATTGCCCAAGGGTTGCAGCCTATGTCGATGGGATATTAGTATATTATGCCATTGTCGACACGAGATCATCTGTTAACATTATGAGTTCTGAACTGATGGAAAGGTTGGGTCTTGCGATCCAGAAAGATACCTCCACAATTCTCAGAATGGCAGATGATAGTTTGAGACAGCCGGAAGGCTGCATTACTAAGGTCCATGTCACTATTGCAAATGTAGAATGTCTGTTGGACTTTAGAGTGATTCGTTTTGCAGGCCGGCCAAGTTACCAAGTATTACTCAGACGACCTTGGATCTTGCAAGTGGACTGCCAAGTAGATATACCCGCCGGTCGACTAATATTCGGTAGAGGTGCCCAGCGTGTGGTGGTTGATGCTTATCCTAAGTCCCCGCAGAGTGAGAGAGCTCCTCTATCTTCTACAGAATTGGAGACATTAGAAGATTTATCTGCCAGTGAGACATCATCGAGTGATGAGTCCAAAGAGGGATCCACCACGGAAGATATCTATCAGATTACTTTGAACGAGCCGATAGAGGGCCAAGATCGTATAAGAGATGCAGATGTTATCGAGCTAGACCTTGGTACGCCTGATGATTCGTGGCCAATCAAATTAGGTTCTATGCTCGGCATAGCAGAAAGGGAGGACTATGTGGCCCTGATCCAGGAATTCCGTGATATCTTTGCCTGGAGTTATGATGAGTTGAGAGGCATTCCTCCTAGTCTTGCTATTCATACAATTCCGTTGAAAGAGAGCAGTCGTCTTGTACGGCAGAAAGTAAGGCGTATGCCTTTCAAACTAAGGGACGGGCTGTTTGAAGAGCTACAGAAGCTTCGAAAAGCGGGTTTGATTTTTCCTGTGCAACACACGGAATGGTGTTCGCCGGTTGTGATCAGAAAGAAGAAAAATAATCAAATTCGATTATGTGTAGACTTTAGGGAGCTGAATAAGCAGACAGTTAAAGACTACTACCCATTGCCATTTATTGACCAGATTTTGGATCAATTAGCGGGTAGGGAAATATATTCTTTCATGGATTGCTTTGCAAGATATAACCAGATGGCAATTGCAGAAGAGGACAAGTTGAAAACAACTTTTATTATTGTATTTGGTACTTTTGCATACCATGTGATGGCCTTTGGTTTATGCAATGCGCCTAGTTCGTGGCAACAAACAACAGATAGGACATTCGGTGACATATCCTCTGAAGAGTTGAAGGTGTTTATTGATGACTTAGGGGCCGCCACCGTGAGAGGAAGGCAGTTGATCATTTTAAGAAAATGCTTTAAGCACTGTAGACAATTCTGCATCGCCCTAAACCCACGGAAGTGTGTTTTTGGAGTACCTTATGGGCTATTGCTGGGTCATGTGGTCAGTTCGGTTGGAATTGCGACAGACCCCGAGAAGGTCAAAGTTATAGTTGCCATGGGTCCAGCACGCACTCCGAAAGAAGTTCATAGCTTTCTGTCTTCGGTTGGTTATTACCGTAGATTCATAAACGCCTTGGCAGAAAGAACATTGCCGCTTACAAATTTATTGTCCTTTAGCTGTTCGTTTGAATGGGGTGACCCTTGTAAGGTAGCATTTGAGGATGTGAAACAGGAGCTAGCAAGAGCTCCCGTTTTAAAAGCACCTAAAAGAGGTGAGGTGTTCTATATATTCTCAGCAGCCACCATGTATAGTATCAGCTGTTGTTTAGCCCAAATTTGGGAAGAGAAGTGGTACCACCCGATTGCTTTTGCTAGCCGGAAGCTGGGGGTATCCGAAATCAATTATACCTACATGGAGAAGTTGTGTCTAGCGATGGTCTTTGGGACCAAGAAATTCAAGCATTATATTCTCTATGAGAAAGTCGTGCTTTATACGAAGGCGGAGGGGCTTTGATTATTGATGAATAAGCTACAGCCGCCTGATCGTCTAGCAAAGTGGTTGATCACTTTGTAGGAATTTGATTATGAAATCCGTAGTAAGCCACCAAGGTTGCAAGGCATCATGGAATGTCTTGTGGACTTTGGGGAGCTGAAAGAATCTGTGGCTGAAGGTAGTGACATGGATTTATTATTCAAAATAGATACGACATCTATTCCCTCCTGGTATGCTGCAATAACACATTATTTATCGACGGGAGAGGCGAGATCCGAATTATCTAAAGCTAAGAGAAGGAAAATTAAGCAGCAAGCGTTAAAGTTTGCCTTAATCACAGGTACATTATATCGGCAAGGGGTTGATGACATCTACCGCCGATGTGTGATGCCTGATGAGGTGCCATTCATTTTGGAAGAGTGCCATGATTCTGCTTGCGTAGGCCATTTTGCTGGACGACTTATAGCACAAAAGGCTTTAAGAGCAGGTTATTGGTGGCCTGCCATCTTCCAGGATGCGTTTGCGTATGTTAAGAGATGTGATATTTGTCAATGACATGATAGTCGAGAGAATAGGAAATGACCACTTACCCCTATTATGGCGATACTTCCGTTTGAGAAGTGGGGAATAGACTTTGTGGGTCCTATTACTCCGTCGTCGACTACACAAAAGAGGTACATCATTGTAGCAACTAACTACTTCACAAAGTGGTCAGAAGCACGTGCAACAAGGAAAGATGATGCTAAAGAAACTGCTAGTTTCCTTTTAGAGCAGATAATATGCCGGTTTGGTCCGCCGAAAGAATTAGTGTCGGACCGCGGAACCCATTTCCTGAATAAGGTGATTAAAGGTTTGACAGAGATGTGGCAAATCAAGCATAACAAGACAACCCCATATAACCCGCAAGCCAATGGGCAAGTTGAGAGCACCAACAAGCAGCTTGTGGGCATTCTGTCCAAAATTGTATCGGAAAAGAAACGGGATTGGGATAAAAAGTTATACGTGGCAGTGTGGGCCTATAATACGACCTTCAAACGAGCCACTAGCCATACCCCATTCAAGTTAGTATATGGGGAGGAGTGTGTCTTGCCTTTAGAGATTGAGCTGCCGACTATTCGGTTTGCCATCAATCATTCTTTGAGTGATGAAGATGCACTTTTTGAGCACTTGATGACACTGGCACATTTAGATGAGCTTAAGCTGCAGAGCTTATTGCACCAAGAAGTGGCGAAGCGCCGAATGAAGTAGCTACACAACCTCAAAGCTAAGAAATACACCTTCAAGAAAGGACAGCTTGTTCTGTATTATGACGCACGATCTGAATTATTTCCAGGCAAGCTAGAGTCCAAATGGGACGGGCCCTATAGGATCGTTAGAATAGGAAAGAATAAATCCACAGTCTTGTTAGCTGACCTTGAGGGGGTAGAATTTAAAAATAAGGTTAATCTTAATAAGATTAAACCTTATTATTTCTAATTGCACTAATACTATGACTGCCTTGCAGGTCTAGGAGAGATCGATCAAATATCTGCAAGGAAATCGTGATAGAGGTTGATGGGTCGTCTGATCCCTTATTTAGAACACCCGTATTTAGAACAGAGGTATCATCAGGGAAAGCTCATTTGGTGGAGCAAAGGATATAAGGTGACTGAGTAAGAAGGCGGGACATTTATTTGGGAGATCAAGGTCTTCTGCCATCACTGCCTACAAGTTTTGACGAGCATCCCTGTTGAATTCAATGATGATGGAGGGATGGAGCCTACAGTCCACCCCTTGAATATGCTGAATTTCGATTATCATAATTACGAGTAGAGTTCCGGATGGCAGGATATGTAAACCCTTTATGGACGTACACCTTGTACTTTGATGGGGCGTCCAGGGGTGCATGCAAAAAAGGAAGTGTAGGAGTTGTCATCCGAGATCCCCGACGACGCATTGTCATGAAGTTAGCTCCTTATCTCGGGGCGAATTTTACCAATAATATGGCAAAATACAAAGCCCTGATTATGGGTTTGAATATTGCAAAGCGGGGTGGTATCCGCCAGTTATTGGTGAAAGGGGACTCTCAGTTGGTTTTAAATCAACTCAATGGGACGTACATGGTGTGAAACCCCATCCTTTGCATGTATCATCATACTGCCATAGCCTTGCTAGACGAATTTGATAGAGTGTCTTTTCAGCTGATTCCACGGAATTGGAATCAGTTTGCCGATTCATTGGCTAATTTTGTGTATGAAGAAGACCTCTTCTTTAATATTGTGGCCCTTGTCCCGATATATCTATTGACGGTGAGACAGGACCTGGTCGTTTGTGGGGTATGCTTTCTGAACATGCCCTCTTTGGCAGACGATGGTTGATCTAGGTGATGCAGAGGGTAAGCGAGACTCATCTGCCTTTATTACCTTGGACCCACAGACTGATTAGACGACATGTGATGCGAACACCTCTTGCGATATACGCATGAGGGATGGGTCATAATTTAATGCACCTAGTTTAGGGCTACGAGCCTTTGTTCCCCTGGGAATGGTATGCTTTGATGTCTATCATAGTTGTTTCCAGGAGGATGGATGTTATGCGTAGTATTGTTTGATTTCATTAGGCCAAGAGGGCCAATCTATTGGCAAAGTCATGTTTTATTTCATTGGGCCAAGAGGGCCATTTCCCTGTCTAGTGCGGGTGCGTTTAATTGGGTTTTTGTTTTAAGTGTTGTGCTGGACAGGTTTTGTGGTTCGTGGGATTTGGTGGAGCTTGGAGGAGCCTTTGCTACGATGGAAGCTTCTTGTGGCCAATCCAGGTGACATCTCTCCTTTATGAGTACCTTTCTTTCTTGTTATATGTATATTTGTACTTGTCGAGGGGATATATTTTTGTTGGGGACCGGTAACTAAGGCATGAAGTCCCAGGTTTAGGCTAAGTATGGTTGAGGGAGGTCGGAGTAGTCCTTGCCTCCTGTAAAGACATTGTTAGGCATCGAAAGACCTGTTTTAGAAGGAAGTCCTAGTGGCCCTGTTCTGCTAGCCTGGTAGGCAGCCGTTCTAGGAGCTCTTATTAGTAGTGAGGCCGTTAGAGAAGCCTGCCAGAAGATAATAATGATGATGCCAAGAAACCCTGGACATCCTAAAAGATGACTATAAATACGAAGGTGTGTAAAAAGGGGTTCTAACCCCTATCCCAAGAAAAGAAAAGAAATGAAAAGATATAGACAGTTGATCATCGCCTTGCGAAGGCCTGGTAGGTTCTTGGGGACGAGTCAGACCCGGGGCCGATACCTTGTCTTCCGAGGGGTGGTTTCTTGCTGGGAAAAAAAAAATGACAAAACAAGGAACGTTGGAGCGAAAATAAAAGTGAGCGTTAGAAAAGGATTAAGTGTCGCCTTGCGAGGGCTTGGTAGGTTCTTGGGTGCCGAGACAGGTCCTGAGGCCGATGCCCTGTTCTCCTTGGGTCACTACGCTCAGCTCCCTCCTTTTTACATGCCCAAATATGTTCATCCAATATAAACCCTAAAAGAAGAAATATACTGAAAGAAAATACTTCTTGATCAGGCTATAGGAGTCCTCGCCTTGTAGGAGCTCCTATTTGTGTTGTCCTTAGTTGGTAAGTAGTTCAGACTACCATTTAGGCAACCTCTTTGATAGGTTTTTTAGTTTGGCTGTGTTGGAGCAGTTGGTTAGTCACTCGCTTCGGATCTTCTATTAGATGATGCTAGGCCTACTCCTTGTGGATGTCATGCATTGGTTCTGTCCAGGGGTAGGGGGAGCATGGTGTTGAGTTTTATTATATATTTATTTTGTATCAGCTTGATGCTCCTTTGGTTGTTTATGTGCAGATATGTTCGTGGATTCGACGAGCTGAGTCGCCCTATCCCGTGGTCGCCAATGAGAGCGGAATTTTGGTGCCGGGAATTACTTTAAAATAGCTAAAAATTATGAATATCAAGGGAAAAATATTCACCGTCAAAGGCGGCGGCTCGATCTAGGACGATTTTAAGCATCAAAGTGCTTTAAAGGTGCTTGAGCGACACTTGGTGATTTTTCATAATTTTTCAGATAGTCGTGCGGGTTGACACGAGCTACTGGCCAATGCGAGATGCCAAGCCGGATGCCCAGGATTTTTCAGAGCTCAATTTGGAGTCCGGACGGGGAAATGGCCAAGGAAATGGTCAAGATATGAAAAGGTGGACATTTGAGAGGCCAAATTGGGTGTGCCCTTTGGGAGTTAGACCCCCCCACTAAAAAATTTATGCAACATTGATCAAAAAACGTGGAGAGAGAAAGGAGAAGAGAGCGTGGGAAAAATGGCGCCTATTTTTGCACCCAATTCTTGGAGATGGAGGAATGGCAGCCTGTAGAGGGAGAGAGAAAATCAGTCTTTCTCTCTCCTCCCTCTCTCTCCTCTAAGAGGGAATTCATGTGGGAAGAAGAAGGAAGAAGAAAGAATGATGGAGGCTTGTCCGGCATGGATCGGATTGCTTCACGGGCTGGAAATGGTGACTTGTGATCGTCATGAGCATGAAGTGCTGCTGATTTTCAGATTTGCAACCATGGACATGAAATCCGAAACACGCAAATAAGCGGTAATTCAATTTTTTTCAAAGGAAATTTGAGATTTCATGGCTTTTGATTGATAAAACGTTGTTCATGTGGGCTAAAAATTGTTTATGTTGCTGTTTTCCATGAGTACTTACTGATCATAATCAGAAAATCAAAAAAGATATGCATCTTATGGTTCAAAATAATACACTAAAATACGTAAAATATGGAAAATCAAGGGAAAATGATGTTTTTGGGCATAAACATGGAAAAATGAATAGGAACACCAACTAAATTTTCAATTTTGCTGCAAGAAGGAACTCAAGGCCACAGCCCATAACCTATTTTGAATTTTTAGTAATAAAATAATGCGGAAAATAAGGAAAAATACAAGGAAAATAGAGAAAAATCACTAAAAATAGGGGAAAATGCATTTTGGGTGCGGAAAATTAGTGAAAATTAAGAACGATGTTTGTGAATGTTTGTGGGGATTGAAGCATGAGGATTTGCCTCAGTTCAACCCCACCTTCATATTCTAGTGTGTTTTTCCCGCTTTTTACACATAAAATGATGGCAAAATGCTTTATAAATCCATACAACAATGCAACATTTGATCGATGGGAGGGTAGAGTGGTTAAAATGTGTCTAAATGTGGAGTAAAATGATGAAAATATTGTTGGTTTTTGTTTGCATGCCATATAGGTCGGTGAATAATTATAAAATAAGAGCCTAGTAGCACGAGGGTTTCTTCGGTGCTAGGTTTGTGCAACGCCGCATAAGAACGGTAGTTGAAAATCATTGAAAGGATGTTTTGCACATGTGCACAATATTGATTTTATAATTGTTTGAGCACTTAGCATCCACAATATGCATAAATCATGGAAATATTTAAAGGTATCAGAAATCCTGGATGCACAACAATTGCTTTCATTGGGACCTTGACCCATGTTGAGTGAGAGACAGGACATCCTAAGCCATAGGCTAGTCATGGGGTCTAGGGAAAAGAGGAGTAAGGACAATGGTACATTCCTGTATACGATTAAATGGTACCTTGAGTGGATTTTGTGCGAAATGTTTATATGTTGAGCGACGCACCGAGGGGCCAATCCCCAAGGTGTAAGAGAGTCGCAGAGGGTTGACGGCACTTAGCCATAGGAGGAACCCCCTATGTCTGTGCTTCGTGCCATTAGGCAATGTGTAAGGGACTCCCTCTGAGGAGTAGTGGGTGAGAGAAGAGCGGACTACAAACGACGTAATACAAACGTAGGATGTCTAGGAAGGCAATGTATGTGTCATCAACGCTCCTGGCCGCGAGGCCATGGGGTTGTTGAGCGCGTGAGATAGAGGTCGGGCTAGTGCACAAGCCAGTGCCAGCCTGTTCTAGGTTCCATCAGTTTTATTGGCCCTAAGTTGGATTATCAGCTCATTGTAGTTGACATTGTGTGATCACACTAGTTTATTTCAAGGAATGCAAAGTTTTTTTGCAATTGTGTAAATTCATTAGTAGCTAAAGTTTTCTCTCAATTGTATGCTATATGAGAGGTCTCAGCAGAGAATGCATTAGGAGGTATTGATGATGTAATAGTAGCCGATAACTCTAAGTTAAATAAAGCTGGAAACAATAAATCAATTGTAGCTGACATCAATGCTAACGAAGATATTAAAGATAGCACATCAATAGCAAGTTCAAAATTCCACAGCTCCATTTTCTGTTGTATGTAACTCTGGTTGAGTTTGTTAGCACTATTTGTGCATGTTCCATGCTGGAAAGCTGAACTTTAAAGAAAGATTGGCAGTTATAAATCTTTTGCGAATTGCAAGGGTCATTGAAGTACATTGCCTTCTGGCATTTTGGGAAGTTGACTCTCTACATTCAAACTTGTTTTGTAAAGCTGAAAACTTTGGAATGGAAAACACAGGAGAGAATGATACTATACCCAAATAGTAGGTGAGAAGCTAGACTACAACAATTTTGCTCTTTGGAAATTCAAGATGTCAAATTTCTTAATTGGAAGAGGCTATTGGGACCTAGTCATATGTCTTGAAGATGAGCCCTAGCTACCAGAGGATAAACCTCCAACATATGATCAATTAAAGGCACACAGGACATGGTTGGAAAAGGCTAGCAAGGTCTTGCATTGGCTGTCCTTATGTGTGTCAGACACAAAAGCTATGCAAATTGCAAAATGTACTTCACCAAAAGTTTCTTGGGACTTATTGATGAAGAATTATGGGCATGTCACTCATGCGAGAAAGACACAATTGAAGCAAAAATTCAGTCACATATCCAAGAATGGAAGGTCTATTGAAGACTATGTGAGTGAGATTAGAACCATTGCAGAACAGCTAGGCTCAATTGGAGCTGAAGTTGAGGATGATGATTTGGTGGCCACTACCCTCCATGGTCTTGGAGAGGAGTATAATCAGTTTGACACTTTCATATCAGTACATCAGGAGTAGCCTAACTTTGATGAACTTTGGCACTTCTTTTGCATGAACAAGTGAAGCTTGGACTTAATACAAGTTCCAGTGGGTCTAAAAATAGCAGGGACAGTGTCTTCTACTCAAATCAAAGGGGTAAAGATGGAAGAGGAAGGTCAAACTTTAGAGGAAGAGGTTCCCAAAATGCATATGTATCACGTGGATAGCAAATTACTAGATGGAAAAATAGGTAGCCTCAAGCAAATATAGGTGCCTCAAATGCTTATGGAAGAGGGGGTTACTCATCTAGAGGAAGAGGCACTTGACAGCAGCCCCAAATGAGTCATGGACAGCAATCAAATGCAAATAAGGATTGTCATTATTGTGGCAAATATGGGCATGTAGCTAAGGATTTCTATAAGAAGCAGAATGATCAGAGAGCAAGAGGGAGGCAACATGGTAATTATGCCTCTTCTAGTGGTATGCAGGCGGATGATAGGTTTTTTGCTATGCAACATGTGAAAAAGGGGTTGCCTACACAAGGCAAAGCAGATTATGTATGGTATATAGACTCAGGGGCATCTAACCACATGACTTCTCATGGAGAGTGGTTTGACACATTGGTAGAAGGTGCTCTTGGATATGTTTGGACAGGGGATGATACACAGCATGTCATTATGCATACAAGTATTGTTCCCTTAATGATGCATGGTGATAGGAAAAAGAGTCTCTATGATGTGTTACAAATACCCTCCATAACCAAAAACATGCTTTCTATGGGACAAATGGATGAGCAGAATCTACAAGTTAGATTCAATAGAGATGGATGCTACATTGAAGAGTATGATCAAGGATGCAAACTCATTGCTAAAGGCAAAAGAAATGGCAGGTTGTTTAAATTGGATACAAAAATTCCAGCATTGAATGCTGCTATGTACTCACATGACAATGCTACAATAAGGGACGTTGAGATATGGCATAAGAGGATTGGTCATGTATGTTGAGATATCGAGCTCCACTCGTGATATGCCAGGGTGACCGTTGTGTATTTATATCACCGACTTGTCAGTTGCAGATGCGGTTGGTACACCGCCCATGAATAATAGCTACATGATAGCTATCCTTATCTACTCTAGTTCGTGGCTCAATTAGTATGCCACCTTAGTTAGTTGAGTTTGGTTTGAGACCCATATATAGGGTTCTTCTATTTCTTTGTATGAGAGTTCTTTTGGCTTACACAACTAAGAAGAGGAAAACTGTTTTCAGCCTCCACCCTTGTGTGTATTCCCCCATTGTGCAAGCAAGAAAGCTACAAGTGAGACTCCTTCCTTCTCTCCCACAATCCTGACATGGTATCAGAGCCTTGTTTGTGGTAAGGAGCTCAAGAAAGCAAGCCAAGCTCGCGGTGGTCTGGTAAGAGGAGCAGTGTTGCTTTCATTTTCTGTTTTGGGAGCAGATCTCTGCAGGTAGCACAGCCGAAAATTGCAGGAGTGCATTGTCTCAGGTTTTTTTGATTTGAGGCCATTTCGGGGCATGTTTTGGAGGCGGAAGTTTTCTGCACGCACTCAGGAAAGCTGTGCGACCACTGTTCTACAAGTCGGTGAAAAATTATTGTAGAAATTGCATCGTATGCTTGTGCGCAGAGACATTGGGAGTTTCAGAATCATCCTTGGTTCCTGTTTATGCAAAATCGTCACTAGGAAGTGACTGTGTGGTCAAATACCACTTTTGCCAGTTTTGCAGATTTGCCCTTGTGAGGGTGAAACTGAGTTTTTGCAGTGACAGAATTTTTCGCAGTGTTCTGTAATGGCGTCTGATTCTCTTTCACAGATTGTAACTGAAAAGCTTGACAAGAACAACTTCCAGGCATGGAAGTTTAGAATGACGAATTTCCTTATGGGAAAAGGATATTGGGAATTTGTTGCAGGAAATGAAGAAGAACCAGTTCTTCCTGATGTTCCCAATCAACAGCAAATGCAGGCTTTCAAAGCATGGCATGAGAGAGCCAGGAAAGTTATGTACTGGCTGTCTATCAGCATTTCAGACTTTATGATTGTGCATATTCAGGATGCAAGTACGCCAAAGGAGGCATGGGATACTCTGTCAAAGATGTATAGCACAAATACGCAAGCCAGGAAAATGCAGCTCAAGCAAGAGTTGCACAATGTGCAAAGAGAAAATATGAGCATCAATGACTACCACATGAAGGTGAAGAAGATTGCAGATGCACTTGCTTCCATTGGGTCGCCAGTGGAAGATGATGATTTAGTTTCTGTGACCTTGAATGGTCTAGGAAAGGATTATGCACAGTTTCGGACATCCATTTCAGTTCGTGAAAGATTTCCTAATTTTGAGGAGTTGATTGCTCTTCTAATTTATGAGGAGCAGAGAAATGGTGGTGCATCTTCTTCAGGAGGAACTTCAAAAGAAACTGTCTTCTACTCAAATGCTGGAAGAGGTAGAGGCAGAGGTAGAGGAGGCCGATTTGGAGGCCGTGGTAGAAATCAGAATATGCAGCAAACTCAAGAAAACCAGTCCTATGGAGGAGGACGTGGTAACTCTAGAGGCAGGGGGAGCCAAAGAGGTCGTGGTGGATGGCAAAGAGGCCAAAATGCAAACAGTAATGTTTAATGCTACTATTGTGGTAAAATGGGTCATATGGCTAAAGACTGCTATAAAAAGCAGAATGACATCATGAATGGAAAACTGCAACAAGGAAATTATGCATCTTCTAGTAGACAGGGTGATGACAGAAATGAGCATTTGTTTATGGTGCAGCACATGAACAATTCTGTGACAAGTGCAGAAGAAAGCAACGATGTGTGGTATGTTGACTCAGGTGCATCAAACCACATGACAGGTCATGCAGAATGGATGGAGGATGCAAGGAAAATGGAAAAACCAGGATTTGTGGAGACTGGTGATGATACTGCACATCCGATTGTGCAGATTGGAAAATTTCCTTTGTCTATGCAGGATGGGAAAAAGAAATACCTGTCCGATGTATTTCATGTCCCGAATATCACCAAGAATCTGGTTTCTGTTGGTCAAATGGTTGAACAGGGCTTGCAGGTCAGATTTAATCCTCATGGATGCTTTGTTGAGGATATGAAAAATAAAGGTCGCTTGATAGCAAAAGGAAAGAAGAAGGGCAGAATGTTTACGTTGGATGCAGACATGTCTGAATTGAGTGCAGCAATGTTTGCACATGGGACCGGTGTAGTTGCAGATATTGATATCTGGCATAAACGCATTGGTCATGTCAATGTACAGCGACTTAAATCAATGCAGACCCAAAATATTGTTGCAGGATTGCCTAGATTCAAGGTTGCAGAAATGCATAAGGTATGTGAAGCCTGTCAGTTTGGAAAACTGGCAAGGAACCATTTCCTAGACATGTTCAAGAGAGTAAGAAGCCATTGGAATTAATCCACTCTGATGTGTGGACTACTAAAGCTGCATCTCTTGGAGGCTGTCATTATTTTGTTACTTTTATTGATGACTATAGCAGAAAAGTTTGGGTGTATTTTATGAAAAAGAAAAGTGAAGTTTTTGGGCATTTCAAAACTCTTAAAGCTATGGTTGAAAAAGAAACAGGCCTGCAAATAAAATGCCTAAGGTCAGATGGAGGGGGAGAGTACCTCTCAAATGAGTTTGCAAGGTTCTTGCAGGAGCATGGCATAAAGTAGCAATATTCATGCAGTCATACCCCACAGCAAAATGGAATTGCAGAAAGAAAAAACAGACATATTGGAGAGGTGTCTCGTGCCATGCTCAATGAAAAAGACCTGCCAGATTTTTATTGGGCTGAAGCAGTTGCTACAGCAGTCTACATAATGAACAGGACTCCCACTGCAGCAATACATGGAATGACTCCAGAGGAGAGGTATACTGGTAGGAAACCAGATATTTCTCATTTGAAAATTTTTGGTTGCATTGCCTATGTACATGTGCCAGATGAGTTGAGATCCAAGTTGGATCCAAAAGCTGAGAAGTGCATCTTTATTGGTTACTCTCTGCAGCAAAAAGGGTGTAGATGCTATAACCCTTCTACTCGTAAGTTTACAGTGAGCAGAGATGTTGTTTTTGATGAGATGAGTAGCTGGTATAAACCAGTAAATGTGATTGATGATGTAGATGCACAAAATGATAATGCTGCACAGAATTCACAGCAGTAGTCACAAAATATTAGTGGACCTGGAGCATCCTCTAGCAGTGGTTCACATTCTTCACCATGGACAGGCAGATTGAGATAAGGAGAATCTTCTCAAAGTAATGCAGATAGTGGTATGCAGGTATCACGAAAAGGAAAAGAGAAGGTTGATCAGCCCATGTTTGATAAGAATGCAGGTCACTCTTATGTGGATGGTGAATCCAGTGGCTCAGAACAGAGCATTGATGATGAGTTGGGTATTCCTTCTATTGTTACACCTGGAGTAAGGAAGACCAGGGATGTTTTGAGAGCACCTGGGAGTGAACCCACTTTGCGCAGGTCTACCAGAGTTAGGTATCCTGTGGATAGGCTGAAATATGATGGATTTACAGCCATTCACTATGCATATATGGTCAAGGTGATACAAGAACCAGAACCCACTTCTTTTGAGCAAGCCATGGGAAAAGAAAAATGGGAGAAAGCCATGGATGAAGAAATGGATGCCTTGGAAGCAAATGCTACATGGGAATTGGTACCTTTGCCTAAAGGTAAGAATGCAATTGGCTGTAAGTGGGTTTATAAGGTGAAGCACAATGCAGATGGTTCTGTGAACAGATACAAGGCAAGATTAGTAGTCAAGGGGTATGCACAAACATATGGCATTGACTATGAAGAAACATTCAGTCCGGTTGCAAGGATGGCAACCGTAAGAGCAGTCATTTCTATGGCTGCATCAAAGGGATGGTCTTTACATCAAATGGATGTAAAGAATGCCTTCTTGCATGGTGATTTGCAAGAAGAGGTCTATATGGAGCAGCCACCAGGTTATGTGCATGTTGTTCATCCTGAGTTTTTTTGCAGGTTGAAGAAAGCTTTGTATGGCTTGAAGCAAGCACCTAGAGCATGGTCTGACAAGATAGGACAGTATCTTGTCACTATTGGCTTTCAGATTTCCAAGGCAGATTTCTCACTTTATGTGAGAAAAACAGAGAAAGGTATTATGCTACTTGTCATTTATGTTGATGATTTGATTATGACAGGTGACAGTGATGAAGATATCCTTCATGTGAAAATGCTATTGAAGCAGAAGTTTGAGATGAAGGATTTGGGAGAGCTGCGTTATTTCTTGGGCATTGAGGTGATTAGATCACCAAGTGGGATACAGCTCTTGCAGAGGCAGTATGGATTGGACATGCTGTCCAAATATGGGATGACAGGCTGTAAGCCTATTTCAGTTCCTTTGGAGCAGAATGTGAAGCTGAGCGCAGATGCAGGTGAGCTTCTGGAAGACCCTACTATGTACAGACGCATAGTAGGAAGCTTGATTTATATGACTATTACCAGGCCAGATTTGAGCTATGCTGTTGGATTGGTAAGTCAGTTTATGAAAGCTCCAAGGAAATCGCATTTGGATGCGGCTAGACGCATACTCAGGTATGTGAAGTCCACATTGCAGTATGGACTATTTTATGAGACTGGGGTTCAGATACAGCTGCATGGATACACTGATGCTGATTGGGCTGATAGTATTTCTGATAGACGATCTACCAGTGGATATGTGTTCTCTTTTGGGAGTGCTGCAGTCACTTGGAGCAGCAAGAAACAGCCTACAGTTGCCTTGTCGAGCACAGAGGCTGAGTACAGGGGTGCAGCAATGGCTACATGTGAGGTAGCTTGGTTGCATAAGCTACTTTATGATATGCATCAGTCTACAAATGGGCCAGTTGTCATTTATTGTGACAACATGAGTAGTATACACTTGGCAAATAACCCAGTCTATCATGCTAGAACAAAGCACATTGAGGTGCATTATCACTATGTGCGGGAGAGGGTTTTACTAGGTCTTATTGATCTAGTTTATGTCAGCACAGAGGATCAGGTAGCTGACATATTTACGAAGGCATTGGGCGCAGAGAAGCTGCGCAAGTTCAGAGAACTGCTTGGTGTGCAAGAATTGGGATTGAGCTCGAGGGGAAGTGTTGAGATATCGAGCTCCACTCGTGATACGCCAGGGTGACCGTTGTGTATTTATGTCACCGACTTGTCAGTTGCAGACGCAGTTGGTACACCGCCCATGAATAATAGCTACATGATAGCTATCCTTATCTACTCTAGTTCGTGGCTCAGTTAGTATGCCACCTTAGTTAGTTGAGTTTGGTTTGAGACCCATATATAGGGTTCTTCTATTTCTTTGTATGAGAGTTCTTTTGGCTTACACAACTAAGAAGAGGAAAACTGTTTTCAGCCTCCACCCTTGTGTGTATTCCCCCATTGTGCAAGCAAGAAAGCTACAAGTGAGACTCCTTCCTTCTCTCCCACAATCCTGACAATGTAAATGTTCAAAAGCTGAAGAATATGCAGCATAAGCAAGTTGTAATTGGACTCCCTAAGTTCAAGCATGTGGAATTGGGACATGTATGTCAGTCGTGTCAATTTGGAAAGCAATTAAGGCTTCCATTTATGAGGCATGTAAGCACTACTACTAGACCATTACAGCTTGTACATTCTGATGTATGGGGACCCTCATAGAATGCATCTCTTGGGGGATCACATTACTATGTGTCATTCATAGATGACTATAGTAGGCACACATGGTTGTATGTGCTGAAGCACAAGAGTGATGTTGTGGATACTTTTTAGGACTTCAAGAGACATGTGGAGAAAGAATTGGCTTGCTACATCTCATGCTTGAGATCTGATAGTGGTGGAGAATATGTCTCTAAAGACTTTGATCACTTCTTGTCAGCCCATGGGATAAAAAAGTCAATTGACATGCAAGTACACACTACAAAAAAATGGTGTGGCAGAAAGGAAAAACAGGGTGATCATGGAATCGGCTAGAGCTATCTTGAATGAGAAGAGCCTACCAAATACATATTGGGCAGAGGCTATAATGAATGCAATGTATGTCATGAATTATACACCAATAGCAAGGATACATGAGGTGACTCCTCATGAGAGGCTTTATGGGATAAAGCCTCACATTATTCATCTTAAGGTCTTTGGATGATTGGCATATGTACATGTTCCACATGAAAAGAGGAAGAAGCTTGATCCAAAGGCAGAAAAGGCCATCTTTATTGGGTATGCACAAGATAGGAAAGCGTACAAATGCTACAATCCTTCTACTCATGAGACATTGGCCTCAAGAGATGTAGTATTTGATGAATTGAAATCATGGCATGAAAAGAAGACCATTTTGATGAATGATGATGATGTTTGTTGGGAGACTTATGTACATGCAGGTACAAATGAGAGTGCAAAAATTTCTGGGCCTTCTAAAGATGCTACTACATCAGTTAGTCCTTGGACAGGTAGATTGAGAACTTCAGCATCTTTGTCCACTGACATGGGTATGTCAGTGAGGGGGAGAAATGTGGATAAAGGCAAAGGAAAACTTGATGATGTTACAGGGCCACTCACTTGTGGTTATGATTCACTTGGCACTGACAACTTGGATAGTGAGTTTGGTATTCTATTAGTTGTGACTCCTGGTGTGAGACATAGATACGTACCACCTCATGAGAGAGGAGAGTCTCATACTGCACCTCAATTGAGAGGAGATAACAAAGAGTCAAGAAGCTTGTAGATAGGCTTACATATAGTGGCTATACAGTGAGGCACTATGCATATATGGCAAAATTCGCTATCTTCAAGGAACCCACAAAGTTTTCTAAAGCTATTTTGGATGATCATTGGTGTAAGGCAATGGATGAGGAATATTTAGCATTGGCTGAAAATGACACTTGGGATTTGGTTGATTTACCTAAAGGAAAAATGCCTATTGGTTGCAAATGGGTATACAAAGTAAAGTGCAAATCAGATGGAACATTAGAAAGATACAAGGCAAGACTTGTGGCAAAAAGGTATGCACAACAATATGGTATTGATTATGAGGAGACAT
Organism: Lygodium microphyllum; assembly: GCF_053477565.2. Lineage (NCBI taxonomy): Eukaryota > Viridiplantae > Streptophyta > Polypodiopsida > Schizaeales > Lygodiaceae > Lygodium > Lygodium microphyllum. Next base: position 35,885,365 of record NC_141145.1, read on the forward strand.
TCAGCCATGCTGCTAAAATGGCAACCATGAGAACAGTGATTGCATTAGCAGCATCTAGAGGATGGAGTATGTATCAGATGGATGTGAAGAATGCTTTTCTCAATGGTGATTTGGTTGAGGAAGTATACATGGATCAGCCCAAGGGCTATGTACATCCATATTTTCCTACACATGTGTGTAGATTGAAGAAAGCATTATATGGGTTGAAGCAAGCACCTAGAGCTTGGAATGCTAAGATAAGTGCATGCTTACAGAAACTTGGTTTTACTATTCACAAAGAAGACAAGGGCTGGTTGTGTGATATTAGTCATCTATGTGGATGACTTGATCATTACAGGTGATGATGTCACGGGAATTGAAGAGATCAAGGAAATGTTACATGCTGAATTTCACGTCAAAGATTTGGGTGAACTGAAATATTTCCTTGGGATTGAGGTTGTCTCTACACCTCATGGTACTTGGTTGTTGCAAAAGCAGTATGCACAAGACATGTTAACCAAGTATGGTATGTTGGATTGCAAGTCTTTGAGCACTCCATTGGAACAAAATGTTAAGCTACTTGCAGATGTTGGACATGAGATTGAGAATGTCACTATGTGTAGACAAATGTTGGGTAGTGTAACATCCCCCCCCCCCCCCCCGTGACCCCCGTGCCTCCCCCTCCATAGGAACTTCCCCCCCCCCTTTAATTTTTTTTTTATCTCTTCCTCTCTCTCCCCTTTTCATGTGCATGGCGGGGAGAGAGAGAGAGACAGAGACAGAGAGAGGGAGTGAAGTTAATAATAAAGGGGGGGCATGCAGCCCCCCAGATGGCAGGAGGCACCGCCTTACCACCTCCCCCTCCACCTTAAAAACCTCCCCCTCCTCCCTTGATGACAAGTAGCGGCCCCCCTCCAGTGTTCGCAGGCTGAACACCCCCCTGGGTTTCGCAGAAGCTTCCCCCCCCCCTCTGTCTCGACATAGCAATACCCCCTCTCTCGTTGACAGTTGCCCCCCCCCCCCCCCCCCCCCCCCCCCCCGTGAACAATGTGAAGAGAGGGAGAGAGAGAAGGAGAAGAGGGAGAAGAAGAGAGAGAGAGAGAACAGGAGAAGAAGGGAGAGAAGAAGAGAAGGAGAGGAAGAGGGAGAAGAGAAGGAGAAGAAGAAGGAGGAGGAGGAGGAGGAGGAGGAGAAGAGAGAAGGGAGAGAAGAAGAGAAGAAGGGAGAGAAGGAGAAGGAGAAAGAGAAGGAGAAGGAGGGTAGTAGAAGAAGAAGAAGAGGAAGGGATAAGAGAAGGAGAAGAAGAAGAAGGAGGAGGAGGAGGAGAAGAGAGAAGAGAGAGAAGAAGAGAAGAAGAGAAGAAGGGAGAGAAGGAGAAGGAGGAGGGTAGAAGAAGAAGAAGAAGAGGAAGGGAGAGAGAGTGAGAACGAGAAGAAGAGGAAGAAGGAGAGGAGAAAGAGAAGGAGAGGAAGAAGAGAAGAAGAAGAAGAGAGAGAAGAGGGAGAGAAGAGAGAGAAGGGGAAGAAGAGAAGAAGAAGAAGGAGGAGGAGGAGGAGGAGGAGAAGAGAGAAGAGAGAGAAGAAGAGAGGAAGAGAGGAAGGGAGAGAGGGAAGGAGAAGAGGAGAGAGAGAGAAGAAGAGGAAGAAGAGAGAGAGAGAAGGAGAAGAGAAGCTCTCAAAGAAGGGACTCACTCTCACGGATGCAGTCGGCGCCATCATCGCATGCTGCTAAGACCCGAGTTTTACAGTAAATTATAAGTTCATAAATATAGTTTAAATGCATTAGAACATGGGAGGAAAATAGTGAATCTGCATGATGGGGAATACAGTAAGAAAGGATATGATCATACCTAAGAAAATAAGCTTCATTGCTTAAGACTTTAGAATTCTTAATCATAATGATGTCCCTTTTACAATCTTAGAAATTGTGCATGTTAGGTAGGATTTTCCTAGAAAGTGTTCATGATAGACGAGACTTCCTAGATAATGCTCATGAATATAAAGCATTGAGTGTGTGTGTGTGTGTTAAGCTAAGCTAAAAGAACTCATGAAGCTTATTTCATGAATGGAAGTAATCACTGAAGTATTGTAGATGTCCCGCATTCAAAGGAGATATGCTAGAATCATAACATTTGGATAAAACTAAAATGAAGGGAAGGTTTCATTACCTCACATTGCATTAAGTTTAATCTTAAATTGTGTTAAGTTAAACACCAATGATCATGTAGATAAATGTATTAATGTCCTCGTTGATTCTCAAAAGTAGAGTGATGTCTCTTCTTGAAACGAAGGAATAAACGTTGATGGGATCTGTTGCAATTCGTAACAAGAAGCTTAGAGAAACTGCCATGCATCATTGAAAACCGTACCTAGGGAGCCAAGTCATGAAATGAATCTACCTCCTAACTAGCATGGAATACCAAGGTACTCGATCTAACTAGGCCTCACCTTGTGAGGTGCATAGGTAAATAAACTTGTCAAATCCCTAGACCATGAGAGGAGGCACTACTTCCAATTCAGAACAAGGACAATTGAATTATCGTATGGGTAGCTACAATGTATTTCGGGGAAAATACAAACTTGTCTTGCATTGACAAGTTGAGCAAAGACAAAGCCTCTAAGTCCTAGAGAAGTCTAACCCGAATACCTACCAAGGTAGGAAAGTTCCCAAGGGGGAGAGTAGACAAGAGTGTTCACTCATCATAGACCCTTATGGTGTGTCTCAAGGAGGAATAAGCTGTATTCTCAAAAGGAATACAATAACTATTGGTTCCAATACCTGGATGATAGCCTTTGGATGCTTAAAGTAATGTTCTGGATGAAAGTAAAGAGAATAAACTGTATCTTGGGAAGAGTATAGTGGTTGTTACCTCAATTGCTTGGTTTCTGCCTTTGGGATGCTTGGTTTATTTTGGACGCCATGTTATAAGTTTATGTGAGGGAGTAAGTTGTGGGAAAAGGATGGATTGAGCAAGATATTGCTAATATGGAAAATGACATTTTTTCTAGGATGGTTGTTTCAGCTTTGGTTGATTCCCTAAAGGATAAGGAATGTTTGTGGTTTTGGATGCTAAACCAAGTTGTTTGTGATTGATGATTACATGGCCAGGTGTGAGATGACTGATTGTCATGGAAACAAAAGGGATGTTTTCCCTAGTAAATGTTATTGGGCTGGTTGCTTCAGCTGTGGATGATTTCCTAAAGGGATAATTAAGGAAGGATGGCGCTAGCTACCCCCGCAAACTGCCAAACCCTAACCAAGGGGGTTATGAATCCACGCTGGGAATGTGGACCAAACCCGCCATGAGAGGTCTCTCTGTGGAAATTACTTGGCGTAGGAGGATGCTCGGGTGCCAGTGGGGGCTCTGGCTGTAAATCCCAATGCCTCCAGGCCCTACACAAGTGTTCTACGTGACTTGAGATGGATCTCGAGGCCTTGATACTAGTTATAAGGCAAAATCTTGGTAGGATAAACCTTCGGGATTTATTACCAGGAGACGGAAGGATTTTTCTGCAGAGGCAGAAAGGAACACTTAATTCTCATGTATGGGCGGGAGACAAACATTAATCTGAAGATAAGTTAAGGAAGTGTTTTATCTTGTTTTATCTTGTCTTTATGTCTGTGCCCTAAATTACGTAAAGGAACCTGTGATTAACAGGTTAATTAAGGAAGCTACCTTTATATGTCAAACATAATGTGGTAGGTAATTAGGTAACTAAAACAACCCCTGGGGGAAGCATGGTGGATGTGACCAATGGGTCTATCCTACAGAAGGGTGGTTTCGGTTGGCCGAGAGCTTTCCTCAATGGAATTTATTTGATGCAAACATTAGTTGGACAAAGACCTTAGAACTTGTAAGTTGAAACCCTGATTCACACCATTTTAGGGGACCAGAATGGGACTATGCCCTACGGGCAGAGAGGTCGAGCGATGCCTCCCTCTCGTTTCCCATTCTCTTTGAACCAAATGCGGTGTGAGTTTGCTTGGGTCTAGTTGTATCTACACAAAGTGGAGCGGCTATCGTCCGATGCTAGAAGGCTGTTAAGAAGACTCGACTGCTAGGAACCCGGACTTCAGGTCGATCCTAGTGGGAACGGCCAGATAAGTTCCGTTGCGAGGCGGACTCAAGAAACCCTAGTTAGCAAACCCCGTGTCATTCCTTGGGAGTGTCGGGCGGCGTCTTCTAGATTGATCTCTCGATGGGCTGCTAAGATGTGTCCCACAATTTGAGAGGTGGTACGTAACAGGTAGCCTAATTTACCTTACCATTACTAGACTAGATCTTAGCTGTTTAGTTGGACGATTAGCCAATTCATGCAAAAGCCTATGAAGCCTCACTTGGATGCAGTGAGGAGGATCTTGAGATATGTGAAGGCTACATCAAATTATGGTCTATTCTATGAGCATGGTAAGCCTTTGGAGCTTACAAGATATACAGATGTTGACTGGGCAAGAAGTGCCTATGATAGGAGATCTACTAGTGGGTATGCATTTTCCCTTGGTAGTAGTATGGTCAGCTAGAGTAGTAAGAAGCAACCTATAGTTCTAGTACTGAGGCAGAGTATAGAGGTGCTGCACTAGCTGCATGTGAGGTAGCATGGCTCATGAAGCTTCTTGATAATTTGGGCATGCAGGAAGTCAGGCCTGTCACACTCTATTGTGACAACATGAGTAGTGTGCTCCTAGCCAATAATCTTGTCTATCATACTAGGACTAAGCACATTGAGGTACACTATCACTTTATCAGAGAAAAAGTGATTGTAGGTGACATTGATTTGGTCCATGTAAGGACAGAAGACCAAGTTGCAGATATCTTTACCAAGTCATTGGGTAAAGATAAGTTCGTGCATTTCAGAGAGCTACTTGGAGTGAAGTACCACACTTGAGCTTGAGGGGGAGTATTGAGAGTCAAGCTCATAGTCTTCGGTTCAGTTGTCTACCTTAGTTGAATAAGGTTAAGTCATGCTGACTTAACCATGGTTAGATCTAGGTTACTTGATATTTTGTATGTGTGTGTTGTACTATGGTTGACTTAACTGTGGGGAATGAAATGGATTGAACAGGGAGCATGGTTGCTACCCTTCTGGCCTGATCTCTCTCTCATTTCTTTCAGATTTTACTATACCAACTATTAAGTTTGAGTTTGATGGGTGTGCGCAGATGTTTTGTTAGGCAACGGATCTAGAGTAAACATTTTGTCAGAAGAAGATGAATTTTTTAGGATGGCAGGTGGGAAGCTAGACCTTGCACCATTTCAAGTAAGGATGGTAGATTAGCAGAGAGTGCAGCCAATTGGGATGCTAAGAAGAGAAACTCTTAAAGTGCATGGGCTGCCATTTCAAGCAAACTTTGTTGTTTTGAGGATGCAAGATGCAGGTAATGCATATTCAATGTTGTTAGGAAGGCCATGGTTTAAGACAGCAAGGCTCAAGCAGGATTGGGAGAAGAATGAAGTGATTGTGAAGAAAGGAAAGAATTTGATAAGAATTCCAATGAGCTCAAAGAAGAAGTTGTCAATGCCATTGAAGCCCATGATGGCTTAGACCATCAATTTAGCTGAAGAGGTTGAAGATGATGAAGAGGCATGTTTTTTGGAAGCCAATCCCACTATTGTACCAATGTTTGAAGTAGATGTAGAAAGAATTGTTGAAAAGTATGTTGGCCAGGAGGACTCTGGGAGGACAACTGATTTGTCAGAAGAAGCAAGTGAAGATCAGAATCTGATTAAGGAGTCAAAGGTTAGTCACATGACTATGACGAAGGGGGATGTTGAATACTTTGATGGGGAGGTTGCACCAAAGGAGGCAATCGCTAGGGTAGAATTTTTGTATGATAAGTTGGTGGAAAAAGTTTCATGGGTGAAGGAAGATGACTTGCAGGATGTGAATTTGGGATCAGAAGTTAGTCCAAAAGTTGTCAAGGTTAGTGTCAATTTGGATGACAGATTCAAGGCAGATCTTAAGAAGTTGTTATAGGAGTTTATTGATGTATTTTCTTTGGGATTACTCCGACTTGACAGGCATGGATTTGGAGGTGTATAAACATCAAATAAATTTGAAAGAGGATGCAGTTCCAATAATTTAGCAAAGACATAGAATGAATCCAAACACAAAGCAGGTAAAGGAGGAGTTCGATAAGCTTTTGCAAGTAGGATTCATTATGCCAATTGATCAAGTGGAATGGTTATCACCAATAGTTGTGGTGCCAAAGAAATCAAGCAAAATCTGTGCATGTGTGGATCATAGGAAGTTGAATGCAGCAACATGCATACACATTCCCATTGCCATTTGTGGATTCAATTTTGGATGATGTAGCATGACAAGAGATGTATAGCTTTCTTGATGGATTTTTAGGGTATAATCAAATCTGGATGGCTGAGGAGGATGTTTAAAGACTGCATTCAATACAGATTGGGGAGCATTTGCATACACAATAATGAGTTTTGGTCTGAAGAATGGACCTCCATCATTTTCAAAAGCAACTTTCAAGACATTTGAGCCATATCTGATGGAATTTATGCAGATTTTCATGGATGGATTTTCAATTTTGGAGAGAAGGCTAAACATTTGGAGTATCTTAGAAAATATCTGGAGAGATGTAGATTATTTAGAATGTCATTGAACCCTTACAAGTGTGCAATTGCAGTGAAAAGAGGAAAGTTATTAGGTTACATTATTTCTAGGGAAGGAATGTCAATTGATTCGGACAAAATTAATGCAATTCAGAAGACAACATCACCTAACACTTTGGAGGTTGTTTCAAGGTTCATGGGATAGATTAAATGGCATAATCAATTTTTTCTATATTTGGCAGATGTTCGTGCTCCATTGACTCATTTAAGAAAGAAAGATGTTGAGTTTGTTTGGGGGGATGCTCAAGAGAAGGCATGTTAGATTTTGAAGAAGATGTTAGTAGTTTCCCCTATTATCCAACCACCAATTTGGCAGTTACCCTTTCATGTGTTTGTAGATGCATCGGATATGAGAGTCGAAGCAGTTTTGATGTAGGAGAAGATCCTGGGTTGGTTTCTGAAAAAGTTCTATGGGAAGATCCTTGAAATCCCTCATTGGATGGTGAATAGGGCTGAGGATATCACAGTTAAGTGGGTTGCTGTTGTTCCTGAGGTCATTGAGGAAGACCCATTGGAGTTGTGGAGAAGTCAACCTTTGGAAGATATGTCAAGATATTAGAGTTGCAGCGAAATGCAGAAGGCGGATGGCAATCAAATTGATGTGCTAGAGAGAGAGATTAGAAGGCTGAAGGATAGATTGGAACAAGAGATGGAAGAGCGTAAAGCTTCACATGAGGAGATTTTAGCTTGAGGAGGCAGAAAGGAAGGATCTAATGATACATAGGAGCAACCTCTTGTTAGAAGCTCTAGATAAGCAGGAGGAAGTTGCTAAAGAGATAGTGTGGAACATGCTGAGAAGGCAACAGATTAGGTTGAAGTAGTGGATGGAGAGTAGGATGCAACGAGGCATCATCAGGTGGAAGTTGGAATGGAGGATGCAATGAAAAAGGCACGAGGTTTTGAAGGCAAAGCTAGAGTCTGAGCGGATCAAGGGATTGTGGGCTCGAGGTCAACAACCTGAGGCTCAAGCCACCTAGTTGTGCCAAGTGTATAAGGGAAAGTGCCTTAGGCATATTATTTTTGGCATATGTATGAATCTTAGCTTATGTATGGTGACTTTTGTTGAGATTTGCTGTCACATCCATGCTGCCTCTTTATATGAAGCAGATGGCTAGAGGATATGCAGGCTACTTGAATCCCATAGACATAGAGGGGAAGACTGCCACCTACCCTATTCTATATAACATTGTACTTGGATGTCACTTTCATATATGATGAATGCAATGCCATTGTCTTTTTGTTCTTCAGCTTAGTGTTCTTGATTTTCTGGTGTTTGTACTTCCAATCAAGTCTTGATTCCTATAATGTTTAAGTACTCATGAATCTAGCGTTGCTCTATGAGCCACCATAGCTGCCATGCTCTAGATACATGTTTTTAACAACTTTTCACATCCTAGGAAGTAAAAATGGATGTTTGGCTTTTCAATTGAACAACCGTATACAGTTACGTAAGGCAGATGCAAGGGGCGAAAGTTATGGAAGGCTGTGGCGGAATTTTGATATGACAGATGCAATCTGCAATTTACATTCTGTCTTCTTCTCTGTCTCAATACTCTCTGTGTGTATCTTGGTCTTTAAGTAGAAGTTCAGTGCAGCAATGTTCACAGTTAAAGATGCATGTGCAGTAGGTAAAATTCTTATGTTTGTTAGGGTAGAAATCATTCAGTTTTATCAGAGGCTGAATAGGAAATTGCTTGGCTAAACATTCCAATATACACTTATTGTGTGTTTCCATGGTTGATTCTATGAGAGGAGGGGATGGGCTAAGATGAAACATTTTGATCGTGGGGTGATGTTGGAGCATAAAGGAGCAGATCAAGGTTAGAAGGATTGTCAATGACTACTGGAAAGTGTCAACAAGCCTCTAATCACGAGATACGTACGATATAAGGCACGATTTTATGAGTAAGTGGTAGATTTTATTATTTTATGATAAATCTTAAATGAAAATGGTTACATTTGGTTGTCAATGCTTTGATTTATCAAAAATATTAAAGAAATCAAGAAAAAACAGTCATGTAACAATTTCTTTATAAACACGCAAAACCCGCAACATTGCGGTTTTAAGGAAAATCATGTGGTTTTGGGATTTTGTCATGCGTCGCGTATGGTGTTTGTATGGGATGGAATGTGATTAAAAAAATAATTCTTATTAAGATCAATCTATCTAAATCATAAAATAAAAAATATGGGTATTTCAAAAAATAAATAGTGAAAAATAAGAAAAAATAGAAAAAATAGGTTTTTTATATCTAAAAAATAGAGAAAAATAATATTTGTATTTGTGAGTGTATGATAAGGTTGAGGCATGAGGTTTAGCCTTATTCAGCCCTATCTATATGTTAAAGTAGGTTTTTATTGTTTTCATGAAAGAAAAACGCATAAAAATACGCTCTAAACTACCATCGAATGCACAATCTTAAATGGTAAGGAGAAGGGGGTTGTTAAGTGCTTAAAATGCACTAAATTTTGATTTTTTCCTGATGCATGGCATATAGGACACGTGTGGTTTTAAAAAAAAGAGGATATAGTAACACAAGAATGCTCGGTGATATCCCTAGGTAATGTAACAACCTCGGTTTAGAGTAAAGGCATGAAAATACATGTTTTTGCACCTTCACAATGTTGGTTACTAATAAGAAAATTGTTTGAGCATTATAAATCATACACAATTGCATTGCACACAATGCATGGTATTACCCTGGATCACAGCAATTATTTTCATGAACAATGACCGATGTTGAGAAGGTGAGATACCCTAAGTTGTAGGGTTAGTAAATTGATATCTTTTGGGAATGTTCAGTGAGAACTATCTATTATCTCTTGTTTTGATCTATTAAAAGAGTGGATTATGTGTCGTACGTGCTTCATGTGTTCACGATGCATCTTGGGACCAATCCCTAAGGTGTAAGAGAGCCATACTAGGGTCGCGGCAATCGGTCGAGGGGCACTCCCTTTGTCTGTGCTTACATGGTATATAATACCGATATATGTAGGGACTCCCTTCGAGGAGTGTGGAAAGGATTATTTGTTGGATTACAATCCATATAAACACAAAGTTCTACATTATAGGTGAGGGTAGTATAGCCCTTAGACACTTCTAGCCATGAGGCCGTGAGAGGGGTGGTTTGACTGCATAGTAGAGGCGTGGCTAATATCTTAGAGCCAGTGTCAAGCTCATTTTAGGTCCCGACACTCTGTAAGCATAGGTTTCCCATTCTATTATGAAAGTTGTTTTGGATTGATCTTCTTCTGCTATCTGGATTTGATTATATCCATTGAATCCATCCAAGAGAGAGTAAAGCTAATGTCTAGCCACTGTGTCTAACAGTTGTCTATGAAAGGAATAGAGAAATGATCCTTCTTTGTCTTGGAATTTAGCTTCCAAAAGTCCACACATATTCATAGCTTTTCATTTTTCTTGGGTACTACCATGATGGGTGAGACCCATTTACTATTGGCCACTAGATAAATGAATTCAGCTTCCAAGAGCTTCAACAACTTTGCTTTCACCAGAGTTGAGTAATTAGGATTCATGTGCCTTTGTCTTTTCCTTACAGGCTTGGCATTAGGCTTGAAGTCGATGTGATGCTAACACACCATGGGATCAATCCCCTTTAGATCTTTATATGACCATACAAACACATCCAAGTTCTCCTTTAGTAGGTCATGTAGGACCAACAACTCCTCTTCTGGAAGGCTGGTACCCACCTTCAAGTGATGTTCAGTGCTATTTGTATCCACAAAAGTTAATTACTTTTTACCTTCCACTTCAAGGATGAAGGTCCTATGGACTACTCTTGGGTATAAATCTGACTCCTTCACGGGAGTGGCCTCCTCATTTGATGCTCCACTAGAAGCAACTTCTTCCTTCCATGGGACTCAGTTGGCTCTTTGGGATACTGAAGTGATAGAGTTAATTATTTCTTGACTTGAGGATTCATCTTTTTAGGACACCTCTAGGAATGTCACATAACAAGAACCATGAACTAGGGTTTGTTGGCAAGGTGCATCATCACTGTTCTTTCTTGAGAAGGGTAAAAATTAGGGTGACAAGAGCCATTATTGAAGGCTTATTTTGATTAATCCATTTTTTATGAATCCTTTGCATATGATGAGATTCATTTACCAGTCTAAAGGGTACCAGAGTCATTCCATCCAACAATATGGAATCTTCAATTTCTAAAGCCTCTGAGACTTCCTTCTCATTTTTATCCTCTTCTATTGAATAGATTCTTCCACCTAACTTTCGTAATCTTTATCTTGATTTTTATCATCATCCTCTTCAAACTCTATCTTTGCCTTTGTCTCTTTGCATATGATGAGATTCATTAACTAGTTCAAAGGGTACCAGAGTCATTCCATCCAACAATATGGGATCTTTAATTTTTGAAGCCTCTGAGGCTTCCTGCTCATATATATCCTCTTTCCGTTGAATAGATTCTTCCACCTCACATTCGTAATTTTCATCTTGACTTTTATCGTCATCCTCTTCAGACTCTATCTGTGCCTCTGTAGGGGCTCTATAGGGGAAGAACAAGCTCTCTATTGCATCTTCTTCTTCTGATCTTGTATTTGCTTCTGCTTCTCTCTCTTTGGCTCTATTGTGGATACGTAACAAGGGGAGCATTGCATCCATGCTTCTATCTCACTGTCAGAAGTAATTTCTGAATTCATTTCTAGTTTACGTAAGAGATATTCACCCATCGATAAGGACTTTGCTTCTTTTGGGAGTTTTTTTATACTGCCCACTATCAAGGAGATCATGTCTCTATTTTATTGAAAAAAATATGTTTGATAGTTTCTTCATCTCTACTTATGTACCATTTATAACTTCGTTGGAGGAGTTTGATAAGACTTCAATATAGAGTTGGATCCATTACCTTTTTGTGAGCCACACAACTTCACTATCACCTTGTTGGGTCATGTGTCCCCTAGGGTCAAGGTCCCCTTGAACCAATCCATTCATGCTCTTACTTAAAAAAGCCATGGTCTTCCTAGCTGTTTACTGCAACACCAGGAACATGAAAAAAGTGGGAAAATAGAAAAATCTGAGAAGCAGGAAAAGGCGTAGGGCAGGCATGGAGAAGGTGCCTAGAAGAATAATAAGTTTGAAAAAAATCCAAAAGCATGGGAACAATTGCCAAAAGTCCAAGGCACAGCCGCCGCCGAAGTCTGGAGGAGTTAAAAGCAAGAAAACACACCTTTAAATGTAAAGGCACTCTCAAATCCTTGTAAGAGAGCGCCAGGCTCCCTCCTGTGCAAATTGTAAACTTAGAAGGGAGGTAGGACTAGCTAGGAAGTGAAAGAATGGAGAAAAAGGGCCTAGACCATGGTCGGCCATGTGAAAATTGAGGATGGCCGCCTGTGGGAAGTAGAGCATGTATATAAACTTGAAAAGTGAATGAGAAGCTCATTCTTGTGTGCGGCAAAAAGCTTCTTCTTCTTCTTCTCTTCTTCTTACCTTCTTGCTTGTTCTTGAGAGAGGGAGTGAGTGAGTGTGAGAGAGTGAGGGAATGAGTGTGTGAGAGTGAGGGATCGAGGAGAAGAAGTTCCCCATCTCCTCTCTTCATCTTCTTCTCTTCTCTACTCTTCTTTTGTCTTGCCCAACTATGGAGGATGGAGCTTGTTGGAGAGGGATTGAGGTTGCTTGAGCTTGTCTCAAGGATCGTGGAGCTAACGGCGTACACGGGAGAGGAGGGTACTCGATCGGGGATCAAGGTAAGCTCACTACACCCCATAGGTAGTATGGAGGGCACGTTGGCTATGTGAGAGGTAGCCATGGCTGCTCGGCTTGAAACACTTGACCAATAAGTGGTCCGTAGGTCTCGGGGGTTGAGCTTGTAGCTCCCTTCATTTTGGTTCCATTGCCGGGATTGACGAAATTGAGCCGTGAGCGCCACGCACTTCGAATCGAGCATAGAGGTAGGGTTTTCAATCGAACCAGTGCTTGAGACAGATAAGAGATTTAGGTGATTTGATATTTGGAACAAGTAAGTATTTTGGTTTGTTGTTGAGTAGGTAACTAGGTAAATCAACCTCAGCCACTCTTTTTTATTTTTATTGCACTTGGATAGGATTAGGACCAAGGAAATAGGGAAAATAGAAGGGTTTTTTTGCTACTGAAAACATGCTGAAAACTGGGAGAAAGGGGCATAAAATCTAAATCTTGAGTAGATGGGTGCAAGAGGGGCAACCATAAGGTTGAAGGAGACTTGAGCAGGGCAATAAGAGGCTCAAAAGGTCAGGGGAGGCCTCATTTTGCAGTCAGACATTGAGAGAGAGTGTGTGTGTGTGTGAGTACATGTACAAAAGGGGTTTGATCCGATCATTTTGTTATCGCCCAACCATTTCAGATATACCTTGATCTTCTCTGATTTGTGCTTGTTTGATCTAGAAAGTTGGAGCTTGTTACCAGGACCCCCACTGTAACATTTGTCACTCGCATCCTCACAATTGCACCGCTGCAAACGCAGTCCGAACCAAGTTGTAGGTGTTCGAGTCCCAGAATCGAACACTCGAACTGTCCGACTCTCGAAGTCAGACCACTTGTGGTCGATCGGACGCAACACCTTAGACTCGGACCACCCGGTCCGATCGGACCGTCCGACTCTGCCAGTCAAACCCTACCACATGGCAATAGGACCATTTTTATACTCAGACCCACCCGTCCGATCAGACAGTCCAACTTGGACAGTTGGACCAAGACTAGGATCAGACCACCCAGTCCGATCGGACAGTCCGACTTGGACAGTCGGACCACCCAGAATCGGACGGTCCGATTCTAGGAATCGGACCAGCAAGGCAAAACATTCTAAATTTAAGTGAGCCACCTCCTCAGGCCAAGGCCACTCCCAACACATCCCCAAACATTCCTCCCGGCTCTCAGAAGCTAGAAATTGGAGAAACCACACCTAGACAGCCTAGAGTCAACCTCTAGAAGCAAGCCATAGAATAGACAAGACTTAGAGCACTGAAATTGACCCTCAGATTCCAATCCGGTCTTGATGGGGTGTAGAGTGTGCAGCATAGACCCTAGACAATATGAGAGGACAACTAGGAAATGTGCTTAGAGCCATATTAGGCTACGAAAAAAAGGGGAAAAAATGGGAACTGCATTGTTCATTTTGCATTTGCACCCCACGCTGATTTCATCATTTAAAGTGCACTAAAAGGGAGAAAGCCTGATTTGGCACTGTGCACTAGAAAGCACTAAGCACAAGTGTGAATAAAATTGACAAGTGCTTTCAATAACAAGGAACTCACATAGAATCATAATAATTCAAAGAACCCACCAGTAGGAGCAGACCCTAAGACGTAGCTAGGTGCCATAGAGCCCCATTAATAGGACCCTGAAGACCCTGAAGAGTTTGAAGACAATAGGATTGAGGGTGATTCGCTACCCGAGCTAATTGGACTGATTGACAACCTGGTGGAGCGAGAGGCTGCAGAAATGTCAGGAGCAGATGCGGACTAGCTGGACTTGGGCGAGTTCCCAATCGAATTGCAGTGTATGGTCCACCAATACGATCGGTTAACAAGGATCGTGATCCACAGCAGTTCGATCGAGGAAATAGTTACGAGCCTTGAGGAAGAGAGGAAGGCAGCTAGGAAAGCGCTGCAGAGCATCATGGCGTATAACCGCGAGCAAAGGATGAGAAAATTGTGACAAAACTTAGAGACACGATGCATTCTAGCCTTAGTTGGTAAGGCCACGATAGGGCCGAATGCAGAGAGAGAGAGAGGGAGCTAGAGGCAGACCTGACGAGCTTGTCACCAAGCGGCTCATAGACAACACAGCTGCAAAACAGAGTGCAACTGCGCTAGCCACCTCTTTGCTTACAGGCTTAGGAGTCATGGAGGGGACGAAGAGCCACAACAAGATCCTTGCAGTGGCCAAGCAGCTAAACAATTACCAGCCTAGCAACGACCCCTATAACTTCGTGGAGCAGTTCGAGCAAGTTTGCGAAGCCAACGGTCTCACAGACCTAGCCCAATGCTCGCAGGCTTTCGACCTTTGCTTCGGTGATAAGGAAAGGATGTGGTACACCAGCCTAGATGTAGCAGAGTGAACAAACTTCAATCGCCTGAAGGATCTCTTCATCAAGAGATTTTCAGAGACAGGGTATTCAGACAACCTCATGCCCTCTAGATGGTGCACGGATCGGACGCCGTATGCGTGCTTAGTGAGCGTCAGAAGGTCCCCAAGAACAAAAGAACTCTACTTTTTGCACAAAAAACAATGAAGAAAGCTTGCACGACATGAACAAGAGACCAATTGGGTACAATCTCCCCCCATGCCTTGTGTGAGCGCTCCACAAAGCATGTATTTTATATATTATTCATCTTCAAGCTCAAGAAATAGCCCAATTTACAATTAGCATGCTTTAGCTTTTGTGTTTGCTTTTGTGCCACTAAAGAATTAAAGCTATTGGGCGCCCAAGGAGTCAAGCGGTACCCAAATACAATGTCCGATACAAATATTTAAATCATGCGCCCATGCGCATACAAAAATAATAAATAAATATCAAGCGCTTTAATAAATAAGCGCGTCAAAATATGGACGCCATGCCTAAGATACGCGCCCATCAAAAATTGATGATAATTTGAATACACGTTATCCTCCAATGCTTCCCACTGCCATCGCTGCTTGCTCTACACATCAACTGAAGCATTCACAATTGTTAGAAAAATAATACAATTAAACTGACAAAAGTGAATACCTAGCAGTTTTCAGCTACAAAAATAAATTGGTTAGAACTCAATCCTAACCTTAATTTATTACGAGTGCGCATTCTAGACTCATAAACATTTATTAATTTAAATATGTATTTTGTGGAATCACCTGCTATGGAATCACCCACTTACACATTAACTTAACAGAATGCTCGAAAAGGATAGGCGTCCCCATCGACTTTTCACACAAAGAATCCACCTTGTGTATGAGCCCCAGTAATAAAATTTTACGGAATCCACCGCAAAACCTCACGGAATCCACCATGGAATATGCCTCCTGGCATCATACCCCCAGGGTGGAATAGCAATTGTCCTCAATTGCTATTAGCTCAATGTGGAGCTAACAGTGTGGGGAAAGCACTTAGATCTCTAGCATGCATCCATTGGGCCTCTTCAACAGGATGATTTTTAAACTTGACCAAATATCTAGAATATCTATGGCCAGTTCTAGTGGTCATAAAGTCAGTATCTATAATAGTTTCATCATCTAGCAAAGGAGGGTTTTCATAGACAAGGTGTACAGGTAGTTGTCCTCTAAAAGGTCGTAATAGACTGATATGGAAGGTGTTATGGATTTTCCAATGTTGTGGTAATTCTAATTTAAATGCATTGTCATTGATTTTGTGTATGATCTTGAATGGTCCATAAAATCTAGGTGCTAATTTGACAACGGCGTATTTATCTACACTTTGTAATCTTCGTTTTTCAATTCGTAACCAAACATAATCATCAACTTTAAAACTCATAGCCTGTCTTTTCTTGTTTTCTTATTTTGTGTATGATTGCTGGGCTTTGGCAATCATATCTTTAACTTCATCAAAAATAGTAGCATGCATATTAGCAAAATCATCAGCAGTTTGAATTTTGTTTGATAATGATGTAACAAGTGTAGGCAATCGATATCCATAGATAATTTCAAATTGTGCTTTCTTTGTAGCTGTATGTGGTGTGTTATTATATGCAAACTGAAGTAAATGTAGATATGTATCCCATGTGTGTGATTTTGAAATTGTGTAAGCATGCAAAAGATCTAAAATAGTACTGTTAGTAGCTTCTGTTTGACCATTTTTTTCAGGATGAAATGCAGATGAAAAATCAATCTTTGTTCCTAAGTTAGCAAACAAAGTAATCCAAAAATTATTGCAGAATCTAGAATCACGATCAGAAATAATGACTTTTGGTAAACCATGGTTAGTGAAAACAGTTTTCAAAAACAATTGAGCAGCTTGAGATGCAGTTAAAGTTTTCTTGCATGGAATGAAATATGCTTGTTTGCTAAACCTATCTACAACAGTCCAAATCATATCATGATTAGCTTTAGTGTTAGGTAGACCAGTGATAAAATCCATTGAAATATGTTCCCATGGTCGTGATGGAATGGATAATGGCATTAGCAAACCATATTGTTTACCATGGTGTCTTTTAACTCGTTGACAAATTAGGCATTCAGATACAAAATTAGATACATCAGTGTCCATATGTGGCCAATAAAAATCTTCAATCAATGTATGCAAAGTAGATATAATTCCTCTATGTCCTTGATATGGGGGACAATGAATTTCATGCAAAAAAAATGATTGAAATGGAACTGTCGCACATAATCCTTTTTCATAAAACATAAATCCATTAGTGTAAGTCAATGAATCATTAGGAATCCAATTATTTGCAACTAGTTTATTCCGATCAACTTGAAAAGTAGGATCCTAATGATAAGTATCTTTCATAGAAATAAGAAAAATCAAATGATATCACAGAAATATTTTGAATTGTCGGTCTTCTACTCAAAGCATCAGCAACAACATTCTCTTTTCCAAGTTGATATTGTATAAGTGGATGAAAGCTTTGAATAAAAGCAGCCCATTTAATGTGTCGTTCAGATATTTGTGGTTGACTAAGAAGATGTCTAATGCTTTGATGGTCAGTTTTGATCATGAATTCAGATCCCATTAAATAATGTTTCCATTGACGTAAGGCTTGTACTACAGCTAGCAATTCCTTGTCATAGGTAGAATATTTAAGTTCAGATGGTTTGAGTTTGCAGCTAGAGTAAGCTATGGGATGAGAATCTTCCATGAGGACTGCTCCTATTCCAGATCCACTAGCATCAATAACTACTAAAAAGAATGGTCTATTGAAGTCAGGTAATTGTAATATAGGAGCATGAGTTAAAGCATGTTTCAGCAAATCAAAGGACTTTTATTGATTGTCAGACCAATTATAGACGATACCCTTCTTTAAGAGTTTTGTCAAAGGTAATGCAAGTAATGAGAAATTCCTTACAAATTTTCTGTAAAAGCTAGCAAGACCGAGAAAAGAACATAATTCATGCACATTTTTGGGTATCAGCCAATTTAAAATTGCTTCTATCTTTTTAGGGTCGACTTTAATACCTTCTGATGAAATAATATATCCCAGATATTCAATTTCTGTTTGGAAGAATTCACTCTTTTCTGGATTAGCATATAATTGATTGCCTTTTAATAACTTAAAAACTAAAGACAAATGTTCATAATGCTCATTCTCATTTTTACTGAAAACTAATATGTCATCAAAGAAAACAATGACACAATGCTGATGTTTCAAAAATATGCGATTCATCATATGACTAAATGTGGCTAGTGCATTAGTTAAACCGAAAGGCATAACCAGAAATTCATAGTGTCCAAATTGTGTTCTAAATGCAGTTTTGAATATATCAGATTTGTCCAATCTTACTTGATGATATCCAGATTTAAGATCTATCTTACTTCAGATCCTTGTAGCTTATCCATAAGATCATCTACCCTAGGAATCGGGTATCTATTCTTAATAGTAATTTTATTTAGGGCACGACAATCAATGCACATGCGATAGGTATTATTTTTATTTTTCACTAATAAGACAGGTGCACCAAATGGAGAACTACTAGGTCTAATTAATCCTCTATTAAGTAATTCTTCTATTTGGTTTTGAATTTCTTTCTGTTCAATTTGGTTATGTCTATATGGTGTTTTACATGGTGGTTGTGTTCCAGGAATTAAATCTATCTTATGATCTTCAGGACGTGAAGGTGGTAATCCAAGTGGTAAATCAGCAGCAAAACAATCTTAGAATTGGGAAAGAAATTGTGCATGCCTAGGATGCATCTGTTTTTCTTTAGCTTGAATTTCATTCACCCATATTAAATAGGATTTGCTACTTTTACATAATGCACGTTTAGCCTGAGTATGAGTAAGCAATGGAAAATTATTGGAAGCGTGCATACCATGCAGTGTGATTTGTTTTCCTTGAAAATAATTTTTAATTGAATGCGTAGAATAATCTATATCAGGATTGTATTGATGACGCCAGGGCATTCCTAAGATAATGTCACTAGACTGCAAAGGTACAACTAAGAAATTTCTTTGTTCAGTATAATCACCAATTTTAATTTCTAAATTATGCACCTCTTGTGTTCCATTATATCTCGTACCTAGGAATGCAGCCTTGATGCGATAATGTGTAGAAACAGTATGTAAATTCAATTCTTTGACCAATTTGCAGAAATAAAGTCATGTGTGCTCCCATCATCATGTAAAATAGTCTTTTATTTACCATGCACAAAACATTTCATTGTTAATAAGGAATGGGGAGTTGGCATACCTGGCAAAGTATCAGAAGTAGTACCATTGTCGTCTTCGTTTTTTGTAAAATCCGACATCTCTTCACGTTCTTCATCTTCTATTGCTCCCAGATAATTGATATGAACAGATGGCTTTTTGGATTGACAATTGGCTACTAGATGTCCAGGTTGATGACATTTGTAACAAACTATGGGTTTTGCTTTGGATACATTATTGGTAATGGCAGGAAGTTTAGGAATGTTGGGATTTGACGGAAGAGATGGCTTAGGGTTTGGATTTATGTTTGATGGCAAGGCAGGTGGTCGTGTCCAAGATTTACGGAATGAAGATGGAAGAAAATGACTTTGATTGAATCTTCGAAAATTTGAATTGAATTGTTCGGAACCAAAGTTACCATTAGTTGGGAATTGTTGTGGTCGCTTGTCTCGTCCGCGAATTTTGTCTTCAGTGTCATGGGCCAAGGAAATTGCATCTTCAAGGGTTGTTGGCTTGAACATATTGACCTCCGCATAGAAATGTCCAAGTAGGCCAGACATAAACTTGCATTTATGAGTTCCTTCAAGTACATCTTCGAGCATTCGTAGTTGCAATAGAGCATTCCAAAAATGTTCAGTATATTGGAAAATAGGTTCGCGATCCCTTTGCTGTAGAAGATCCCATTGTTTGATTGCTTTTTCATGGAATTGGGGAGGAAGGAAATTCTGCAAAAAATTCTTTTGGAAAGTCTCCTAAGTAGTGGGACAATTAACGCTTTTGCGGACCACGGTCCACCATAAGGATGCACAGTCAACTAAATGGTTAGTGACATATTTAATTTTGTCTTTCTCAACATATGTTTCTTCATGGAAATAATCATCAAATTGACTGATAAAAGCAAGGACAGACTTTCCATTGTGTGATCCATTGAAAGTACGAAATTTGAAGTTTTTTTTACTTATCTTTGTTTCTTTCCGAATAGATTGGGCTTCAAGTGTTGCATCGATGGTATGTTGTATAAGATCTTGAGGTTGTGATCCATCTTGGTCGGTGGTAGATCATTGCAGATTGGCCTATTGAGCTTGCAAAGCTTATCGTGCTCTTCGTTCCTCTTAAAGCTGCATCATAATCAAATCCAACTTTTGCTCCATTGTTGGTTCGGGTAGATCTCCTTCAGCCATAAAATCTTCCATGGTTTGATCAGTCATCCTGCAAAATTCCAAAAGACCTCACACACTCGAAACCTTGTTAGCGGGATGAGCGTAGCTCAAAGGCAGGTTTACAAGGCTTGTATTTTTTTTTTAGTTTGGCTTTTGTAGTATTTCTCCTTTACGATTGCAAAATTCGATGTTACAATCATCTTCCAAGAAAGTAATTGTGCGTATAGTCTGCGTGTTGATGATTGTTTACTGTAATCTGCTTCTGTCAGTTCACATGTGTGAACAGGGGCTTCCAAAGGGTAGTAGACTAATTCGTGAGTTGCTGAATACGAACTGCCTTTATGATAGTTGTTGAAGATGACTTGTAGGACCTTAGTAACTTGAGTAACTTAGAGAACTTGTAGTTTTAAGCTTTAGTAACTAAGCGTGATTTTGGAGGACTTCAGGAGCTTTTCGCCCGATTCGGCGACAGCCAGTTCGTGCTGCCGCCGTTGATAGGTAAAAACGGATTATGAAGCTTTTAATAAGCTTCTTTTTGGAAGCCTTATAATCCTTAAAGCTTGAAAAGCTATGGCAAGAAATTTCTTATCTGTGAAGAGAAAACCAACGACTTCTTGAAGGATCTTCCCGCGTGGTCCTCCGCTCTGCAGAGGCTGGTCCCTCGCGATCTGAGTGTACAGCAGGGGGTTCTTGACTGCCAGGAACACACTGGTATCGGCCGTTCGCCACGAGACTGACTATAGAGCTCAATCGTTCCAGGAGCTCCGCCTTCACACGAGATGGTAAGCGATTGGAAGCTCTTGATCTTAGCTTTGCTCTGATACCATTGGTGCACAGATCGGATGCCGTATGCGCGCGTAGTGAGCGTTAGAAGGTCCCCAAGAACAAAAGAACTCTACTTTTTGCACAAAAAACAATGAAGAAAGCTTGCACGACATGAACAAGAGACCAATTGGGTGCAATCTCCCCCCATGCCTTGTGTGAGCGCTCCACAAAGCATGTATTTTATATATTATTCATCTTCAAGCTCAAGAAATAGCCCAATTTACAATTAGCACGCTTTAGCTTTTGTGTTTGCTTTTGTGCCACTAAAGAATTAAAGCTATTGGGCACCCAATGATTCAAATGGTACCCAAATACAATGTCCAATACAAATATTTAAATCGTGCGCCCATGCGCATACAAAAACAATAAATAAATATCAAGCGCTTTAATAAATAAGCGCATCAAAATATGGACGCCATGCCTAAGATACGCGCCCATCAAAAATTGATGATAATTTGAATACACGCTATCCTGCAATGCTTCCCACTGCCACCACTGCTTGCTCTACACATCAACTGAAGCATTCACAATTGTTAGAAAAATAATACAATTAAACCAACAAAAGTGAATACCTAGCAGTCTTCAGCTACAAAAATAAATTGGTTAGAACTCAATCCTAACCTTAATTTATTACGAGTGCGCACTCTAGACTCATAAGCGTTTATTAATTTAAATATGTATTTTGCGGAATCACCCGCTATGGAATCACCCACTTACACATTAAATTAACAGAATGCCCGAAAAGGATAGGCGTCCCCATCAACTTTTCGCACAAAGAATCCACCTTGTGTATGAGCCCCGGTAATAAAATTTTACGAAATCTACCGTAAAACCTCACGAAATCCACCGTGGAATATGCCTCCTGGCATCACTAGATTATAGGATAAAGTCAAGCAAGTTTAATCCCCAATTAGACAAAGAATTCATGACCCTCATCTATATTCAATTCTCCTCTCTTTGTTTTAATTTCTCCCACACAACCATAATGGCAAAAGACCTGAGAGCTGGATTTTAGAACCCAATTTGGACCCGTTCTTGAAGCGTTGAAGCTCGTTTTGGAGCCAGAAAGTGCCCGAGAGTTGTTAAAGAGCCAATTTTCATGAAAATTTAAATGGTGGCGGATGGCCGAGCTAGAGTTTTCCTAGATGCATTTCGACATCAAGAATCCAACACAAGTCTCGGTTCGTCAATCGAAGGTCGTTTGACCCTCCATTTAATCCCCGCAAGGTTCGGCGTTATAAAGCAGCTACTACCGGATCGGGAAGCCCTAAAGTGCATGGGAGAGTCCAGGTTGATGGAGTTCGATGCCACAAAGCTGCATGTCCAATCGGATTGCAAATCGGAGTTTTTTGGGCCTTCAGAATTGAAAAATCCACTTGCAGGACAATGTGATCACAAAAAGATGAATCGGTTATTTTAATGTTTTAAACCTTAGGCTTAATAAAATCCTTGAAACTAATGCAAAAACTATCGAACAGAGGGAAGCGTCAATGTGCCTCCTCACTTTTGCTCGTTGCCTCTTCGATTCAAACCCGTTTGGAGAGAGAGAGGGAGATTCTCAATCAGGGCATGGAGAGGAACAAGATGGCTACAAGCTTGCCCATGTTAATGGAGGATTTAAAAATCTCATTTTTTAGTCTTTCTCTCTCCTCCCTCTCTCTCTTGCAAGGGGCAATTCCTGCGTGTAAAGAAGAATGAAGCCCAGTTGATGAATGCTCGTCCGGCACGGTACTGAATTGCTTCCAAACCGAAGGTGGGCTGAAGATGGCAGTGTGGAGGCGGGCTGAGCATCAAATGGGCTCTCATTTTCAGACCCACAACAAGTCCATTCCGTTTTCCTTCTCATCCTCGTTTCTTGTTTCAAAACCCGAAATAATGAAAAATACACGGTAATTACATTTTTACAAAGAAAATTGCTCTTTTTCGCATTTGATGAGGTTAGCAATGTTCATATGGGCTGAAAATTTATGGACATGTTGTTTGTTGTTGGTTATAGTCTTTCATAATTAAAAACTCAAAAAATATACACTTAAAGTGTGGGAAATAAATGGGAAAAACCCAAAAAGCATGGTTTTTACAGTAAAAATGGGATTTTTTTGCTTAAAATCGAAAAAGCATGAAACAAAACACTAGTAAAATCTATATGGTAGATGTTTAAGGACTCAAGAGCCATAGCTCTGAAATAATGCTAATTTTCTTCCATTTTTATTGATAAAAAATAAGGAAAAATATGAAAAAATATGGAAATTTGCTCTTTAAAAGGGGGGGAAATAGGGAGCACACGAGGAAAATTATGGAAAATTCTAGATGTGTCTGTGAGTGTATAATGAGGATAAATCATGAGGGTTTACCTCAGGTTATCCCCATTTATATGTTTTTGTGAGTATTTACTACTTATTTCATGCAAAATACACATGAAATTACCCTTTTACTTATCACCGCAAGCAAAACTCTAAACAGTAGAGAGAGAGAGGGAGTTTGAGTGTTGAAATATAATACAAATCTGATGTATTTTCTGCATTATTCATATAGGATGACGTTAAGTTAAATAAAGGGAGGTACAGCACGAGTGTAAGGCTCGGTATCTTCTCTCATTGCAGCAATTATGCATTAGTGTATGGAAACATGAAAAGAATGGATTTGCACAATGCACGAGGCTGTTTTTTCAATTGTTTGAGCACTTAATCATATGCACATTTGCATCAAGCATTGTTAAATGGTATCAATTACAAGCTTCTGGATGCATAGCACTTGGTTTCTCTAGGACTTGACCCACATAGAGAGAGTGAGCAACCCGGCTGTAGGTCTAGATGGTGGGTTAAAAGGGGACGAATAATTCAGGATAAGTGCATTCCTGGAACGTTAAATATATTGGCACTAAGAGGGGAGTTTGTTTCGAATGTGTCTATGTGTGGAAGCAGCGCATTAAGGGGCCAATCCCCAAGATGTAGGAGAGTTGCAGTAGGGCCACCGCAATCAGCCAGTGGGGTGCCCTTGTGTCTGTAACATGTGGCATTTAATGCTGATATATGTATAATCTCCCTCTGAGGAGACGGGGAAAGGGAACATCCATTGGATTACAAACTATAAATGCACAGTGATTAGTATTTAGGATAGTGTATCCCTCGACAGACGCTCCTGGCCCATGGTGTGGTGGGGTTGTCTGTTGAGGGCATGAGGTCCGGCTAGTGCCTTAGCCAGTGCCGGCCCATTTTAGGTCCCATCAAGACCTCTTTCAAAGATATTCATTTTCAGCAAGAAATTCACCCTCTTTTTCAATGTCCACCATCCCATCTTCATCCTCAAAGTGTGCCCTGATAACATGTCTACAACCAGGTTATCCCTCCCTACAATGTGCTATTATCAAGGTTTAATGACTTAACATAAGCTATCACCTTAACATGGAAATATTTAGTGTTACACAACTTGCAAGCATGCCCAATAATGGCAAGTAATCTGTTTCAATGTGACCATATGAGCACCTATAGAGTATTCTTTGTTAGATTTAAGGGTTGTTACAACACCTTAAAGCTCTCTCTTCATTGTGGGTACCTTTGTTGCCTTTAATTCAAGACTTTTGCACCAAGCATGATAGCATATCTCTTACCCTCATCATCCTCCAGCCCAATTGCCACCAAATACCAATCGGGTTTGTATCTACCATGATGATTATAGGCTTCCCTTTGAGTAATCAACCTTCCTCAATATTGGTGTTGACTTCAACATTCTCTTCAATTTTGACATAGCTTTGGTGTGCTTTTGACCCCACTAGAACCTTTTTCCTTTCCTCAATAACTAATAGGTATCATTAGCCGCATGTGCAAAATGAGGAATCCATAAAAGGTAAAAGACACATGCTCCCAAAAACCTTCCGACCTTTGAAATTCTAGCACAAATATCCTGCATCCTATCAATACGATCTACCTTTGTTGGTGAAGGCTTCATGCCATAGGCTCCACACATATGGTCCACAATCAAAACCTCCTCAACTCCAAACATGGACATGTGGCCTGAAAGAGTCAAGTGCTCTTCTTTCAAGCAAGGCAATATCTTTTCACAATTAGTTATATGTTTTGCAACAAGCTCTCTACATCCAATTCTTCATTCTTCTCATCCTCTGTGCAACCCTTTATTAGTATGTCATCCAAAAAGGACATAGTAAGTTGTGATATGTAATCCCTAAGCATCTTATTCATTACATTCATCATGTATGCTACCGAGTGTCTTGTGCATGTGGAAGAGTCCATATCCATACCAAACCTAAGGGTGTCTTTATGGTTGTGATGTTCATGCTTTCAAGTACTAATCAAAAGTAATCATAGCCTAAGTATAAATCTCCAAAGAATATATAGCTCTTCCAACAAAAGCCTCTACAAATTCATTTACTACAAGCCTTGCACCAAAATTTCTTATCGTCACCTTGTTGACCTGCTACATGTCTTGAATAAACCTCAGTGCACCATTCTTCTTGGACACACTAAACCACTAATTCGAGTATAGGTTGAAGATGGCTCCAATATCTTCATGCTTATCTTTTTATTTAACAACTCCATTAACTTGGGAAAGTAAGCCCAAGGCACTAGAATCAACCTCAAATACCATGGCACATGTGGAATTGTAAAAACCCATATAGGGTAGTGGATTTGGATTATGGTTTTGGTAGGTAATTTTCTACTAGTGGTTTCTAGGTGGATAAGGTTGGTATCTAAAGGTGGATTCACATAGTGCACTGGTGTGTAGGAAGTCTTTCCCTTTATCGATGGATATAATCATAAGATAAACTAATTAACCTAGGTACTGTGACCCTTGTGCAATCCCCTAAATACATGTCATGTGTTTGTGATTTTAACATGATAGTCCTAGGCTATCCAAAAATTGTTGAATTATCTCCTATAATTCCTTGTATACTACTTTGTAAATTCAATGGCCTTAAAATTGATTGGTGGTAGATTCAGGCATGACATCGATTGATAGGCTATTGTATTGGCATATTCTACCATAGTAAAACAAGAATAACAACCAATACAAAAATTTGCCTTGAATACTCACAATTCAACCATAGGATTCTTGGCTCAAAAAATGATAAAAAATAGCAAATATTCTTCAGGAAAATTGTACAAAGATTTAGGTTACATTGTAGACAATAGAAGAAAAATGTTGTTCTAAAAATATTACAGTCTACATTCTTCCTAAATGAGAGAATGATAGAAAACAGCATTCAATTTTCAAGAAAGTGATACAAGATTTTAGGTCATGTCAAGAACAATCAAGACCAAGTGCTCTCCTAAAAATATTCATTATCCAAGAATCCAAAAGACATAAATCACAACTTGTTACATCAAGAAAATTTCTTTTATCTTAAAGTCTACATGCTCTTTTACATCAAACTATACATAAGAATAAAGATTGACTTCCTAATGTAGTACTTTGAGCCCTAACACTTGGCACAACCTGGTGGATGGCTGCATGGTAGCCATGACCTGAATCCACATATCCCTACAACCAAAGTGAAATACAATGCAACCATTTCAAAGCAACATGCCATGGTTGGGAACCCATTAAATATAATGACATCCATAGAACATCATAGACAATGAAGATCTAGAACCATGACTAGATAAGTAGATCACTCTTCCAATGACAAAGAGTAGTTGCATCAATCAAGAAATATATCCTTGATGCTCCAACATCTGCATCATAAGCAATGTATTGCAATGTACCACATAATCTGGATCTTGAACAAGAAATTGCATCACCAAAGAAATATTTAAGAAAATCCAAGAAACCTTGCAAAAGAAAACAATACAAAACTACATCTGCATCTACATTATAATCTTCCATAATTTCAATCCACATCATGTTATCTACAAAGTATTACCAAAGCTAATAGAACCTATATCTGCCAACTTTCATGTTTATTTTAAGGTCCCTAAAATTTTTTATCTTCAAGTTGTTGCTGTTTTTTATCTTCAAGTTGTTGCAATTATTGTTGTTTTTGAGTTCTCTATAGCATTTTTATTGCATATCGTACATTTTAAAACGTTGCAACACTTTCCATTGTTATTGCAAGAACTCAAGTTGTTGTCTCAAGAATTCAAGTTCCAAAATTTTAATTTTTCGCAGCCCATTGCGTAAATTTGACACTACCAATTGTCACAGGCATGCCATGATCAAGCGTACGGATTAATTCCTGCTCTCATGCCATATGAATCCACACCCCATGCAAATGCACTCTTAACAAGACATCCTCAAGCCAACCATGTGAACCCACCCTTGCCATATCATCATAGAACCTTCTAGAAGATATGCCATATCATCGCCTATATCATTAATGATGGTATCATGGAGCATTCTAGAAGATCTTTAGCTACCCTCCAACACCTATAAAAGAAGAGGCTCTCTATAGTGCTCCTCAGTCTTGCCAATGCCAGTCTTTGGAGCTCAAGGAGTCGAGACCTCCAAGTAAGTAACTTCGAGTTCCAGTTCTAGTTCTTGTCTAGTCATGGTATCTAGTCTTGTCTTGTCTTCCATTATACTCCTATTGTCTCGTCACTTTGTAATCTCATAGTACGAGATCTTGTCTAGTACTGTATTGTATCTTGTTCATTCCCTCAAGGGAGATCTTGTGATTCTGATATCTTGTATCCATACCTATGGTCTTGGGTTGTGGGATCCTTCGTATCCTATCGAGTCTTGTTGTATATACCTATAGTCCCAGGTTGTGGAATTTTACGTATCTTGTTAAGTTATCATTGTACCTTGTGCCTCTACATGGGATTATCTTGTAATCAAAATTCTTGTAACAAATCTTGCATCTAGTCTAGTCTCTCGAGCACAATCTAGAGCTGCCATAATAATTTGGCAAGACTACTTTCTAGCCCTACTGAGCACCATGGAGGTGACCCTTGAAAGAATCATGGCCTCCCTTCAAAACCTCCAACAACAAATTCAAGACTTGAATAATGATAAGTGCAACTTCAAATAGAACATCCTATGCATCTAGGCCTTGCGCTTCAAGAGATGCAAGACCAGATCCAAGACTTGTAGGACAACAAAGAAAGTGATCAAATGATTCTATGTATTTGTCAACCTCCAACAAGAGAACCCAATATCAACATGCCAGAGAAGTTCAATGGTGACCGTTCGAATCAGGGGATTCCTGCAACAAATAAAGCTCTATATCCGCATGCAACCAGATAGATATCCAAATGATGCTTCTAAGGTGGGATTCATTGGGACTTTACTTTGTGGTCAAGCTTTATCATGGTTCACCCCAATCTTGGAAAAGAATATGCCATTACTTCATAACTATGAGGCATTTCTTTGTGAGCTCACTTCCACATTTGGAGCTACAAACATTGTTCAAGTAGCAAAGACAAAACTTCGAAAGCTACGACCAGGTAACCACCCTGCCTCTACTTAATCCTATGAATTTAGGCAATTAATATGTGACCTCACTTGGCATGAGGAGTATTTTATCAGCCAATTTAGATGGGGTCTTTGAGATGACATCAAGGACCTCATGCTCACTATGCCTAAGGCAAAAACACTCAACAATTATATCATGCAAGCCATCTAGTGTGATAATAGATTGTTTGATAGGAAGCAAGAAAAGTGAGAAGCATTAAGGCCTTGACAACGGAACCTGGCCCCAATCAAAGACCCAACCAGAGAAGAAAAGCCTGAACCGATGCAAATAGATAATATTGAATTCCATCCCTTGACCCCACAAGAAAAGCAAAGACAAAGAGAGAATCATCTATGCCTATATTGTGAAAACCCTAGAGACACATCGCTCTAAATTTCCCAAATAAGAGGGCAAGAACCCGAAGAGTTGCTGCAACCATCCTCTCGAGTAGGAAAACAAGGATATCAGGTCTGTAAATGAGACTGTATAACCAGACCCTGATATAAGAAATGGTCTCTTGATCCCATCCACACCTATGGAAACTTTTGTTGTCACTGTCCAGATGATCCTACTAAGAAAAACCATTTTCCTGAAAGCCCTAGTTGACTCTTGGGCCTCCGCACGTTTCATTGATTATGGCTTTGTGAATAGATACCAGATACCAGTCCTACAATAGTTGTGAAGTCATGGATGGAAGACCTCTAGCATCTAGAGATACTACTAACAAAACGCAACCACTCATGGTAACTCTTGGTGATCACAAATCTCGTGTATGCTTTAATGTCATATCCAATCCCACAAATCCAATCATCCTTGGGATGCCTTGGCTAAAGAAACACAACCCAAAAATTGATTGGGTTAAGCAAAAGATTATATATCATGAAAATCAAGGAAAGTTGATATATCCAGTAGCCAAACCCTTTATACACACAGCAAGGCAGGAACCGACCTACATGATATATCATATACCAGCTCAAGATCCTAGTAAGGATGAGTCAGTCAAGCTACCAAGCTAGTATTGATAAGAATTCCAAGATGTCTTTGAAAAAAAGAATGCAAATCTCTTGCCCGAACACAAACCATATGATTGTGTTATAGAAATCCATGAGGGGGCTCAACCACCTTTTGGACCCATCTACAAGCTATCCCTTGTATTTATCAAGGATTACTCAAAGATAGTCACTCCACTCACCAGACTCACAGGAAACTCAAAGTTTTCATGGACCCCAGAAGCTAAGAAGGTCTTCCAGACCCTGAAGATCTTTTTCACAAATGGCCCGTCCAAATCTTATCAAGCCATTTTTCTTGGAGATTGATGCATTAGACTATGCCTTAGAAGCCATCTTGTCCTAGCATAGAGATGATGGTCATATGCATCCAATGGCATTCTACTCAAGGAAGTTCTCCCTCCATAGATAAACTATGTGATCCATGACATAGAACTCCTTGCCATTTGTAGATGCCTTTGATACTTGGCGTCATCATTTAGAGGGTGCAACTCATAAAGTTATCATCTATACATATCACAAAAAACTAGAATACTTTATGACAATCCACATCCTGAATCGAAGACAATCCCACTGGAGTAACTTCTTATCTAGGTTTGACTTTGTCATCACCTATCACCTAGGATGCCAACAATGCCAATCAGATGCTTTATCAAGAAGGTCCTACTTGGCACCTAAGAAGGGAGAAGAATATTTTGATCAATAATGAGCAATACTACTCAAGCCAAAGCACCTCTAGCTAGTAGCAGCCATCTCCAGTTGTCACTAGGATGACCCTACCTTGATCCGTGCCACATGATGATTTGGCCAACAATGTCAAGAGAAAAAATCAAGAGGGAAAAGGAAATGAAGTTTGTGAGTTTTAGGAAACTAACAGATTGTTATACTATAAGGATCTAATGTACATCCCTCTAGGAAAGTTGAGACTCCAAGTACTCCAGCAATGCCATAATACCCCAGCAGTAGGAAACTTTGGAGTTAATAAGACCTTAGAGCTTATTTCAAGAGATTTTTGGTGGCCCCAGATGTGGAAAGAAGTTCGGGAATATATAAAATCATGTGATACTTGCAACAAGGTCAAGGTACCTCATCACAAACCACATGGTTTCCTGCAACCCTTGCCCATTCCAGTGCAACTCTTTGTCCATGGATTTCATAACAGATCTTCCCAAATCAGATAAAAATAACTCTATTCTTGTTGTGGTAGATAGATTCACAAAAATGGCACATTTCATCCCCACTACCAAGACCATCACAGGTGTAGCTACTACTAGACTCTTCCTTAGATACATTTTCAAATTACATGGATTCCCAAATGACATCATCAGCAATTGGGGTCACCAATTCATATCTAGTTTTTGAAAGAGCCTTTGCAACCTCCTTGGAGTACAAGTTAAGTTATCCATAGAGTGATGATCAAACAGAATAGGTAAATCAAATCTTGGAACAATATCTCCACTGCACCATCAACTACCATCATATGATTGGTTTGAGCTCTTTCCCTTTGCAAAGTTTGTTTATAATAATAGTATCCACGCATCTATCAAGAAAAATCCTTTCTTTGCAAACTATGGCTAGCATACAAGGATGGATGTACATCTCTCCAATCAAGTAAAGAACCCTACCACCTGAGATAAAGCTCAACACCTAGTAAATATATACCAAGAACTCAAGCAACAAATCTAAAAGGCTCAAAATTAGTACAAGCACTATGCAGACCAACATCCAGCATACAAAGTCGATGATAAAGTATGGTTACTCATGCATAACCTCCAGACAACAAGGCCTTCCACCAAGCTAGCTTAGATCAACCTTGTTGCTTACCGACTCCAACTCCCCAACACCATGAAGATCTACCCAATCGTCCATGCTTCCTTGCTCAATCCATACCATAGCTCACAATTGAGGGGGGAGAGATATAATCCCCCACCACCTATCCAGATTGAAAACCATGAAGAATTTGAGATCGACTCGAGGATCTCCTAAGGTTGATTGGAATACCTTATTCACTAGAAAGGATATAACATCAATTATCACACTTGGGAACCTGCAAAATATCTCCAATGAGCACCTCTCAAAGTTAAAGAATTTCACAAGATAAATCTAACAAAACTTGGACCAAACCACCAAGCCACTCCTCATGGAACTCGTCGCTAGAGGAGGGGGTGATGTCACAGACATGCTATGATCAAGCGTACGGATTAATTCATGCTCATGTCATATGAATCCATGCCCTATGTGAATGCACCCTTAAAAGGACATCCTTGAACCATGCAAGCCCACCCTTACCATGTCATCATAGAACCTTCTAGAAGATATGCCATGTCATTGGTCGCATCATCAATGATGTTATTATGAAACATTCTAGAAGATCTTTAGCTGCCCTCCAATACCTATAAAAGAAGGAGCTCACTATAGAGCTCCTCAGTCTTGCCAATATCAGTCTTGGGAGCTCAAGGAGTTGAGACCTCCAAGTAAGTAACTTCGAGTTCCAGTTCTAGTTCTTGTCTAGTCATAGTATCTAGTCTTGTCTTGTCTTCCATTATACTCATGCTGTCTCATCATCTTGTAATCTTGTAATACATGATCTTGTCTAGTACTGTCTTGTATCTTGTTCATCCCCATCGAGGGAGATCTTGTAATTCTGATATCTTGTATCCATACCTACAGTACCAAGTTGTGGGATCCTTCATATCCTATCAAGTCCTGTTGTCTATACCTACAGTCCTGGGTTGTGGGATTTTCCATGTCTTGTTAAGTTATCATTGTACCTTGTGCCCCTGCGTGGGATTATCTTGTAATTAGAATTCTTGTAACAAATATTGCATCTAGTCTAATCTCTCAAGCACATTCTAGTGCTCCCATAACACTAACAAACCTAAACACTCCTTTATTAAAAGTTGATGGAAACCTGAAAATTCATCCAAGAAGTTATACATTTCATGTTTCATGATATCATGAAAAAGAGAATCTATAAATGGGAACGAGAACATATAAGAAATTATTGCTACATTCAGTTTTTGCTTTTGTATGATCAGTTTGGCATCCTTCTTCAAGTTATTTCTGTGGTGTTGAAAAACTATGGGATCAAAGCCTTTCATGTCAATGTAATTCCATGCAAATATGTCTTGAAATTCCTAACATAGCTTTATGGGATCTTTCTTGAAGTCCTCCTCAATATATATGCTTACTTTGATGGGTTTAGCCTCTCCTTCCTCATTCAAGTTGACCTCATGTACTTCATCCTCCACCACTCTTGCAAACCTTCTCATAGTGTGTTCATATCTTTGCTTAGCCCAAAATAATAGCCTTCTTTCCTTCTTCATCATGCACATCTGAGTTGTCCATACACTAAGCTTCCACAATTTCTAGATTTTCAGGTTTCCCTTACCATTCTGAGATGACTAATTCCATGGTTGTGAACCACTTTATACTCCTCACTTCGTGGCATGTTCTAAAATTTAGATTGCTCTTAACCTGCAATAGAATCTTCAAGATGTTGTCCTCCTAATTTGTTTTGGTCTGCAAGTTTAACAATTTGCTATTCAAAAAATCCATTTCCTGCACTTATGAGATACTCTTGGTACCCTTGAATGATGATATCAACATCTATTTCAAACACTCAAACTATGGATGAACTTTCATGAAGAAATAACTCATCTTCATCACCCTCTACTTCATCCATCAAAGCCCGATGCCATGTGAGGTGGCAAGACAAAAGAGGGGTGACCCCCCTTGCCATAAAAGACCCTGAAAGGGGTGCACAACCCGGCCCGGGGGGGAACTTTGCCCACCTCCCGGTGATCCAGAGCCCAAAGTTGCTTGTAGGTGCAGGTACTCACTTGAAGAACTGAGTTATTGACTTGGCACTGATGTATGGAAGTATTACTGGCTGCAAATGTATAGAAATTACTGGTTTCTTACATTTACCTTGCCAAGCCACTAGCCAACCTTGACATTTCATATGAATAGTGGGCAGAATCCTTCTAATTTCCTAGATGGTGGCATATAGGTCATTCTCTACCAATGCTTCTTCTAATAAAATAGGAGGTGTTGGCTCTAATTGGATTGATTATGGCAAGCCATCAAGGTTTAATAATCTTTCTCCTTTTCTTTGAGATTGTTTGTTGCATTACATACTCATGCTTATGTGTGGCATTGGCTTCCTCTGTTCTTGCCTAAACATTGCTCTTTTATTTCCTTGCCACCATTGTTACATTGTCACCTCTAAAATCTGACTATCAAATTAAATTAAGCCCCAAATGTCATTGCTTCAACTATTCTTACTGCTATTTGTCAAGAATCGCGTGGTGGAGGGGGTTGCTCAAGATGGTGCGCCGAACACACACAGAATGCACAAGGAGAAGCTCACTCAAGAGACAAGAAGAGAGATGGAGGCCAAAACGTTTTCTTGCTGATTTCTTCTTCTTCTTCCACACACTTTACAATGTACACAAAGTATAGATAAGATACAACATAAAAGGAAAGTGGCCTACTAAGTCAAACAATGCATAACCAACTACATTAGTCGACTGGCGCTATAACTATGCCAGCTGTAAATAGGTTTAACGATCTGAATATAATAAGTAATGAGTCAGTGGCCATGTGAGATGCATAATGACCACCGACGTGCTAAGTGTAGACGTGTGGACCCATCTAACCAGGCGATCCATCATCAATGTCCGCATGTGTTGAGCTTGTCATCTCAACACTATTGTTGGTGCAAAGTCACTTCCTTCTTGTATCTACTTTGCAAGCTTCTTTACATTACTCCCTACATGTTGCGAGACTCAAAAAATTACTAGATGTATACTATTTTAAGTGCCAATGGGGATTCAAATCAATCAAAACTTTTTTTTTTTGGGACTTCACTAGTCTTCTTCCTAATGTTCCTAGCTTCAAGATGCATACTACTATTTTTATTAATCCATAATTTTAAGCAGCTATTTTTTTTTTGAAATTGTTATTTTGGTAGTTTGTTACTTTTCGACTTCAAGCTCCTTTTTTCTTTGACTCTGTTCAAGTTAGCTCTGCCTTCATTTTTCCCCTTGTAATCGTTTGCTATTCTAGTTAATATTATCCCCCTTGCTAGTTGAGTGCTAGTCCCTTGAGGTTTGTTATCCAAGGTAGCATGTTTGAGCATGTATCGAAGATGATGAATGTAGGGGACCTGAGTTGAAGGTTGATGGAGAGGTAATGGGTGGAAAGGATAGCAGTGGGCGAAATCAAGGTTGGTGGCAGTTATAGTCCCTTGTTCTTCAAGCCTACTAAGCCATACATGCAAGTACATGTGTGCTCCTTGGGGATTGCATAAATTGATGGTGTAGGGTGGGTGGCTATGGGTGCAATTAGATGGGTCTAAGGTTAAGAAAGGCAAGACTTCCTAGGTATATCCTACACTTGAGGACCCAATTGGTATAAGGGGTGGTGTGTTGTAGTGGGTTCCATGGTGATTTGTCTATTGGACAAGCTTGGGATGTCCTACCCTTGACGTGCCTTGGAATGTGAACGAGGGAAAAAGGGGCTAGAGAATTAGAGATGGAGCTAGCCGATTGATGGCATCTTGCATCTCTAACTTGAGGATCCTAGATGCAGTGTTCATGCATGCACGTAGTCTAAAGGCGAAGCTCTTTTTTTTTGTTGTTGGGAAAAATACACTTTCAAGGAGTGGCCATAATGGTTGAGCAAGATAGAGCTCACTCATTAGATATTCTTTAATTGAACACCTCATTGCTAATGTATTTTGGTGGAGCAATAGGTGAGAGCAAAAGTAGCTCTTCCTCATTCTTTCTAGCAAGTTCAGTAATTATGTAGGTATTAAAGTTGCATGAAAAAGGAGCTGGGACATGTAGCTACAATTGATTCTAGTGTTGACATAAAATAACAATGGTTGCAATATTTCTGTATATAGAGATGACCTTAGGTTCTAATGCATTGTGTAAAGGCTCTTCAAAATCTAGGCATTGACATTTTATATCATTGGAAAGTTAAACCTCCAATGTTTCAATAGATTGTATGAAGGCCCATGCCACCTTGGGTAGAGACATGTTAAACTTACTCCCTCCTTAAATGAAGTATTATAGATGTATTGTGCATGGTCATTGGTATGGAGGATGTTATGTAACCATGTTGGTCACACTTCAATGCTTCCTTTTGCTTCAATGCATATTTTGATCTCCAAGGCTTGCTAGCTTTGCACAATTGGCTTCTCTATCAATCTGATCTAACGAGGAGGGAAGGGAGAGGTATTGCTTATTTCCTTAGGATTAAATCCTACAAATATAAATGTACATTGAAACTACTAAGACAAGCACAAGCCTTTCATAAGTTGTGGAGATGCTCATCAATAGAAGACAATGAATAGCTCAATATACATTTATTCAAGTATGATGGTGGCAAATAGAAAAGGTTGCAATTTGCAACATTCTTGTAGTGGATTGTTGACTTAGTTACTATGGATAAATGGACTGGAAAATGTCATGGAGGGAAGGGAGAGATATTGCTTTGGGAGCAAATCCTACAAATACATATTTCTATTTTCCACCATGCTTAAATAAACGTGTATTGAGCCATTCATCATATTCTATTGATGAACATCTCCACAACTTACATAAAGGATTGTTCTTGTCTTAGAAAACTCTATGTACATAATAAATCAACCATGCAGAAATACTTGTAGGATTTCTCTCTCTCACAAGACTCATAAATATATGAATAGCATCTTGAGGTATGACCATGCTCAAAGTAGACTATGCGTCTCATTTTCTTCTTCATAGATATACCCATGATGAAATATGCATGTAGTTTACAATTGACCTACTTTCTTTCAACCAACCTCCTAACTTTTGCAATTATGAAGTAGTAGGTTTTTAGCCTATGATATTTAGGTTATTCCTATAATTTTTGTAATTCAAGCTACTTGAAAATTTCTTTTGTAGATATTGCCTAAAAACTCCTATATTGATCAAATTTCTCTATCTTATCAGGCTATTCTAGTAATTTTCTATAGTTTGCATTATTTCTATCATTCTTGTCAGTCCTTGACTGCATTTCAAGTTATTCCTAAAACTATTGTTGTTTAGGTTGTTCTTAAAAATCTTGCATTTCAAGATACTTCTTAAAATCATTTATTATTTTCCCCAAAGAAAAGTGGACATCCCTTTACTTCATATTTTCCCTTTTCTTCTTCTATTTTCTCTTTATCTTATCTTCTTCTACATCTTCGTGTTCTTCATCATTAGCCTAAGGACTATTTTCTGTCAATCCATCCCCATCATTCTATTCTCTTGGAGTTGCTCCTAATCTCCTTCTTTGTCAATGGGCATCCTTTTTGTTAGTCGCCTTATTTTTTTCCACAACATCTTGAATATCTAAATTTAGAAAAACTCCCAGAACTGCTTGAATTATAGGAATCTACCTACATCCTATCTACCTTGAATATTTATTTTCCCTAAAATGGCTTTAATGCCTATCCACCTTCAAATAACTTGAATGCAAGGGGTTTTAATGTAGGGATGACTTGGCATCCTCCACTTGTAGTAAAAGTTGTTGAGATATTTGCAATCACACCCACTATGGCCTCTTTGTATGAGGCAGTTCTGGGATTAGAACATGTAGGCAGATTGAATCCCATATGCACAGAAAGGGAAAATGCTACCCATCCAACTTCTATAAAGCATTGTGCTTGATTGTCACTTTCATATTGATTGAATACAATGTCATGATGCTTTGTACTTTAAGCTAAGTGTCTTGCCTTTGTCAGTCCTACACAAGATTGTGTTTATGAGTCCAAGCTGCCATCATGGAACCTAAATCACTTGTGTAACAATTTGTCTCTACTTGTCTATGTCATCATGAGTTTGGTCTTCATCTTCCATCCGCCATAGCATCTTTCATGCTCTAGATCCGAATCTTTCACATGGTATTAGAGCATAGACAAGCATGGCATGACTCCCATCTCTGCTCTCTCAGTCCCTCTTAACCTCAGATGAGACCTCAGGTCAGCTCAAGTCCACAACTAATGAGCTCATCTCTCAACTCATCTCCACTTACTCCACCTTGGTAGCCATAGCCAGCCTACACATCCCTGCCTTTGAGCTTCCATACCTTTATGTGGAGTGTCAAAAATCGCGTGGTGGGGGGACTTGCTCAAGATGCTATGCCGAACACACACAGAATACACAAGGAGAAGCTCACTCAAGAGACAAGAAGAGAGATGGATGCCAAAACGTTTTCTTGCTAGTTTCTTCTTCTTCTTCCACACTCTTTACAATGTACACAAAGTATAGATAAGATACAACATAAAGGAAAGTGACCTACTAAGTCAAACAATGCATAACCGACTACAATAGTAGACTGGCGCTATAACTATGCCAGTTGTAAATAGGTGTAACAACCTGAATATAATACATAATGAGTCAGTGGCCATGTGAGAGTCATAATGACCACCGATATGCTAAGTGTAAAACTATGGATCCATCTAACCAGGCGATCCATCATCAATGTCCACATGTGTTGAACTTGTCATCTCAACAATATCCAAGCCATACTGTCTTTGGGACAGCCATATGCCATCATCACATCTGATCACCTCAATGCCAAAGAAGTACCTTAGCTCACCTAAATCCTTCATCTCAAACTTCTTCTTCAAAAAGTCCTTGACTTCAGCAATCCCACTATCAATATCACCTGTAATAATCAAGTCATCCACATAGATGACTATGATGACCGAACCTGCATCTCCCTTTCTCACATAAAGTGAGTGATCAACATCAAAAACATAAAAGCCAATATTGACAAGATACTCTCTGATCTTGTCAGACAATGCTCTAGGTGCTTGTTTGAGCCCATAGAGCGCCTTCTTCAACCTGCACACATACGTGGGATGCTCTAAATCTTCATAACCTATTGGTTGATCCATATACACTTCTTCCTACAAATCACCATGCAAGAAGGCATTCTTCACATCCATTTGCTGCAACCTCCAACCTTTGGCTGCTGCCAAAGCAATCACACATCTGACAGTTGCCATCTTAGCAACTGGACTGAAGGTTTCTTCATAATCTATGTCATATGTCTAGGCATAGCCTTTTGCAACCAATCTAGATTTGTACCTACTAATAGAACCATCTGCATTGTGTTTAATCTTATAAACCCACTTACATCCAATTGCTTTCTTGCCCTTCGGCAATGATACTAGATCCCAAGTCTTATTGGCCTCTAATGCAACCATCTCCTCATCCATTGCTGAGCATGACTAACAGCCTCCTCAAAACATGTGGGCTCAATATCCTGAACTAGTTTCACCATATAAGCATAATGGTGAGCTGCATAACCTTCAAAAACCAAATCTTTTAACAGGGTATCTGACCCTGCTAGATCTGCGTACCACCGGATCACTCAATGGAGCCTTTACATTACTATGAGCTCTCTGTACACCTGGTGTCCTGGCAGAAGGAATACCAAGCTCATCACCCAAGCTTTCTGAGCCACTGGAGTCTCCGTCAAGAATTGCATCAATGCCATCTGACACTTTATTCTTTCCTTTGTCTTTACCTGTAGTGCTACTAGATGCACCTGAAGATATAGAGGTACTCCTTAGTCTCCTAGACCAAGGACTACCAGATGATGTCTCTGGTCCACTAAGAGTCCGTGATTCTTGCTTTTTAGCCTGCACATGAGTGTCATGATCATCATCATCATCCAATGCATCACCACTAGATGCATACCAACTGCTCATTTCATCAAAGATGACATCCCTGCTCACTCTGAACTTACATGTGACAGGGTTATAACAATGATACCCTTTCTGCTCTAAAGAGTATCCAATAAAAACACATTTTTCTGCCTTTGGATCAAGCTTCTTCCGTAGCTCATCTGGCACATGAACGTATGCAGCACAGCCAAATACCTTCAAGTGCGATACATCAGGCTTCTTGCCAATAAAGCATTCTTCAAGAGTCATCCCATTGGACCTGTTCACCACTTCTTTCACATGTCTCACTCTGCATATTGATCTCTTCAGTGATCATAAGGGAGACCAACTCATCGAAATCTGGAAATGGCTTTTTGACATATACGAAAGTTACAAAAGGCTTCCAAGCCTTTTCAATTTTAAGTCCACGCAAGGTAGATGACACCAAATCATCATCATCAGGCATTGCATCAATTGCTGCCAAGGCATCTGCAATGCTCCTTACCTTCAATGCATACTCATTGATAGACATCTTCCCTTTCTTCAATGTAATTAACTCTTCCTTGAGTTGAATCTTTCGTGCCTTTGTATTTATGGAAAACATACTTTCAAGTATGGTCCAAGCTGCATATGAATTCTCTGCATTTCTGATATGTCCCAGCATATTATTGTCAATTACTGTAGACAGCCAATACATGACCTTTTTGTCTTTTGCATTCCATTCCTTCCGTGCCTTTGTCTCTTCTGCAGCTGGAGGATCACTCACCTCCGGCTCCTTTTCTTCACCTGACACAAACTCGTAGAGGCCTTTTCCAATAAGGAAGTTCGTGACACGGAACTTCCATGAAGGGTAGTTGTTCTTGTCAAGCTTCTCAATGATGGGGTTTCCACTATTCTCTGCCATTATCACAAAACTAATACCAAACAGCAAGCACATCTTCTGCAACCCTCGACCTGTAGTGCACAGCAATACACCAGACAGCCTTTTTCACTGTCTGCTCAACAATACAGGCAATCTGCAACCAGTTTGTAGATAAACCTTGTGTTTATTTGCTCGTAAACACCTTTGAACTTACAGATCTAAAATCTGTAACCTGTGCACCTGTATACGGCAAACACAGCTAAAATTGCAAGGTATCTCGAACTGTTGTCTGCAACCTTGCGGCTCTAAAACGGGGCCTGAAATGACCTCGGATGGCCAAAATAGCAGCAGAAAAGCCCTAAAGGATTTATCTGCAGAATACACAGCACTCTTCGCGCACACCAAATCTCACTACAATCTGAGATTTTTGCTCTGCCCTGCTTCCGATGCCTCCACAGGCACTATCTAAGAGAGAGAGTGGAAGGATGGGAGAGCTTCTTGTCCGTGGCTTGCTTGCTCGAACCTTGCTTCTTCTCCTTCACTTCAGCCTTTGAAATCAGCCTCTCTCAGTGGCGCAGCTCTAATACCATGTCAAGAATCGCATGGTGGGGGGGACTTGCTCAAGATACTGCGCCGAACACACACAGAATGCACAAGGAGAAGCTCACTCAAGAGACAAGAATAGAGATAGAGGCCAAAACGTTTTCTTGTTGGTTTCTTCTTCTTCTTCCACACACTTTACAATGTACACAAAGTGTAGATAAGATACAACATAAAGGAAAGTGACCTACTAAGTCAAACAATGCATAACCGACTACACTAGTCGATTGGCGCTATAACTATGCCAGTTGTAAATAGGTGTAACAACCTGAATATAATACATAATGAGTCAGTGGCCATGTGAGAGTCATAATGACCACTGACATGCTAAGTGTAAAACTATGGATCCATCTAACCAGGTGGTCTATCATCAATGTCCCATGTGTTGGACTTGTCATCTCAACAATATCCAAGCCATACTGTCTTTGGGACATCCATATGCCATCATCACATCTGATCACCTCAATGCCAAAGAAGTACCTTAGCTCACCTAAATCCTTCATCTCAAACTTCTTCTTCAAAAAGTCCTTGACTTCAGCAATCCCACTATCACTATCACCTGTAATAATCAAGTCATCCACATAGATGACTATGATGACCGAACCTGCATCTCCCTTTCTCACATAAAGTGAGTGATCAGCATCAAAAACATAAAAGCCAATATTGACAAGATACTCTCTGATCTTGTCAGACCATGCTCTAGGTGCTTGCTTGAGACCATAGAGCGCCTTCTTCAACCTGCACACATACGTGGGATGCTCTAAATCTTCATAACCTACTGGCTGATCCATATACACTTCTTCCTGCAAATCACCATGCAAGAAGGCATTCTTCACATCCATTTGCTGCAACCTCCAACCTTTGGCTACTGCCAAAGCAATCATACATCTGGCAGTTGTGCCATCCTAGCAACTGGACTGAAAGTTTCATCATAATCTATGCCATGTATGTGCATAGCCTTTTGCAACCAGTCTAGCTTTGTACCTACTAATAGAACCATCTGCATTGTGCTTAATCTTATAAACCCACTTACATCCAATAGCTTTCTTGCCCTTCGGCAAATGATACTAGATCCCAAGTCTTATTGGCCTCTAATGTAGCCATCTCCTCATCCATTGCTGCATCTCAATGAGTATGACCAACAGCATCCTCAAAACAAGTGGGCTCAACATTCTCAACTAGTTTCACCCTATAAGCATAATGGTGAGCTACATAACCTTCAAAACCAAACCTTTTAATAGGGTATCTGACCTTGCTAGATCTGCGTACCACCGGATCACTCAATGGAGCCTTTACATTACTACGAGCTCTCTGTATACCTAGTGTCCTGACAGAAGGAATGCCAAGCTCATCATCCAAGCTCTTTGAGCCACTGGAGTCTCCATCAAGAACTGCATCAATGCCATCTGACACTTTATTCTTTCCTTTGTCTTTACCTGTAGTGCTACTAGATGCACCTGAAGATGTAGAGGTACTCCTTAGTCTCCCAGACCAAGGACTACCAGATGATGTCTCTGGTCCACTAAGAGTCCGTGATTCTTGCTTTTCAGCCTGCACATGAGTGTCATGATCATCATCATCATCCAATGCATCACCACTAGATGCATACCAACTGCTCATTTCATCAAAGATGACATCCCTACTCACTCTGAACTTACATGTGACAGGGTTCTAACAGCAACGCCCTTTTTTCTCTAAAGAGTATCCAATAAAGACACATTTTTCTGCCTTTGGATCAAGCTTCTTCCCTAGCTCATCTGGCATATGAACATATGCAACACAACCAAATACCTTCAAGTGCGATACATCAGGCTTCTTGCCAGTAAAGCATTCTTCAGGAGTCATCCCATGAACTACAACTGTGGGAGTTCTGTTCATAATATAAACAATAGTATGAACAGCCTCAGACCAAAAATGCTTAGGCATATTCTTTTCAGCCATCAAGGCACGTGCAACTTCTGCAATATGCCTATTTTTCCTTTCTGCAACCCCATTTTGCTATGGGGTATACCTGCATATGAACTGTCTGTTTATCCCATGAGACCTCAGAAAATCATTGAACTCATTCAAGAGGTACTCTCCCCCTCCATCTGACCTCAAGCACTTTACTTTCAAGCTTGTTTCTCTTTCAACTGTAACCTTGAAAGTTCTAAAGTGCTCAAACGCTTCACTCTTTTCCTTCATAAAATATACCCACATCTTTCTAGAACAATCATCAATGAATGTGACAAAGTATGAACTGCCTCCAAGAGATACATTTTGTGTAGGCCCCCAAATGTCTATATGCACAATATCAAGGATATTTCTGCTTACATCTCTATCATGTGAAAAGGGTTGTTTTGCCTGCTTACCAAACTGACATGCTTCGCATACCTTATGAAATTCTGCAACTCTAAATGTAGGCAAACTTGTAACCAACCCTTTGGACTGCGTTAATTTCAACCTTTGTACATTTGCATGTCCAATGCGTTTGTGCCAAGTTTCAATATCTGCAACAACATCTTTTCCTTTAGCATACATAGCAGCATTCATAGTAGGAATTCTAGCATCCAGAGTAAACATACATCCAACTCTACTTCCCTTTGCAACTAACCTGCACTTGTCATTGAAGACTTCTACAAACCAGCCCTTTGCATTAAATCTTACTTGCAGCCCTTGCTCTACCATCTGACCGATTGACACCAAGTTCTTTGTAATAGATGGCACGTGTAACACATCTGAAAGACTCTTTGTCTTACCATCATGCAAGGACAATGGAACTTTTCCAATGTGTGAAATCGGGTGGCATGAATCATCACCCGTCTACACATAACCTGCATTTTGCAAATCTTGCATCTCTCCAAACCATTCTGCATGGCTGGTTATATGATTGGATGCACCTGAATCAACATACCAAAAATCATCATGTGTTCCCTTTCCTGTAATAGCATTCAGCATATGCTACATAACAAATAGACGTTCATTTTTGTCTTCATTTTTTCGTGAAGACGATGCATAGTTTCCTTGGTGCAACTTACTACTGCAAATATCATCTTTCTTAGCATAACATTGGGTTGCAATATGACCTGTTTTGCCATAGTAGTGACACACAATACCAAAGTTGTTAGAACCTCTGTTCTACTATCCACCTTTTCCTCTAAAGCTGCCCCTGCCTCTAAAGTTACCATGACCTCCTGAAACCTACATATCGCCAATTTGCTGATTCAATCTGTTTTGCTGGTTATCACTACCACGGCCTGTACCACGGTCTCTTAAAGAGAACCTGCCACGTCCCCTTCCTGAAATGGAGTAGAAAGCTTGGACCTGTTTACCACTTCTTTCAGATGTCTCACGCTACATGTTGATCTCTTCAGTGATCATAAGGGAGACCAACTCATCGAAATCTGGAAATGGCTTTCTGACATATACGGAAGTTACAAAAGACTTCCAAGCCTTTTCATTGTTAAGTCCACCCAAGGTAGATGACACCAAATCATCATCATCGGTCATTGCATCGATCGCTGCCAAGGCATCTGCAATACTCCTTACCTTCAGTGCATACTCATTGATAGACATCTTCCCTTTCTTCAATGTATTCAACTCTTGCTTGAGTTGAATCTTTCGTGCCTTTGTATTTACAAAAAACATACTTTCAAGTATGGTCCAAGCTGCATATGAATTCTCTGCATTTTTGATATGTCCCAACATATTATTGTCAATTACTGCAGACAACCAATACATGACCTGTTTGTCTTTTGCATTCCATTCCTTCCGTGTCTTTTTCTCTTCTGCAGTTGGAGG
This sequence comes from Lygodium microphyllum, assembly GCF_053477565.2. Lineage (NCBI taxonomy): Eukaryota > Viridiplantae > Streptophyta > Polypodiopsida > Schizaeales > Lygodiaceae > Lygodium > Lygodium microphyllum. The sequence continues at coordinate 35,929,625 of NC_141145.1, forward strand.
ATCACTCACCTCCGGCTCCTTTTCTTCACCTAATACAAACTCGTAGAGGCCTTTTCCAAAAAAAAGTTCGTGACACGGAACTTCCATGAAGGGTGGTTGTTCTTGTCAAGCTTCTCAATGATGGGGTTTCCACTGTTCTCTGCCATTATCACAAAACTAATACCAACAGCAAGCAATACTTCTGCAACCCTCGACCTGTAGTGTACAGCAATACACCAGACATCCTTTTTCACTGTCTGCTTAACAATACATGCAATCTGCAACCAGTTTGCAGATAAACCTTGTGTTTATTCGCTGGTAAATACCTTTGAACTTATAGATCTGAAATTTGTAACCTGTGCACCTATATACGGCAGACACAGCTAAAATTGCACGGTATCTCGAACTGCTGTCCGCAACCTTGCAGCTCTAAAACGGGGCCTGAAATGACCTCGGATGGCCAAAATAGCAGTGAAAAAGCCCTAAAGGGTTTATATGCAAAATACACAGTGCTCTTTACGCACATCAAATCTCACTGCAATCTAAGATTTGTGCTCTGCCTTGCTTCTGGTGCCTCCACAGGCACTGTCCAAGAGAAAGAGTGGAAAAATGGGAAAGCTTCTTGTCCGTGGCTTGCTTGCTCGAACCTTGCTTCTTCTCCTTCACTTTAACCTTCAAAATCAGCCTCTCTCGATTGCGCGGCTCGGATACCATGTCAAAAATCACGTAGTGGGGGGACTTGCTCAAGATGCTGTGTCGAACACACACAAAATACACAAGGAGAAGCTCACTCAAGAGACAAGAAGAGAGATGGATGCAAAACGTTTTCTTGCCGGTTTCTTCTTCTTCTTCCACACTCTTTACAATGTATACAAATTATAGATAAGATACAACATAAAGGAAAGTGGCCTACTAAGTTAAACAATGCATAACTGACTACACTAGTCGACTAGCGCTATAACTATGCCAGCTGTAAATAGGTGTAACAACCTGAATATAATAAGTAATGAGTCAGTGGCCATGTGAGAGTCATAATGACCACCGACGTGCTAAGTGTAGATGTGTGGACCCATCTAACCAGGCAGTCCATCATTAATGTCCGCATGTGTTGAGCTTGTCATCTCAACATGGAGGGCATATCTCTCCAAGCTCTCATCTGGAGATTTATTCCTTGACTCCCAAGGCTTCTCTATATCACATAGCCAAGGTTTCTCTCTTCTGGAGATTTCTTCCTTGACTCCCAAGGCTTCTCTATCTCTTCTAGAGATTTATTCCTTGACTCCCAAGGCTTCTCTATAGCACATAGAACCTTGACATCGCCTTGACTCAAGCTCAACAATGCCTTTTTTCTTAGTTTCTACCATGTGTGACTTCATAGCCAAGTTTTACCTAGCTCACTTGGAGCTTCCTGATCTCCTCCTACAAGCCTCATCTCAACACCTTTTCTTCTAGGGAGTTATTGCCCAGGTCAAGATGCATCATCTTGACACATTATAGCTTGACATTGTGTACTCTATGCATCAGCACTGCTGAAATTCGTTGTTGCTATCAGAACTGCGCCTCCTCCACTATCGTACGCTCCATCCTCTCTCCGTACAGTGTGATCCAACCTGCGATCATAGGGCTATTAAAGGTCCATATGTAAGCTACTTTCAACTCATATGGTTCACAGATTAATTGCATGTACACGCTGTGCCAAGCAAAAAAACAGTCAGCCAAGAAACCCTAAACAGACCCTCCATAGCCATTGCAACTTCAAGCTCTATTTTTATTTCATTTTCTCTCCCCTGCCACTCAAACAAATCAAGGCCACACTGATTTAAGAGTCTCAGCAAAGATTTGGGATATTTTGAAGATTTGTTTTGAAGTCTTGAAGACCTCAAGCAATAGCAACAACACAATATCTTCAAGCTTCTTTCTTCACTCCATTCTAAAATCCATTTGGCCAAGCCAACTACTGCCACTAAGATCTACTGATCAGATTTGTCCATCACATCTTGAAGGGGTCACATCAAACATCAAGCAACAAATAAGCATCAAGAATTATCATCTTCGAAACATAGTGTCTCTTGATACTCTCGTAGTGTCTTTTGGCACTACCCTCATTTGTGTCTTTTGGCACATTAGGTTTCAACTCTTTTTGCTTTTCAATGCCATACATGAAGATTTTTAAGTGGGTGCTTTTCATGAAGAGTAACATGTATCTTATGGCCCATTTACACTACATAGAAGATGTTACTCTACCTACAGGAAGACTTGGAGCTACCTATATCTAAATGCCATCAATGTATCCATTTTAAGACCTTGAAGACATGAAAGTGAAAAAGTTTGAAGTTATTTCCGTTGCCTCAAAAATGATACCTTTGCTTGAGGGGTACATGGACATGAAAACTAATGCATATGCAAGCAAAGTCAATGAAGAAGTAGATCAGGAGGACCTGGAAGAAGGACCAAAAGAAGCAAAAAAATCATGAAGACTCTGAAGCTGCAAGCAAAGTGAAGAACAAGTACAAGATCAAAAAGAGCAAGCTGGACTACACCGACAAGAAGACCTGCAATGAATAGAAGATCTCTGTAAAAAGAAATGTTGAAAACTGCAAGGGCCTAACGATCCTTGACCCAATTTTTTACTAGACTTTTTCCAGCCTTGTAATGCCTAGCCCAAATGCCTTTATCATAAGCTTGTAAACTCCTCATGTAACCATGTACGACAGCCTCTGTACACTTTGTGAGGCCCCTATTACAACCTCTGGATGTCCACCATGTTTGTGGTACCCACACTTAGTCTTTTCTGCTGCAACCTCTGGTGTTTTGCCATGTTTATGGTGTGCCCACACTGCAGGTGTTGCTCTCACTAAAGCCTCTACACACTTTGTACTTTCTGGTTGTGATTAAGGAGGGGTGTTGACATATTTGCAATCACACCCACTATGGCCTCTTTGTATGAGGCAGTTCTCGGATTAGGACATGCAGGTAGACTGAATCCCATATGCATAGAAAGGGAAAATGCTACCCATCCAACTTCTATAAAGCATTGTACTTATTTGTCACTTTCATATGGATTGAATACAATGTCATGATGCTTTGCACTTTAAGCTAAGTGTCTTGCCTTTGTCAGTCCTACCCAAGATTGTGTTTATGAGTCCAAGCTGCCATCTTGGAACCTAATTCACTTGTGTAACAATTTGTCTCTACTTGTCTATGTCATCATGAGTTTGGTCTTCATCTTCCATCCGCCATAGCATCTGCCATGCTCTAGATCCGCATCTTTCACAAAAGTGCACAAAAAAGCCTAAAGATTCAAAAACACCTTGAATTCAAGAAATATCTTGAAGCTTTTGTTATACAAAAAGAAACCATATCTCATGCACCTTCATGGAAAAGGACGCATTTCTCTCATTAGCAATTATATAACTACCATCACTCTCTTGCAAGTTTCCTTCTTCCAAGCTGCTGACACCTAAATCACGAGTGTAATAATGCAACATGTACCAAGTACGATCGCCAAAGTGTATTGGCCTATTCTACCATAACAAAACAAGAATAACACCCAATATAGAAATCTACCATAAATACTCACAATTCAATCATAAAGTGATGGAAAATAGCAAATATTCTTGAGGAAAATGGTATAAAGATTCGGGTTACATTATAGACAATAGCAGGAAAATGCTATCCTAGAAATACTATAGTCTACATTCTTCCTAGATGAGAAAATGATAGAAAATAGCATTCAAATTTCAAGAAAGTGATACAAGATTTGAGGTCACATCAAGAATAATAAATACCAAGTGCTCTCTTGAGAATATTCATTGTCTGAGAATCCAAAAGACATGAATCATGAGTTGTTACATCAAGAAAATTGCCTTTTTGTTGAAGCCTATATGCTCTTTTACATCAAACCATACATAAGCATAAAGACTAATGTCTTGAGCCCTAGTAGCTATGTTCCAAACCATACATGTACTTGTGAAGTTTAGCATCATCACTTATGCTTTCAATGTACATAGTAAGGTTGAGAAATTAGTGTGTGTATTCACATACATTGAGTTCCCATTGCTCTAAATCGGAGCATCTACATACAAGCCTTTATCCTTGTATCCACACTTGCTTGTGCCTTACCCTATCCTCTTTGTCTCCCATTTGAAAGGCTATCCATTGAGCTATTTGTAATGAGGTTTGGATTGGGTGGTTATTAACAGCATTCGATCCATTTTTGTGATCAATTAACTATGCCTTGATGCATGACATGTTTCATATTCACACATGATAGTATTGAGTATACTAAGTTTTCCTTGAATTTCATGGTCTTTGGAGGGTCCATAAGTATTGATTTCCATCATAAATCTCTGATTTACTAAAAAAATATTTATGTGCCTTATTTTTTCCCTTATGCCCTATAATTGTAATGTAGCCCTATTATAGCCCCTGTCACTTAAATTACAATATCTTGAGCTAGATAGCTCTAATCCCCAGACTTTCTAATTAGAATCAAAGCTTACAATTTCCTACACAGAGGAAGTACCTAATCTTGGTAATCGGGTCAATACAAAAAAGGCTATAGCTATTTTAGTGAAGCTAATATACACTATCCACCACATGTCCTTGCCCTATTTGATTTCACATTGCTTCCTTCTATTTAAGACTATGAATATCCTACCTCATTTGGAATCTATAAATACCATGTAAATATCCTAGTTGTTCCTATAATTGCCTATAGATACCCTATTCAAACATTTATGAGCCTTGAATCTTCAAGAAATATCTTCAAATAGAATGGTCCATGCATTGTACCTGAGTGAGGGGCAAGGGAACCTATTCAGGCTCTAAATTACCAGGGAGTTTGCAAAGTTCCTCCCCAAGTCAAGTTGTGTGCCCCTTCAAGCTCTTCGATAGCAAAGGAGGGACACCTCTCTTTTGTCTTCTTATTTGCCTCGACATCCATCTTTTTCCTTGATAAGAATCATTTTCATTAAGAAATTCTAATCTTTCTAATCAAATAGGAACTTGAAGTGGAAATTGATTTCAATAGGCAAATGAATGAAAGACAATGAGATCAAGATAGAGAGTACATGTGATTAATGACTCATCCATCATACAACTTTTATTTACAAATGAATGAAAGACAATGAGGTCAAGATAGATAGTACATGTGATTAATGACTCGTCCATCATACAACTTTATTTACTTTCTTTTCAAATTTTCAAGAGGGAAAACAAAGGAATGTTAGGAGATTAGGATGAGAACTCTCAAAAATGATCCATTCTTGAATGAGCTTTCAAGCATGAATGCAAGCAACTGGCCTTTCAATGTGCTGATTTAATTGATGCATCAATTCTAATGGATAGATGGTGCTAAATTTAGAGTAGAATTCAATTATTCAATCCCTCAAACAAGTGGATAGAGGTTCAACAATAGGATGGAAGAGAGAGATTGATAATTGAATGAGGATTTCCTAAGTAGGGTTTTCCCTTTTCTTTTTCTTTTTTTAATAAAGTTAAATACACAAAGGTAAGAAGTAAGTGAGCTTAAAGCCCATTCACCCACAAAAGTGGGACTATTTCTCTCTCTTCTCTAAACTTTATTTAAGTCCTTGCACATGAAAGGGGTCTATTTCCCCTTCCTATCAACTTTTCATTGAATCTCCCTTATTTTACATGCAAGCAAATGCCATGAGAGTAATGTAAAAGAAGATGGCTCAAGTAGAAAATCTTTTTACTTCCCCTCAATCTGCAATGGTGTTCATAAGTTTTTTTTAATTTCTTGTTCCAAAAATATGTACTTTATTCCTATATGCAACTTGATAGTTTTGCGATCAATCATTTCATATTAGTCATAATATTGTTTTGGCACATATCTCTCTCTGATTACTAATAATTATTTATCATCCAATAATGGGGATCCTGAACCATGAAATGTTAGAAAGGGCATGCTTTTTGGAAATTTTTGCTTTACCCAAGCAAACTAATTGATCCTTCAAGGATAGGTACGACAATAGATATTGTTATAGATATCTCTTATTGATTATGATTAGGATTATGGTGAAATTTAGGATATACATTACTTAGATGTTGTCCAATTCACTATGGGGACTTCATAAATTTTAGCTACGGGTAACATGTACATCTACCCTTGTCGATATTTTGGAATTCTAAACACAAAGATCATTGAGGCAAAATGATCATCTACCTCTAAGAAGGTCTTCTACATAGTGGATCTCTCTAGAATAAGTCTATGCTATCTAGGCATGGATTGGGGTTATTTTTAGATCTAAACCCAAAACATCATTGGTAAGTCTAAATGATTAGTCCTGCCTTGGCATGAGGCAATATAAGCATATATCCTTGTAAACGAATGTGGAAAGTACATGGACATTAAGTAGGGCAAATTGTATATATGAACCTATGAACAACTTTGCTATAACATTAGTATTATTGAAGTAACAATAATAATTGATGATTTTGGGCTAGTGTATCTAGCCTCCAAGTTTATTGGTTCTATATACGATGTTGGGGAAAATTTTTATGCCTATCCCACGTCTCTATAGAGATATGTTGTTAATCAATACATGATTCTCATTAGTCTAAATATTGCTAATCTATCCTAATAGGATTCTAATTTGTCGTTATATTGTTGATCTATCCTAGTAGGACTTTGATTTGTCCAATATGGTCTTGATATGTCCTAATATTATTTATAGTATCTAGGGGATCTAAGTGGTATCTTAAAATCATCTAAGCAAGTGGAATTTTTGAAATATCTAGCATGTAATTGGGCATGTGGCATTTCAAAACACCTAGGCATATTGTGGGGTTATTATTATCTTATCTTACCTAATATTGTGGCATGATAATAATGATAGTTATAGCAAGGGAAGTTTAGTGGCATTACCTAAAGCTAGTAGCATTTCACAATTACCCATGCATATAGAATGAGGGAAGTGGCATTTTTGAACCACTACACAATGGTGCAAGTATTATCCATGCAAGGGGCACCTTAGAAGGTTTCGACATAGAGGGGGGTACTTGGTACATTTGTCCCCGTGGTTTCATGAAAGGACAAGTTGCCTACTAGTCCATGTTGAATAACGTTTGAGCATGAACATAATAGTCATTTATGAAGTGTATATAATGTAGATTGGGGTAGCCTAAGCAATATTTGAATGAGTTTAGGATTTTTTTTTCTAACAAAGGGTTGGAAACTCAATGGTGTTAAGTTAAAAATATAATTGGCCCATCGCTAAGTGAGCAATAGAAGTTCCTCTTATTAGGCATAATGATTGATAGTAATCTGCTTGCATAGTAGTATTATATAAAATAGTTTTTTAATGAAGGTTTGTTATGCAAAATTTTGGGTAATAGATTACCCTTACATATGAATAATACAACAAGATTGGGCAATGCACCTTTTCAACCCTAAGAGTGGAATAATTGAGGATGCTTGATATAAGGGTAGTTAACTTGAGAACTTTTAAGTCTCTTGACAAACTATTGGTCTTTCCCTAGCTATGGGGTGGAAACATCATTGACTAGCATTGAAGGCCCCTTTATCCTAGGTAGCTTGTTGGTAATTTATTCCATAAGTAGGACATATGTTCCCCCTTCCTCAATATGTATCCAAGATTTAGTTAATGTAGTAAATTTATTGCCTCTTGATAATGAGCTAACAATAAATCATGTTTGGCATATAATAGCATGTTCTTGAGTCATTTCAAACCTACAATAGCATGCTTTTGAGTTACTTCTATTTCAGATGTATCACTAATACATTTAGGTGGATTCTTAAGATTTTTCAAGAGTGTAAATTTTAACAAACCATAAACACTTGTCTACTTTATATAAACAAATCGAATATAATTGACTTAGTGGGAGCTATGGACTATTGTCCTATGTCTTCCCACTATTTAGTGTTAAATTTACTTAGTTGGGCTATGGGTATAATTCACTGACTCTATTCTTCCCAATCTCTCCATACTTCCACTATGGTACTAATAAAAATACAATTAAATGGGGATATTAATTAGCCACTATTCTAAAATCTTCTTATCTTATTCTCAAATGAAATGCAATTGCCCAATTGGTTATTCATCCATTTAGATTAAACAGTTTTATTGAGTCCAAACAATGATTGTTTATGTTGACCTGGTGGGTAGTATGGACAATTGTCCTAGGATTTTCCACTATTTTTTTTATATTGACTTAGTAAAGCTAGGAGAAAATTCTCTAGATAACTTTATTCTATAATCTCATACTATAATGCTAGTAACAATTAATTGCATATAGCTACTTTTAATTGGGATATTGAATGTTAGTTAAATAATTAAACATGTCCTAGCCTCTCTAATCTTCCCATGTCTTGTAAATCACAAAAATGGGTGTAATAACCAACACCAAACCAAGAATAAGGGTCATTTAAGATAAATGTAAACTTAAAATTATCAAGCATAAGCTTATAACCCACAAACATCTTGTTCCTAGACAAAGCCCTTCATGGGAAGGTTAAGTGCACTCTTATGATACACTAGAGTGTTACTCATAAATGATTAATGTGTTTATACATTATCACCAAAAAGAAACATTTGGTATAGCAATACTCTTTTTATATTTATTTGGGTGTTAAGGAAAGCAATAGTTAGCAACGTTAAAAGTAAGATGGATAGTGGAACATTGATGAGCAAACGATTACAATGGCAATTATGGTCATTGGCATGACAAGTGGTTAAAGAGAATATTGTAGCTAGCAACAAGGTATAAAAGGGAGAGGTTCACCCAAGTAAGGTGTGGGAGCTTTCACTCAACCGCCAAGACCCACAGACCACTTATTTTTTCAAGCATTCCAAGCCGACGAGCACTAATGGCTACCTCTCACATAGCCGACGTGCCATCCATATCTACGGGTGTAGTGAGCTTGCCTCCATGCCAATTGAGTTATCTCCTCTCCCGCACACTCCGGTAGCTCCATGATCCAAGTGCAAGCTCCATCCTCAAGCTCCATGCTCTAAGCTCCATTGTTGCGAGCAAGAGAAGAGAAGAGAAGAGAAGAGAAGAGAAGAAGAGAGGAGAAGATGGAGAGCTTCTCCTCCCCGGTCCCTCACCCTCACACACTCACTTCCTCACACTCTCACACTCCCTCTCTCAAGCACAAGCTCAAGCAAGCAAGAACAAGAAGAAGAAGAAGAAGAGGAGAGCCACTTTTGGCCACACACAAGAATGAGCTTCTCATTCACTTTTCAACTTTATATGCAAAACCCTAAATTCCTTTTGGGCGGTCATCCCCTTATCCCCTTTTTTACATGGCCGGCCATGGCCTAGGCCCTTTTTCCCCTTGTCCTCTTATCTTCCTAGCTTCCTTTCCACTGCCCGTCTACATTTACAAATTGCACGGGTGAGAGCCCGGCACTCTTAAAATAAATCATGGTGCGCCTTGCGCTTTTTTACAAAAGTATTGACTTGCGCTTTTTATTGTGCGCCTTTTTCCTTTATTTAGGACTTTTTTGCACTTCTTGTGTTTCCATATTTTCCTTGGCATGTCTTCATCTTCTGTTTCACTTTTGCCTTAGTCTTTGTCTTCTGCTTTAGATTTTCCGGATTTTCCACTTTGTTCGTCCGAGGGTTAACATTACCCCCTCCTAGACAAGTGCCAGTCCCATGGCACTCATAGTCGTAGATAGCAGGCTTTAGCATGCTCCGAAGTCGTGGGTGGCAAGGACATCTGTGGTTGCCTTGGAGGATTTATGGTGGTGGGCAGATGAAGGTTGTTGGGGTCACATTGTTGTATGGGTGGTTGGTGATAGGGTGGTTGGAGTTGGGGGTAGTTATATTCGCTGTTGGGAATTGCGTTGGGCTGGCACAGGTATTGGTTTTTTGGGGATTCTACTCATGACGATTCTTGGTGGGCTCGCAAGTTGATAAAGGATAAGAATTCAGAGTTGAGTGTCGATGAAGAGCGAACAACACTTTCGTTGGAGTCTTCAATACCTGCAATTGAAAACCTCTCATATGTGGTCTCTCCCTGGGGTAGTGCTAGTCTTCTTATCGTGCACAAGACATAGTTTGATTAGTTTGGGAGACAGGTTGAACTCTAAGCATGCTGAGAGGAATATCCTGCACCTGAGGACCCAAACTGTGTATATATTTTGGTGCAGATATTATGTGAGTGCTCGTGCATACTTAGATATTACATAGTTAGAAGACCACGGGTCTGGCTCCTCATAACAACATGTGATGAAGCAAAGTTGACCATGTTGAGGAGAAGTAAACAGGAAGGTGAATGAGACATCCTTTGCGGTGTGACAGCATGACGTAGCATAATTGAACACAGAGACACCACACTTTCGATAGCTGGTAGCTATTGGACTTGCTCGATGAGTACGGTGTACTTTTCATGGCCATTCGTGCAGTGCTTACTATGATCGATTGCAATGGTATTAAGTCAGAGTGCAAAAAGGAAGCGTGCATTCGGGTCAGGGTGACAGGTCTAACCATAGGCGAGACAAGCTCCCTAGGTGTGCCTTGCCCTTGATGTGCCCTGAACAATTGTGGGTGATGCTAAAGGGCTAGGGGACTAGGGACGGAGCCAGTCGACCAAGGTCACTGGACGTACCTAATTTGAGGACCCCTAGGTGTTGTGATGTGATCGTGGGTGCTTCTTATCTTTTCTGTTCTTTTCTTTTCATGTCCTTGGTTTTTCTTTTTCTTCTTCTTTCTTCTTCTTTTTTTGGGACTTGCCTAAGTACAACCATTGCAATATGTTGAGGCTATCAGCCTTTCAATGGGTTGGGAAATGTCGAGATTCAAAGGCTCAGGAAATGGATATTATAGCGATGATTGTGCCCTAGTCTCGTTGCCAGAGAAACAATTGTTGAGATGGGGGGACCCACTTGAGATTTTGCAACCCTCTTTGCGACACATGATGTTGATACAATTGAGGTAACAACTGCCATGAGCCAAATGTAGAGCTTGACCCAGAAGGAGAGCGTAGCCAATGACTATGCTTTGGGCCATGCGATGTGGGCGGTCTGCAAGGGTGATTCTCGCTTTTCGTAGTGAGGCTTCCATCGAGACTCTTTGTTCCTAGTATTTTTGTTGCTTTTTCTGTGATGGAGCTTTGTGGGGTTGGTGGTCCTGTGGCATCTTGGACATTGAACACTTTCATATAGATACCTGTGTCATCCTGCATCCACTTGACAACTCGTGAGAGTACATGCACCGCATATGCCGCAATTACAATAAACAAGTGCAATACAAGGAGACCACTTATCTGAATCCCATTGTGTTGACTTAGATACTTATCACCTATGCTTGATTATCTTTTCCTTTTGCTAAAGATGTGAGATATATTAAATGCAGATATGAAAAGTTTGTACAATTGGGGAACCTGTCAGCATTTAACCATTTAAAGACAAAAAGTCACGGCCAGGTAGCACTTGATAAGCCTTTTATACAACATGGGACTATTCTATTTGTGTGAGGTGAGGTGAGTCTGGGTGGTAGGACGATTAGGGCTATGCCGGTGGTGGGCACCTGTTAGGCTGGCCGAGGAAGATATCAGCCAGGACCCATATGGTGTAGTCCCTAGCTGCAACTGTTTCGAGAATGTTTTTAAATAGTTCATCGATTGCCTTCTTGTTTCTAGTTTCCTTATCTTCCTTTGAGCACCTGGTGCTGCCCAAGCTTCTAGGGAGGGCCCGCACAGCCGATGTTGCCACTCCACAGGCATTCCCCTGAGCTTTTTTTTTCCTAGCCTGGGAAGTTTTTGGCCTGCATCCGGGGTGGTGTCACTTGGGGCCTTGTTTCTTTGCATATCTCTTAAGGGTAGGCACATAGTGTTCTGGCGAAGGAGCTTGTGCCGCATGCTCCCTCTGATGGCGAATAGCATCCTTGCAAGCCAGCTGCATTGCTACTATAGAAGAATTGAGGCAGGGTAGAATTATTTGTATGGAAGGGATTAAGCAGTGGATTATCATGCGCACATGAGGAGGAGTGCGGTGAGGTGAGTCATGCAGTGTTTGTTGTAGAGGGGTGGCCCCCTGATGATGTTTGTCCTGCCTAGACTGTGGGGCGTATTCCAGCCATTAGCAGATCTTGGCTTATGCAAAGTTGCATGGACTAGTTGTCATGGAGTGGATCAGGGCTCGTCCCCCCGAAATGATAGACCGAAAAGGGGAAAGGTGTATAGAAGGGGGCGGTGCCCCATCTACGCCATTAGAGATGTTGGTCAGGCTTCCTATGGCGGTAATGAGGGTTGCATGCCCTCCACCTGGAGGTGGGAATGGTCACACGACTTCTGGACGTGTGGTGAGAGGAGGCCCTGAGGAGCTTAGCCTATCAAATCCAACTCTTCTCCCTATGCTAGACTATCATTACTTGTGTTTGTTGATACTATCTATACAGGGTCACAAAACTCATTGTTTATTTATGTACATATCTATGAATCCATGTCACTTCATGAGGATAGAAACCAATTGTAGAACTCAAGATTGTACTGGAGTGTGGCACATGCATCCAGTACTCGTGGCAGCTTACTCAATAACGATAGATATTTTGCAACATCTGTTGAGATGGCAAGCTCAACACGTGCGGACATTGATGATGGATCGCATGGCTAGATGAGTCTGCACGTCTACACTTAGCACATTGGTGGTCATTACCATACTCACATGGCCACTAGCTTATCATGTAATGTGTCCACCTATTCACTTGTAAGACATGTCTTAGTAGCCCATCAGGATGAGAATCCAGAAAGCACCACCCAGCACTCCCACGGAATATCACGAGGTTTGCGATCTAGGACTTCCTGAGTCTACCACGAAGCGGAAGCATTCCGGCCATTCCCACTTAGGACCAACCTCAAATCAGGGTTTTCCTAGTGGTCAAATTCCTAGAACGGTAGCTAGCGTCGAACCCCAGGTGAACTATTTTACGCAGAAACATCAGGGTCGAAGTAGATTCATGTTGCACTTGGTTCAAGGAGAATGGGAAATGAGAGGGATGCAAAGCTCAAACTCTTTGCTCGTAAGGCATAGTCCCATTCTGTTCCCCTAAAACAGCATAAAAAGCGGCACATCTTGGGGCTAATCTCTGAGGTGTAGGAGAGTCGCAGTGGAGCCGCGGCAATCAGCCGAGAGGTGCTTCCCTATGTGTATATTATGAGGCATTATGCATATATGCTATGGGATCTCCCTCTGAGGAGAATGGAAGGTGAACATTGGACTACATATTGGATACAAATGCAAAATCATCATAAGAATTTAGTGCAAAGTGAGTTTTAGATGCTCCTGGCCGCGAGGCCGTGTGGTGGGGTTGTCTGTCATATGCATGAGGTCCGGCTAGTGCTATAGCCAGTGCCGGCCCATTTTAGGTCCCATCAAGACAAAAATGAGCATTTGTTTGTTATGCAGCATATGATGAATGTAGTTACAGGAAAGGGGACACATAATGATTCATGAGGTCCGGCTAGTGCTATAGCCAATGCCGGCCCATTTTAGGTCCCATCAAGACAAAAATGAGCATTTGTTTGTTATGCAGCATATGATGAATGCAGTTACAGGAAAGGGGACACATGATGATGTATGGTATGTCGATTGAGGTGCATCTAATCATATGACTAGTCATGTTGAATGGTTTGGATTGATGCAGGACTTATAAAACCGAGGTTATGTGCAGACGGGTGATGATTCATGCCACCCAATTTCACACATTGGAAAGATTCCCTTGTCCTTGTATGATGGCCAGACAAAGAGTTTGACATATGTATTACATGTGCCATCAATTACAAAGAATCTAGTATATGTTGGCCAAATGGTAGAGCAGGGGTTGCAAGTCCGATTCAATGCAAAAGGTTGTTTTGTACAAGATTTTAATGATAAGTGCAGGTTGGTCGCAAAAGAAAGTAAAGTTGACCGAATGTTCACTTTATATGTTGGAATTCCTGCAATGGATGCTGGTATGTATGCTAAAGGAAAAGGATTAGTTGCAGATATTGAAATATGGCATAAAAGTATTGGACATGCAAATGTGCAAAGGCTGAAATTAATTCAGTCCAAAGGATTGGTTACAGGGTTGCCTTCTTTTAGAGTTGCAGAATTGCATAAAGTCTGTGAAGCATGCTAGTTTGGTAAGCAGGCGAGACAACCCTTCTCGCATGATAGAGAAGTGAGCAGAAATATACTTGATGTAGTACATACAGATGTTTGGGGGCCTACATAGAATGTATCTCTTGGTGGTAGCAAATACTTTATCACATTTATTGATGACTGTTCAAGGAAGCTATGGGTATACTTCGTGAAGGAAAAGAGTGATGTGTTTGAGCACTTCAAATCTTTTAAGGCAGTTGCTAAAATAGAAACAGGATTAAAAGTGAAGTGCTTGAGATCAGATGGAGGGGGAGAGTACCTCTCTAATGAGTTCAGTGGCTTCTTGAGGACTCATGGGATAAAGAGGCAATTTACTTGTAGGTATACCCCACAGCAAAATGGTGTTGCAAAAAGAAAAAATAGGTCTATTGCAGAAGTTGCATGGGTATTAATGGCTGAAAAGAATATGCCCAAACATTTTTGGTCTGAGGTTGTCCATACTGATGTCTACATTATGAATAGAACTCCCACAGTTGCAGTTCATGGAATGACTCATGAAGAATGCTTTACTGGCAGGAGGTTGCTACTTACCCATTTACAAAGGTTTATGACTCACTTGATATTTATCCAAGGCACACAAGATAAAGAGGGGTTAATGTCAATAATTACAATTGATTCAAGATTAGTTGTGATGCATTAGGAGACAAACGGGATATTGCCTTTCAGTGGACACATGCATACAATGAGGGATTGAACTAGTAAGCCTATGCAATCTTTAATCTCTCCAACAAAGGGATTAAGCTTAGCAAGTGGATTAATATGAGAGATTAAGAACAAATTGACATACCTCTTCAGTGTTTGGGGAAGATGGTTGAAGCACGGCCCATTATGATGCCAATTGCTCCATCAAGCAAGCCCAGATGGTTGGAGCACTCCAATGGATGAAGACTTCAAGCATTCGAATGCTTCCACTAATGATGGGACTCCCATGTGTGCTCCTGAGTTTGAGTCTCATAATGGAAGCTTCAAATGGAGCTTTCATGGATGCCCACAAACTTTTTTGCATGCTGAGCTCCATGTCTTCAATCCGAGTAGAAGAGGTAAAAGAGGGGGCTGGAGGAGCTTGAGGGGGTTGGGCTCTCAAGGCGGGAGGGCTTGGGCTAAGCTTCAATAGTCTAAGATAGCTTTAGGTAAAGAATCCATGGCTGCCCAAACTGTCCAGCTACTATCCCATCTTTTCAAGTTTGTTCCTTGGGTCAAGAGTGCCAAGAAGGGAGAGGGAGGAGTGCTGAAGGAGTGCCTTGAGGGAGGAGTGCTGAAGGAGTGCCTTGAGTTGGCCAAGAGAGCCAAAGAGCAGCAAGAGGGAAGTAGGGGAGCTAGAGCAGGCAGGGGCAGCCCTAGCGCAAAATGCACCACAAATTGTGGGGGCTTCCCTACAAGCCTTCTAGGGCAATAACCCCCACCTCCATTGCTTGAACTCAAGCTGAGGGGTCAGGAAGAAGGTTCTAGGGCTGGCTAAAGGTTTGGAGCAGACTTAAATAAGTTCTTGGTGATTTTTGGGCTACTAGCCCCCATGGTAGCTTGCAGGAGAAAAGAGAGAAGGAGAGCCTTCTTCTAACTCTTGGGTCTCTAAACTTGGCCTCTTCTAACTCTTAGGTCTCTAAACTTGGCCTAGAACACCTACATTTTTCATGAAAAGAAGTGACGACCTACTAGTTTAGCCATTTTACCTTCAAATATGTCTAAGTCTCTAACCATAGCTCCTACTTGCTCCAAAAAGCTGAGACTAACTGTGGTCCTTCTTCCTACTGTACATGTACCTGTAACTTGAGTAACTAGGGTTTTGGGATTTGAAAAGGGAGAAAGGGGAAAGAAGAAAAGGACCAAAGCTTAATGCTCTGATACCATTTGTAATGAAAAGCCGAGAAGAGAGAGGAGAAGGAACTAAAGAGAGAGAAAGAGGGCAAGAAGAAGAGAAAGGAAGACTAGAAGAGGAGAGAGAAAGAAAGAAAAGAGGGGAGAAAGGAGGAGGATGCCATGGAAGCTGAAGATGAAGATGAAGAGTATATTCTTGATAATAATTGGTTACCCTAAAGTAGGACTCTTACACCTTATATATCCCAATCAGTGTGACTAGGTGTCTAACCCCTTGTTTCTATGTATCTCGCTCGTTAGAATACAACAATAACAAAGCTATCCATGGTGTACATCTTGAGTCATGATCATTGCTAGTAGTACTATCCCCCTCCTTCTTGTATTTTTGTTGTCTTTGAGTCTATGAAGTTATGCTACTTCTCCAGTATTGATCTCTATGTATTTGGATACTATAATTTCTATCTCTGATGAGACTATTGTATTAGATATAGATATCAATACACTTGCGAATTCTGTCTGAGTATATCATATTTATCTCTATTACTTTGGCTATGTTTGTCTTCTTACCTCAGATGCTAACTATAGGATAGGATGTCAATGTCCACCTATGTCAATTCTAAGTATGACTGCACTTTGCATTGTGATGGTGATGCTCAAACCTGATTACACATGGCAACCATGATTATCGTTCTTTTGTGCACTAGGCTAAATGCATACACATGCTCAAGGCCTACCTAATATAGTTTCAATTCTCAGCCAAGCATGACGGTCTAGGTCTGATCGGCACCAAAGGGCACCATCTCCTAAGGCTCCTTCTATCCTCAGTGATGATGCATCCCGAATGCAACAGTCTGAAAGGGATGCAGGAGATGCGGGAGAGAATAGCACACACAATGTAGGTGCTGTCAACAATGTTATGACAACCTTATTGCACTTTCATATATATATATGAATAAAGAATATAGGCGGTCACTGTAGACGGGAAGGCCCAAGGGCCTTTTACCCCAACAACCTCCCACTAAAAGGCCAAGAGAGCAAGAGAGAGAGAGAGAGACTCAAGATGTGGGAACTCCAACTATCACAATGTGTGACCGGCCTTCCCTTTATTCAAATGTCACTAAAAGAATCAAGTGACCGTGATGGGCACCCATCACCTATAGTGTGCAGGTGTAGGTACTATCAGTGTAGTAATACACTGGCAGATAGGCACATGTGCCTTTACCCCCAACAACCTCCCACTTAAAGGCAAATGTGCCTCAAGTGAAGAGGAAATAAGGAGAAGAAATTGACAAATTACAATGTGTACATAGAGTACAACAGGATGAGAAATAGAGGTCACCTCATATCCGATGCCCATCAACTTTCTAAGGAAGGCAAAACACTCTATTGCCAGGGAGTGAAAGAACAAAACAAAAGAAAAGAGACAGGGTGAGGAATCATGACATCTCACCCAACGCCCAATCAGAAAGCAAGCTATGCAATAAGCGGTGGGAACCTTCTCACAAGAAGAGTCAAGCGTCCCTAAGTCCATGACATCCAGGAGATAAGCGATCCCATAGCTCTAGATAATAGAGGAATCCATGACTGCTTTCCATGAAGCAAGCAACAAACTCATAAGTGCACGGCTGTAAAGCATCAGAGTGGCGCATAGCATCAGTGCAGTGCATAAAAGACAGCGGAGAGCATACAGACTCTCCAAGGTCAATCATCAAAAGAGGGCCAGCATCTTAGACACAAGTCAAACGGGGTCTCAAGATAGTATGCAACCTCGACAAAGCGGAAGACTAACATATGGCTATAGAATCAGCCCCATAAAGCACACTAAACACGCATCCCATAGCTCTAGATAATAGAGCAATCCATGAGTGCAGGAGATAAGTGATCCCATAGCTGTAGATAATAGAGCAATCCATGACTACTTTCCATGAAGCAAGCAACACAACTCACAAGTGCACGGCTGTAAAGCATCAGAGTGGCGCATAGCATCAGCGCAGTGCATAAAAGATAGCAGAGAGCATACAGACTCTCCAAGGTCAATCATCAAAAGAGGACCAGCATCTCAGACACAAGTCAAATGGGGTCTCAAGATAGTATGCGTTCTCAGCAAAGTGGAAGACTGACATACGGCTGTAGAATCAGCCATAAAGCACACTAAATGCGCATCAAGAGGCCTGAGAGGTGTCTGCTTCTCATAAAAGACAGCATGATGGCTGCGTAGAACCTACTGGACATCTAAATCCCAAAACTTGTAAGCCGTAAAATCACCATCTCCATAACTAAGGAGTATGCATCTGCATGACATAGGCTCATGTGGCATATTGACAGATGCCTGGCAGCCAAACATCCTCAAGTGATCATAGGAGGGTCTCATACCACTCCATGCCTCATGCGGTGTATTACCGTCCAAAGTCCAGCATGGCGTCCTGTTAACCAAGTAGACTACCATCATAAGGGCCTCAACCCAAAAGCCATAAGACAATCCAGTTGTGGTAAGTAGCAATCTTCGCCTATAAGGTCAGGCACATGCCATGAGCAATCCCATAATACCAGGGGCATAAGAAATCAATGCCATACTGCTGACAAGAGATCCGTAAGCTAGGAGAGATAGCATAACTCTCATAATCCATCTGCAAGCATCTAGGCATGCTACCAGCAGAATCCATAAACATGTCAAGCATAGTAACAACATCCTCAATCCATACCAAAGGGTAAGCCCAAACACAGTAGGTAGCATGATCCATGAATGTCACAAAATACGATGCTCCACCAAGTGATTGGGAAGGCATAGGTCCATATACTACAACATGGACTAGATCTAGAGGAGCATGCCTCACACAATCGCCATAGGCCAAAGAGGCTTTGCACAGACCATGAGTACAATGAGGGCAAGTAGCATGGGGAAGAGTAGGCAATAAGCCCATATCACATAAAGCATCCATCTCAGTTTGTCGTACATGGCCTAGGCGACAATGTCATAACAATGCATGTGGTATCTGCATAACTGCAACCATAGAATCTCCCACATGAGAGACATATACTACATAATCACTGCCATATCTAGCACCTCTATCCAATACCAAGCAACCACGATTTTCCAAGAAGTATCCCCAAGAGAGACATAATATATTGCACCATGCAACTGAGATCAGGCTTTTACTAAGCGTAGGTATATGCAAGACATCACGGAGCATAAGAGAAGACCCATTTGGCAAAGCCAAGTGTATATCCCCTGTAGCAATAACATGACAATCCTGCTCAAGGCCCAAAGAAATACATCTTTCAACCTCCCCCTATAAGAAGAGAACCAAGCTCTATGCGGAGTAACATGACAAGATGCCATGCTGTCTAAAATCCAATCAAAGGTATAGGCCATATCACTGAGCAAGTAATCTTCTGCAAGATAATATGATGCCAGAAGTCTAGGCTCAGCTACATCATCATGGGTAACTACATGCACCATACCACTATCAACAGCGGTCTCACCTACTATATCACTGACTCTGCTCTCATGTCTAGTGCGGCGCAATCTTTTCTGCTCTCTAATCCACTTGAAGCATTTACGCTTCACATGCCCTGTCTTTCCACAATGAAAGCAAACAGAACCTGTAATACCTATAGAAGAGGACAAGTGCTGTATAATAGCATGAGTAGGGCTGTCCAATACATCCAAGGAGCTCAAAGAATCAGGGGAACTCTCATCAAAGAGAATAGACTCATCAAGAGGACTGTCTGTATGACTAGAAGAGCTGGAAGTCGTCATAGCATACTGCAAAGGAGACTCATCCAAACCAGAAGAGGAGAACACAAAGGCATCAACCACAGATGCAAAAGCTCCCACATGGACAAGCCTAGCAGACAAAAGCATGACATATCCAACCACTGTAGCTCACAGCCATAAAAGTATAAGCATGCCTCGGAGCCATAAATGCACAAGCATCCCCGAAACATAGGAGTATACATAACTTTGCAGTGTCTCATACCATGTACTGACATACATGTCCAGCCAAGAACAGCAGGTGGCAAATAAACCTGCAAGAATCAAGCTCCAATAAAAGCCCAAATATCTGTGTAAAAGCATCCAGGTAAGAGGCTCTGTAAAATACATAGCAACAGACCATGTGCATACACGGGTGGCCATAAAGATCAATTGCTTCCTGACATACATGGGCAATAGCAGCCCAAATAGCATAGATGCCATACAACTGAGAAGCAGGACGGCCATAACTATAAATCCCAAGCACTATCCAAGTCCATTGATCAGTAAGTATCCCACATATCAAATGCAAACGAGCAATCATAGCTCAATAGGCAACTGCTAAAACAAGGGAGTAATTTACTACTCAATACCTGTAAGTGCATCCAAGTAATAGTAAAGATCCATAATCAGAGCATCAAATCCCATATAGCATCCAAGGTCGTAATGAAAAAAGCCAAGTCGTAACGAAAAAAGTGAATTCAATGTCCAACTGCTCAAGGGAATACTCAAATGAATGTCAAGATGAGCTCAAACAATTGCCATCCACAGCCAAAGCATAAAGCATTCACCAAGACATCATAACCTAGTAATGGGTAGCCTAGGCATAAACCATGTCATAGATGAAATGCCAGTTGCAAAGAAGTGACATTCAAACCCAAATCGGGCTCTAATCTTAGCTCAAAAGCATTCTGGAGCATAAACAAGACATGTGGCATAGTCCAAATACATCATGACATCATACTGAGTAGCTGGGAGCACCCCATGACCAATAGGCATAACCCAACTGTAGCATAAATAGCTTCAGCCCTGAAGTTTCCAGCATCATATAACCTCTATAAACTGATCAAATTAGTGCTCAATCCAAGCTCAAATCCATAGGCAAACCATAGGCATACATTCCCGTATGTATAGGCACCATCGAGCATCAAATGCCACCTGTAAGCATAAAATTGAAGTAACAAGTGGCTGCCCTGTTTTGGACAAATCTAGGACTGTTCAAAACAATCAATGGCTGAGTTAAATCAGCTCCAAATGTGTCTCACATAAGAGGCATAACATCCACAAGTGATCCAGTATCAATAGACATCAGTAGAAGCATCATATAAGCCATAGGCATACAAATACATGATGTCTCAAACCTAAAATCTATTGCAGAATATTCTATCATCAGAATTTGACAAATTTGACATCACCATCGCATTTGAAGCATGCCAAAACCCCAACTTAGACTCTTACCTTACCTAAATTGGGTTCGGAATGCCCGAGATATGTCAAAAAGAGTGATTTTTGAGCCATTTTTGCAAATAGGCGCAAATAGAATGTGAGCATGCTGTTGTACTTGAGGGGCCAAATCAGGGTGGGTAGGGGATAAGCAAGAGCCCAATGAAGGCCTACAATAGGCCTACACAAGCCTAGGACAAGTCCAAGCAAGAGGTGAAGAGAACAAGCTTCAATGATGGAAGCTATGGTTGCCTCTTCATGAAACCCTGTTGTTCATGTCAAAGAATGGCTGAGAAGATGCCAGGAAGAGCTCGCGAAGGAGTGTCTCTAATACCAGTTCAAAGGGATGCAAGAGACGCAGGAGAGAATAGCACACACAATGTAGGTGCTGTCAACAATGTTATGACAGCCTTATTGCACTTTCATATATATACGAATAAAGAATATGGGCGGTCACTGTACACGGGCAGGCCCAAGGGCCTTTTACCCCAACACAATCCTCTTAACAATAGAGAAGGTGCCAATCGCGCTCCACTCCTAAGAATGGCAATGAATCTACACTCCCACTAATTTCCCCCACTACTCCATTGAAACTAGCAAGTGATTTCTTTGCTTCTACTCATCTGGTTGTTATCCAAAATATACCCCCTCCTAGATTTTCAGTTCATAATAGAATGGCCCACCAAGCTACTAGAATCCCATTCCCAAAGTTCTTTAGATATTCCAATGAGGATCCAGATGCATTCATATGCCAGTTTGATGTCGCTTACACTGTCAACTTCGTTGCTCAAGTGAATGAGCCTCACAAAGTCATCGTATTTGATGCTTTGATGTTAAAAAAGGCTACAACATGGCCAGTTGGCAAAGCATGGATGGCCCACCTCGAATGATGTACTGACCACCTTTCGACTTAGATTTCAACCCAACCAAATAGATGCGTAGAAGTTTGATAGGCTTTGCAGCCTAAAGCAAGGAGATAAATCAATCTAGGCTTACACAGCCAAGTTCATAGTCCTGAAATGCAAAATTGGCTCAAACTCCAACCCCGAGATGAAATGTTAAACAAACTTTATGTCGAATGCTTCAATAAGGAAATTTGAAAAGCTTTTATATTTGACAATTTGTCTAGAAATAGTACAAATCCTTTTTATAAGAAAGCTCTTAGATTGGAACAATTCCTGTCAAAAGAGAATTCCAAGAAATGAAAAAAATCCACAGAGTCGACTGAAAAGAATCGAGATGACAACACCAATGATTCAGACTCGGATTTGGATCTAGAGGTGAAAACTATCATTGAGGAAGATGGCTCCGAGGATGAGGAGGAGAAAAAGCCCAACAAGTCCAAAAAGAAGGGAAGGGGCAAGAAACCCTCGGAGGACACTTGAAAAAACAATGTCAATTATTCTCTAGTATACAAAATGCAATAACACAGGCCATGTATAGCTTGAATGCAATCTAAATCAATGGTGGCATAGCATTTGTAATATGGCCACTCACAACATGGACTACTTCCAATACAATGGTAGTTATCAAATAGACCGACTTGGAGGATGGCAAGGTACTGGAGCATCTCGGTCTACTGGCCAATGGAATACCATGCCAACCAATCAGACTCAAACACCCATAGTAGCTTACACTAATCAGGAGTATCAACAACCTAGCAGTGGTGGCCGTGGAATATGTGGCAAGGGAGAAAGAAGCCAACCATTTTCTAAACATTGTTTCTTCTATATGTAGGAAGGACACTAGAGATTGGAGTGTCCCAAAGCCTAGGCATATGATGCCTAAAGAAGGAAAGGGCAAGGTCTGGCATCAATGGTTGGAGCCAAGATAGTGGAAATCAAGAAG
The DNA here is from genome assembly GCF_053477565.2 of Lygodium microphyllum. Classification (NCBI taxonomy): domain Eukaryota; kingdom Viridiplantae; phylum Streptophyta; class Polypodiopsida; order Schizaeales; family Lygodiaceae; genus Lygodium; species Lygodium microphyllum. Next base: position 35,952,599 of record NC_141145.1, read on the forward strand.
TTAATAGAGCTAGATGTCAACATGGTAACCCAGTCTGGGAAAACTAACAAGGAAGCAACATTGAAATCCACATGCACTTTGTGGGTAGAGCGAGAAAGCATCCACCATCAAGTGGTTGGATGGATAGTAGGCAAACTGGCCACAATGAAATATTCACCATGGAGTTCTAGTCTTCAAACATTAAACCTAAAAGATGGTCCTGGAAATTCATGGGCAGTGAAGAATCCTCCATAGCTAAAAGATGGTCGAGATAATAAAGCCCCGAGAGGAGTGAATGGAAATCGCACTATGATGAACTACAATATAACTAGCAGTGGCATGCACAGATCCTGCCAGTTCAAGGAATAAAATGAGATGTGAATATATATCCACCTAAGTTTAGGATGGAACTAGCAAACCCATAGAATGGCCATAAACCCGAACACTACAAAGTCTAAACTGCAGTAGGAGAATGTTCGAGAAGTACCAACTCTGAAGCGATATAAAGACAAGCAAGTTACAAAGAAGGATCCATAATGCAACAATGTCACCAAAGGTTTATCCCCAAAGGCAGGAATCCCATACACTACTAGGATTAATTTGTAGTTTAAAATCTAGAAGTCTCTCCTAGAATAGCACTGAGTGAGCATCTAGATGTTTATCCTGGAATCAAGAAAGGTAAACATACAAAGGTTTATCTTGGTAAACATAAGACTAATACATTGAAAGTTCATCTCGGTAAGAAGGAGGGAAAGAATTCAAAAGATCATCTTGAATAGGGATGGTAAGAACCCGGACACTAATCCTAGAGGTAGTAAGAGCCAAAAGTTTGATTCTGATCCCATATAAGCAAAAGGGGACATGCCAAGAGTTGCAACTATTTTGGATCATCCAAAGAATCAATCAAATGGAGACCAATTAATATCATATTTCATAAGGAGATTTTTTTAATCTTGTACCAACTTTCGAGGACCACCTACTATTGAAGCTTATCTATCCAAATTGGCCAATGTTTCTAGAGTCCCAAGTAGTTGCTATAATTGTGATCGCTTTGAAGGAGATAGTTTGGAGGTTCCAGAGCTAGTATTATTGAGTCCATTTTCTAACCCGATAATTTTGGTACTTCCTGTCTAGTGCAAGGACAGAGTCATCTAAAATGGCTTGCTCAACAATAGATCCAATGTCAACATCATCACCTTGACAACTTGTAAGGAATTTGGATTGATGGATTGGGAACCAACCCCATTTTTGGTAAGAAAATGAATCAATAAAGGATGAGATTGCTTGGTATTATCCACTCTATGCTTTTGGAAATTGCTACCATTTCCTTCTTAGTTTCTTTAGTTGTTTTGAATATGAAGCAGGCAGGCAAGGATTACTGCCTCTTATTGTGAAGGCCCTAGCTTCACCAAGAATGAGTAACTCACAATTGGGATCAAGACAAACTTGCTATTTGTAGAATCAATACAAAATTATTGTTTTTTTGTAGAAAGTTTCCCCACCCTCACCCTAAGGCAAAACCACGACCGTGGCAAAAAACACTCAACATGGTAGAAGGATTGAATGATGATGAGAAAGAGGAGTTTCTAAAGGCCAATGCAAATTTACAGTCATGGTGCCTAGTTGATATTTTGTAGATCAATGGATAGTATATGTAGCCTCAGGGTCTACCAGATAAACCCCTGGAGAAGGAGGAGAACTGAACTCTAAAGGTTTTTGGAATCCAAAACCTAAATCTGAAATAGAAGATGAAGACATTGCAAAAGCTAAGATAACATAAGTATTGAGATGAAAAAGAGAGTTTAAAGCTTAGATGCAAAAAGTCACAAGTAAAAGAGGATGAATTAGCTACAGTATTTCTTGGTCCGCAGGAGAGCAAGCCGATGAAAATCAATGCTCACCTTGAGCCAGGATTCCAAGAGCAATTGATCAATTTTCTAAAAGAGTTCAAGAATGTGTTCACCTATTCAAAAATAAAAGTACTAGATCCGTGATTGTACCAGCACTAGATTTCATTGAAGTCGGATGCTATTTCAATCTAGATACATAGATACTAGATGAATCTGCACATAGCCAAATAAGTCAAGGAAGAACTAGACCAACTATTGTGAGTTGGCTTCATAGCCCCACTTCATAGCCCCAATAGATTGAGTTGACTAGATATCACTAATCATCATTGTCCCCAAGAACAAGAAGTTGAGGATTTGTGTTGACTATAGGAAGCTTAATGCTGCCACCATTATGGATCCATCCCCTATTCCTTACCTAAACAATATTCTAGATGAAGTGGTTAGTTAGGAGATGTACTCTTTTGTGAATTGATTCAATGGCTACAACCAAGTTTAGCTTCTTTGGAGAATCAATCCAAAATGGCTTTCATTACAACATGGGGTGTCTTTGTCTGTACAATGATGTGGTTTATTTAAATAATGCTCTGACTTCTTTTCAAAGGGATATGTAGGAGATATTTGACCCCCATTTGACCGATTTTATGAGAGTTTTTTAAGATGACTTTAGTGTGTTTCAAAAAATATTACTCCACCTAATGCACCTTTGATTATGTCTAACAAGATGCCAAGAGGTAAGTTTGAGTATGTGTCCTTTAAAGTGTGTATTTATTGTTCAAGGAGGTTTTTTTCTTGGCCATATTATTTCCAAAGATGGCATTGTTGTTGACCCCACAAAAGTTGCAACCATCCTCTAGGCCATAGTATCAAATTCACTATCCACAGTTCTTCGATTCTTGCTACAAATATGATGGCATGGGCATCACCTACAACTTTTGGCACATTTAGCTATTCCCTTGAATCAGTTGGCACATGTGGAAAAATCTATTTTTAAGTGGAATGGGGAGGCAAACATAGCATTTCGACACCTTAAACTATTCTTGTCTTGAGTCTCAATCTTGATCCCACTAGATTGGAAAAATTGTTCCATGTCTTTGTTGATGCACTTGACGTAGCTACTATTGGCAATGTTCTCATGTAGGAGGATTCCAATGGGTGGTTCCAACCAATCTTCTATGCAAGTCGGATGAGAAGAAGAATTACTCTATCTGTGAAAGGGAGTGCCCTGGAATGATTTATTTCATAAAGAAATTTTAGCATTATTTTGCTAGGGCATTCCATGTGGATCACTCGGTCTTTGTTTAACTGATTAAGCAACAATATGTGATTGGAAGATTAGCAAAGTGGATTCTATTGCTACAAGAATTTGAGTACAAAGTGATACATCAGCCGAGAGCTCAACATGTGATTGCTGACTTTCTTGTCGATGATAATTTTCTAGATACCCACTTATTTAATTTCAATGGCCATTTTGCTATTGATGTGACCATCATAAAAAAATCCAAGAAGCCAAATTGTGGTGGCTAACCATGCATGGTAATGCACATAAGTGGATCTAGCAATGCGATTCTTACCAAAGGGTGGGTCAATCCGATGCTGCCAGAGAAGAAAGCTTGTCACTTTAGCCAATTGGAGCCCTTTCAAAAAATGGGGTCTTCTAGACTTTGTTGGTCTGATTTCATCAATGGCAACATACACCAAAAATAAATACATCTTGATGACAACTAACTACTATATGAAATGGGTGGAAGCATGGGCTCTCCTAGACAACACCATGAAATCTATTGCGAAATGGTTATTTAAAGATATATTTACTCAGTATGGTACCACCATAGAATTGGTTAGTGATCAAGATACATATTTTATTAATAAGGTCATCAAACAACTTACTTCATTTTTCCTCATTGTGCATTAGAAGTCATCACCATATTATCTGCAAGCCAATCGCTTAGCAAAATCTACAAACAAAGTGCTTTGTAAAATTTTAACCAAATTGGTAGATCAAAATCGAAAAGATTGGGATACCAAACTTCTAGCAACACTATGGGCATACACCATTTCCTTCAAGGCAACTACCAAAATGACACCTTATAAATTGGCATTCAGCTTAGAAGCCATCACACCTTTGAAGTATATAGTCGCTAGTCTACAAATTGCAGTACAAGGTCAGCTCATCCTGAAGGAATCTCTTCCCTTCCAAATGGAAGCCCTAGTAGAGCTGGAAGAAGACCAAATCTACAGTGCTTATATATTATCTAAAGTCCAAGCTTGGCAAAAGCATCAAGTCGATCAGCTTTCCAAAAAAGAACTCTTGCCAAAGGGCCAAATCATCTTGGTCTTCAAGACCCAAATGGGCAAGCTTCCAAGCAAGCAAAAATTCCGATGGAGCATACCCTTTTGGAAGTTCCATGATTTTGGTACTAACTTTTTCTACCTAATTGACTTATAGGGAAATCTATTACCAAAGTCTATCAATGGGTTCCAACTATGCCATTATCATGCTAATGGCTTCAAGTGCACATTCCCTAACTCTTTCTACCTAACTGACTTACAAGGAAATCTATTACCAAAGTCTATCAATGGGTTCTAACTATGCCATTATCATGCTAATGGCTTCCAATGTCCATTCCCTATCAACCTGGATTCCCTTACTATCTTTGTTACTCCTTCCCTATCAGATTCTAAACATTTCACCCCACTGGTTTCCTGCCTTCAGATCAAGCTACATCTAGTAGGTACAAGCCAAAGTGATGTGACATTCATTTATGAAATTCACTCATGTGATGAAACCCCACCCTTGATGGTGGTATGGTATCTCAAAAAGCTCATCTTAATCATGTGGTTTTATGGCTTCTTCTCCTGATGTGGTGAGCATGCATTGGCCATAGTACATTCACATTAACTCAACCACCTTTCAAGGAAGTTTCTTTCTCTCATCACCCTTATTTCTCATTCTACACTTGTAAATATTGCTTTGCTTTGTCATTCATCTTTGACCTCTTCTTCTTTCTCTGTGTATTCACCTTCTCTATCCTCGCTACCATGGCTAACTTTCAACTCACAATCGAGGAAGTCTTCCCTCCCATCCCAAAGACTATCACCACAGTACGGCCCTAGATAGACTCCCTAGAGCTCTCAACAACTTTATCAGTCTTCCATGGAACACCCCAGTTCATCCCAAAACACAATCTATTTTGGAGCAGTTCGTCTCATGCTCTAGCATCTACATCTAAGGTCACAAGTACACCTTGTCAACCAAGCAAGTCTAGGAGAAGTTATGTCTCCCTACTAATGGCAATGCGGACCCTCCATTGCTTTCCATCTCAAACATCAAAGGTGTATTCAGTCTACTTCTTCATAAAAAACATTTCTTGACCAATCTCCTCGACTCCCGCAAGCCCAAGCATGATACCTTGAAGTTCTTTGTGGAGGCCCTATATCTATAGGCCAAGGCGTTCAACATATCTAAAAAGATAGCTTCTCTATTCTTCTCTCCTTCTACTCTTCCTATTGCCTGGGCACATGTGTTCCCACGATGCCTCTTTGTAGAGGCAAAATGATTAGTTGCAAGCACTAAAACAATGAAGGTAATATGCAGCTAGCATTTTTCTTTGCTCTATCCTCCACTTGCTATCATCAACCCAACCTGATAGCTTCCACCACATGCTTTGCAAAATCCACCCGTGCTAGATGTCACTCCATATCAAATTAAGGCTGGTGTCTCACAAGAGCCCACTAACCCTAACCCTCCCCAAGGCCCAACAATGAAGAGCTCAAAAGACCAAGTCTAACAAATCGGATAAGCTAGACAGAGATGCCTAGTCTACTCCTTCTACATAGATTATTGCCACTCCACACATCCACTAACAGCAAGGCAAAAGTGCCCCTATTGGTTCAACCCCATCTCACTCACACTCCACTTCAACCTTTGCTACCACATTCAAACTTGTGGCCCTTCTCCACACCAGAATGCCCACTCTCCAAATCCTCTCCAATTGGCCACCCAAGAATAAAGGGATAGTAGCAAAGTATCGCATGCCCTTGCCTTCCAAGCAAAGGGAAGCAGATTGCCCAAGAAGAGTTGTCACCACCATAAGTGACAAGAATGTGTCACCAAATGCTTTGGCTACAGACTTATTCCACTTCTTTGTTGGCACTAGCTCCTTTAATCCAAAGTGGTAGACGATGATGAAGAACTATAAAGTGCTAAAGCAGCTAAATGCCTAGGAAGAGTAGTGGATTAAAGACTTGCAATAGGTAGTGCTAGATTAGAACCGAGACTAAAAGACAAAATCTAACCTTTTCTAGTAGTATATTTCATAGGAAGAGTGGGCCAAGGTGTCCCAAGAAATGGAGAATGCTAGCATTCCTCATCCTGATCAAGATTTGACCCCAACCAGTTTTCCCTCCACCAAAACATTATCGAAGCACTCACCTCCCATAGAGAGCCAAAGCTAAGAAAGAACCATGCAAGGATTAGGAAGAAGAATCATCCTAACAATCCAAGTAAGGATTAAGGAGGCAGAGATCCTAACCTTAATGATCCCCCCTTCGAAGACCCCTTCACTCCCAATCAAGATATCATGAAGTTGGCAAACGTTACCTAGCTCTAGGTCCACCTTGCCAAGTTTGAAACTCTGTCCCTAAAATGTTGGCATTGTATCCATACACTCCTAAGCATTGAATCCCTGCATGAAAAAAGAAATGGATGGCTTATAAACCCACCTTGCCAACATCATTTTTGAGCTTGATCATCTCCAGTAAAAAATTTGGTTGGAAGCGCTTAACTTGAAAAAGCTTGCATCCGAGCTAATCTTTCATAATGTGCCAGAACCTTCACTCTCAACCCATACCAATTTATGGCTGCGACAACACCACTTGTAGTATCATCCACTCCCTTTGTTGCAATCCCAACCAACTAGTTTGGTAGCACCCTACCTCTAGCCTCCACCAAACCCCAATCCACCCCACCCCTTACTTCCTCCCATCCCTCCTCTGGGTCTAGCTCCCATTGACTCACATTGCACCAAGTCCAAATCTAGTAATACGATGTGTTTGCCACGAAGAATGAAGGTGACATCAAGAAATAAATCTAGGGGTTGGAGTCCAATGTGCATGCCAATGTTAAGGACAATGACTATTAGCAATGTTAAAAGTAAGGCAGCTAGTGGCACATTGATGAAGAGACAATTGCAGCAACAGTTATGGCCATTGGCATGGCACGTGATCAAAGAGAATATTGCAGTTGGCAACAAGTTATAAAAGGGAGAGGCGTGCCCAAGTAAGGGGTTTGTTCATGTGTGTCTTTTGGATATTGGGTAGTGGGTTTGTTCGATGGTTCACAATCGACCTATTCTTTGACTAGTAGCTTGGATGCTACAACAACAGCAAAGCTATCCATGGTATATGTCTTGAGTCATGATCATTGGCAATAGTAATGCCACATCCCCTTCTTGTATTTCTATTGTCTCTAAGTCTATGAACTTATGTTACTTCTCTAGTGTTGATCTCTATGTATTTGGATACTATCATTTTTGTTTCTAATGAGACTATTGTACTAGATATGGATATCAATACACTTTGGAGTTCTGCTTGAGTATATCATCTTTTTCTCCATTATTTTGGCTATATCTATCTTCTTACCTTGGACGTTGACTATAGGATAGGATGTCGGTGTCCACCTATGCCAATTCTTATTACGACCACACTCTACACTATGGCGGTGATGCTTGGACCCAATCACATTGGGTCCAGGGTTAGCTAGGGTTAATATCCACTTGACATCGATGATAAGTGGCTAAGAATGATAATGTCACAAATCATGTGGTGGGGGGACTTGTTTGAGCTACTATGCTAAGCACACACAATATACATAAGAGGAAGCTAGCTCAAGAACACAAGAAGAGAGATGAAGGCCAAACAGGGGCCAAACATTTTCTTGCTAGTTTTTCTTCATTCTTTTTCACACAATGTAATGTACACAAATTATGGATAAGATACAATATAAAGAAAAGTGGCCTACTAAGTCAAACAATGTGTAATTGACTGCACTAATTGACTAGAGCTATAACTATGCTAGATGTCTGTAGATGTAGCTAACCAAAGATAATAAATGATTGCTAAAGGTGGCAGTAGTTAACATCATTTAAAGCAAGCAACGAACAATGCATTAATCCACAAACAGGTGCAACAATAGTTATGACCATCGGCACATCATGCGGGTGGAGAGAATATCATAGCTAGCAGCAGGCTATATGCAAGATAGACCCACCCAAGCCAACAAGGACTATTTTATTTGATTATTTATTCATCTTTCTAAGTTCATCTATGTATTCTCCATGCACCCATTGGGTCTTTTGGCCAAACCTTTGACTAGCATCCTAGGTGTTACAATAGTAGTAGAGTTATTCCCCCTTTTATATGTCCTAAGATACGAGTATTGGCAGTAGTATTGCCAAGTCCCTTTTGTATTACTATTTGTTTCTTAGTCTATGAGAAGTTGTTTTTTACTTTAGTGATTGTCCCAGTATATCCAATCACTATCAATTTTGTCTTTGTTGAGACTGTTGTATTGGTTTTATATATCAATATACATTTGGGAGTCTTGTTTGTATACTTTGTCTTTGTCGTCATTTACTTTGATGATGTTAGTCTTAGTACTTCGTACATTGATTATATTGTGGGATACCAATGTTCACTTGTATTAGCTCTTAAATATAACCGCACTCTATGCTATGGTAGTGGTGCTCGAACCTGATTACACATTGCAACCACAATTAACATTCCTTTGTGTGCTAAGCTAAATGCATACATGTTTACAAGGTCTGGCCAATAGAGTTCTAGCTCTTAGCTAGGCACGATGGTCTAGGTCTGATCAGCACCAAAGGGCACCATCTATTGAGGCCCCCTCTATCCTCGATGGTGATGCATCCCATCCACCATAGTCCCCTTAGCTCGCTGCACGAAAGTGTCATTTTGCTCCACTACTAGGAATAGAAGCAAATCCACACTCCCTCTATAGCTCCTACTACTCCATTGAAGCTAGCAGGCTGTCTCTTTGCTTGTACTCATCTGTTTGTTATTCAATCTATACCCCCTCCCTAAGTTTCAGTTCTCAATAGAATGGCCTACCAATCCAACATTCCATTCCCAAAGTTCTCAAGATCTTCTAAGGATTTGGATACATCCATCTACCAATTTGATGTCGCTTACACCATCAAATTCCCTGGTTAGGTCAATGAGCCTCACAAAGTTGCAGTATTCAAATCTTAAATGTAGAAAAAGGTTACAACTTGGCTAGTGACAAAACATGGATGGCCCACCTGGAATGCCATACTGACCACATTCCAAAATAGATTTCAATCCAACCAAATAGATGCACAAAAGCACGTCTTCATAGCCTTAAGCAATGAGATAAATCAATCCAACCTTACATGACCAAGTTCACCTAACAAGTAGAATTAACCAAAACGTCCAACCACAGGATGAAATGTTAAATACCCTACATGTCCAAGGCTTCAATAAGCCAATCTAGAAATCTTTTGAATCTAATGGCTTGTTTGGAAATAGCATAGATCCCTTTCATAAGAAAGCCCTTAGATTGGAACAATTTCTATTGAAGGAAAAGGCTAGAAAATGAAAAAAATGCACAAAGTCAGCCCGAAAGAACCAAAATGATGTCATTGGTGATTCGAACTCTGATTTGAATATGGAGGTAGAAACTAGCAATGAAGAAGCTAACTTTCAGGATGAGGAGAAGAAAAAGCCTAGCAAATCTAAAAAGAAAGAAAAGGGCAAGAAACTCTTGGAAAGCACTCAAAAAAGTGATTCAAAAAATATATGGTGCACACAATGCAATAATTTGAGCCATGTACAAGTTGAATGTAGCCTCCTAAATTAGTAGTGGTGTAGTTTATTTAATATGACTACTCATAACACAGAATATTGCCAGTGCATTGGCCACTACCAAATGGTCTGCCTTGGAGGATGGCAAGGTACTGGTGCATGCCAGTCCAACCAATGGAATTCAATGGCAACCAATCAAACATAGGCATCCACAATAGCTTACACAAATCAAGATTGCCAACAACCCGGGGTGGCTGTGGCATGCACAATAGGGGAGGAAGAGGTCGAGGCCATTTTCTAAACATTGTTTCTTCTATAATCAAGATAGATACTAGAGATCAGAGTGCCTTGAAGCTAAGGCATATGATGCCTAGAAACGACAAGGGCAAGGCCTAGAGACCATACTCAGAGCCAACACATTAGAAATCAAGGACCTCCCAAAGCTAGATGTCAATGTAGTGACCCAATGTGGAAAAACTTATAAGGAAGCCATATTAAAACCCACATGTTCTTCAAGGGTCGAACAAGAGAAAGTCCACCACCAAACCGGCCACGATGAAATATGTGCTATTTAGTTCTGGTCCAAACATTCAACTTGAAAGATGGTCAGGAAGTTCATGCAGGGGAAGAATCTTCTACAGTGGAATGATGGTCAAGGTGATAAAGCCCCAAATGGATGGAAAGATAGTCGTACTATGATGAACTATCCATAGTCTAATTGGTTGGGATGTACAAACCCTACCAGTTCAAAGAATCCAACCGTGTGAAGATAATTCTACACCCAAGTTCAATATGGAATCGGTAAAAATAGAGAATGGCTATAGGACTGGAAACTGAGAAGTCAAAGCCACAACAAGTGAATGGACGAGAAGTACCAACCCCAAAGCAAGAGAAAAACAAGAAAGTTGTGAGAAAGGATCTGCAACCCAATGGAGTTAAGTAACTAGATGTTCATCTTAGAATTGATAAAGGTAAACATCCAGAGTTTTATCTTGGTAAACAAAAGAGGCGTACACCGGAAGTTCATCCCGATAAGGAGCAAGAAAAGAATCCGAAAGATAACATTGGATAGAAACATGCTAAGATCTCAAAAGCTAATCCCGAAAGCACTAGGAGCCAAAAATTTGATTATGATCCCATAGAAGCAGAAGGGAATAGGCCAGGAGACTTGACTGTTTTAGACTGATCCGAAGAACCAACCGAATGGAGGCTAGTGAATATCATTGTTCCATTATGAGATCTTCTAAATCTTATACCAACTTTCAAGGACCACCTATATGATCTAGCCTAATCGGCTAGTGCTACCAGCCTCTAAAGTTGCAGTTGTGACAAAATATGCTTTGAAGGTCACAATTAGGAGAATCCTACAAGAGCCAATACAACCAAGCCCATTATTTGATTCAACAATTCTAGTAATCGATGTTCAATGTAAGGGCCAAACCATCCAAAACATGCTGCTCAATAGCAGATTTGGTGTCAACATCATCACCTTGACAACCTGTAAAGAAATGGGATTGATGGATTGGGAACTAGCCCCATTCTTGGTAAGAATGGGGAATCAACAAAGGGTGAGACCACTTGGTATTATACACTCTATGCTTTTGAAATTTGCTAAAACTCAAGTACTGGTTTCTTTAGTTGTTTTGAATATGGAGCATATAGGCGAAGATTACTACCTATTACTAGGAAGGCCTTGGCTCTGCCAAGCTAGAGTAACCCATAATTGGGATAAAGACAAACTCACTATTTGTCAGAATTAGCACAAAGTGACTGTGTTCTTAAAAAATATTTCCCTCCATCATTGCAATACAAACCATTGTGGCAAAGATAGTCAACATGGTGAAAGGATTGAGTGATGATGAGGAAGAGGAGTTTCTAAGGGCTAAAGCAGATTTATAGCCATGGTGTCTAATTAATGTTTCATAGATTAATGAACAATATGTGTAGCTATAGAACCTGTTAGAGAAACCCCCAGAAAAGGAGGAGGAGGGCAGCAATCCGATAAGTTTTGGAAGCCAAAACCTAGACTATATGAAAGCTGATGATAACATTGAAAAGATTGTTGCGCGGCTAAGATAATGAAGGTATTGAGACAAGAGAGAGAATTTGAAGCTCAAATACACAAGGTCACAAGAATGAAGGAGGTTGAATTAGACACAATGGTTTTGGGTATGAGGAGACCAAATCGATGAAAATCAGTGCTTGACTAGAGCCAGCCAATAGGATTCCAAAAGTAACTCATCGATTTATTGAATGAGTTCAAAGATGTGTTCACCTAGGATAACTTGGAAATAAAAGGACTAGATCTTAGATTCTATTGACACTAGATCCCCATGAAGTCTAATGATGTTCCAATTTAGATACAAAGATACTGAATAAATCCCCACATAGCCAAACAAGTCAAAGAATAAATGGACCAACTACTACAAGTTGGCTTCATAGCCCTAGTAGATTGAGTAGATTAGATCTCACCTATTTTCATTATCCCCGAGAAGAACAAGAAGCTATGGATTTGTGTTGATTATAGAATACTCAACACCACTACTATTCTGGAGCCATTCCTCATTCCCTACTTAGACAATATCCTAGATGAGGTAGTTAGTCACGAGATGTATTCCTTTATGGATGGATTCAATGGGTACAACTAGGTCCGACTTGCCTTGAAAGATCTGTCCAAAGAAGCTTTCATTATATCATGGGGAGTTCATGTGTGTATGTAATGTGGTTTGGTTTAAAGAATGCTTTGGCTTCTTTCTAAAGGGACACACAAGAGATATTTGAGCCTTATGTAACTGATCTTATGAGAGTCTTTTTAGATAACTTTAGTGTGTTTGGAAAAACAACACTCCATCCAATGCACCTCCGGCTATGTATGACAAGATGCCAAGAGGTAAGTTTGAGTTTAAATTCATTAAAGTGTGTATTTGATGTTTGAGGAGGTGTTTTACTGGGCCATAGTATTTTCAAAGATGGTATGGCTATTAGACCCCACAAAGTTCGTAGCTATCATGTAGGGTGCAATTCCAAACTCATCATTTATAGTACTTTGATTCATGGGACAAATTCAATGGCATGGATATCACTTGCAACTCTTGGCGCACTTAGCCATCCCTTCGAATCAATTGGCACATGTGGCAAAATATATTTTTTAGTGAAATGAAGAGGCAAACCTAGCATTTTGACACCTCAGGCTGCCCCCATAATGATTCCTCTAGATTGGAAAAAAAACCATTTCATGTCTTTGTTGATGCTTCTAATATGACTATTTGTAGTGTTCTCATGTAGAAGGATTCCCATGGGTGGTTCTGCCCATTCTTCTATGCTAGCCAGAGATTACCTAGTGCGGAGAAGAATTACTTTGTTCATTGAAAGAGAATGCCTAGGCATGATATTCCATTAAGAAATATTGACATTATTTACTTTGCATGCTTTTACTTTCCATGTGAATCACTCAACCTTGATTTATCTAGTTAAGTAATAAAATGTGACATGCAAATTAGCACAATGGATTTTGATGTTACAAGAGTTGAAACACAAAGTGGTACATCATCCAGGAGCTCAACATGTGATTGTTGACTTTCTATCTCGACTGGACTCTGATGAAGCACCAACTAGTGTTGATGATGAATTCTTTGATATACATTTACTTGTAGCAATAATAGATGAAGTAGAGCCTGAACCACCTAATCGACCGTGGACATGGTATGAGGAAATGCTCACCTTCCTAAAGAGAAGAGTGCCTTTGCCCCATTTCCAAAAGGATCAATGGAAACAATTAACTCTCTGAATCCAATATTTTGAGATCATTATGGGCCAACTATATCATCGCACCCTATCCGGAGTGCTACAGAGAGTAGTTTTACCAATGGAGCAGGTTGCAATGCTGGAGGAAGATCACCAAGGGATTTCCAATGGCCACTTTGTTGCTAACGTGACCATCCCAAAGATCCAAAAAGCTAGATTGTGGTGGTCGACCATGATGGCAATGCATGGAAGTGGGTCCAACAATGCGGCTCTTGTTAGAGGTTAGATCAACCTTAGGTCTCAACTTTGTTGGTCCCATCTCCCCAGTAGTAGCACACAATAAAAGCAAGTACATCCTGACAGCAACAAATGATTACTATACCAATTGGGTAGAAGCATGGGCTCTCTTAGACAACACCACCAAATTGGTTGTTAAATGCCTATTCAAAGGCATCTTCACCCAATATGGTACTCCCATTGAATTAGTCAGTGATCACTAACTTCATTTTTCCTCATCGTGCATAAAATTCATCCCCTTACTACTTGCAAGTTAATGGCTTAGCAAAATCCAAAAATAAAGTGCTTTGAAAAATATTAACAAAATTGGCAGATCGAAATTGAAAAGACTGGGATATCAAGCTTCCAACTACATTATGGACCTTCTGCACTTCTTTCAAGACTGTTATCGAAATGACACCTTAAAAATTGGCATTTGGACTAGAAGCCATCACATCTTGGAGTCTCTAGTACCCAATTTCTAAATTGCAGTACAAGGATGGCTCATCCGAGATGAATCTCTTCCCTTCTAGATGGAAACCCTTGCTAAGCTAGAAGAAGACGGGATCTAAAATGCTTACATCCTATCCAACGTCCAAGCTTGACAAAAGCATCAAGTCGATAGGCCTTCCAAGAAGCAACTCTTCTGAAAGGGCCAACTCGTCCTAGTCTTTAAGATTGGATGGGCAAGCTGAAATTCCAATGGAGTGGTCCCTTTTGGGTGTTCCATGATTCCAATACTAACTCTTTCTACCTCATTGACTCATAGGGAAAGCTACCACCGAAACTTGTCAATGGATTCCAGCTGCACCATTATCATGCCAATGGCTTCCAATGTTCATTCCCTATTGACTCAAAATCCCCTACTACCTTTGCTACAACTTCACTACTGAAGTTTGGACCTTCCACTTCATTGGTTTCCCATCTCCAGATTGACTTGGATCCAAAAGCTGCCAATCAAAGTGACATGGCGATCATTTATGAAACCCACTCATTTGAGGATAACCCTAATGGTGACATGGTATTTCAAAAAACTCATCCTCATCATGTCTTTTTATGGGCTATTTTGCTGACGTGGTAAATATGCATTGGCTATATTGCATTCGCATTAACTCTACAACATTTTAAGGAAATTTCTTCCTCTCATTACCCTCATTTGTCATCTTACACTTGTGATCTTTGCCTTGTTTCATTGATATTTTTTATTTTTTTTGGGTTCTCTGTGTATCCACCTTATTAATCCTCACTTTCATGGCTACCTTCGAACTTGCCACCACACAGAGGAGGTTTATCCTTCTAGCCCAAAGAGCCTTGCCAAAGTATAGCCTTGGATCGACTCCCTGCAACTCAATGACTTCATTAGCTTTCCATGGAGCTCCACCCTGTTGCACCCCAATACACAATCCATTATAGCATAGCTTGTCTCAAGCTCCACCATCTACATCCAGGGTCCAAAGTACACCTTGTCCACCAAGTGGGTGCATGAGAAGCTATGCATGTCCAACCATGGTGACCTCAACCCTCCATTGCTCTCCACCCTAGCCATATAAGAGGTTTTTGGCCCAATTTTGCATCGAAAAAACTACCTATCGAGTCTCCTTGACCCCCATAAATCCAAGTACAATACCCTAAAGTTCCTTGTCGAAGCCTTGTATCTGCATGCCAAGGCATTCAGCGTATGCAAAAAGGTTGATTCTCTCTTCTTCTCTCCTTCACCTCTTCCTATCGCTTGGGTTCATGTCTTCTGCGAGACCACCTCTTCATTGAGGTGAAATGCCTCGCTCACAAGATGACAAGCACAAAACCCATAAGGTAATGTGCCGTCAATATTTTACTCTACTCTTTCCCCTACCGCCTACTCTCCTCATCCCAACCTAGCAGCTTTCACTGCCTGCAATGATGGACATTGCCCAATCTCAACCTAAGATTGGAACCCCACACGATCCCAACCCTAACCCTCATCAAGACTCGATGGAGCAACACTATAAAGACCAAGTTCTCAAAAAAGAGGAACCAACAGCTTAAGCCACTGCCAAGTTGACAAAGAAAGCACGACCAATTGCCTCAAGAAAGCAGCACCCCCTACTCACCCAATAAATCCATCTTCGCTACTAGCTAGCCAGCCAGCCAAACTCTCTCTCCTAGAATCTCAAGGTCAAAAGTGCCAATGAAAGGAGGAACCTTCATGAGACAACAAGCAGCCCCACCTCACTCTAATGACCCTCACAAGTTTGTATGGCAACTCCTTTGCTATCACCCTCTCCCCCACTACTTTTTCCTAGCAATTTGTTAACATCCCTTTGGAGTTTAGCTAGAAAATGGCACACTAATCCTTGAATTTCATTGACAGATTCTTAAACCGATAGCAACATTGGTAGCAAGATCTTACCTCCCAAGTAGACCACCTCAAGTAGGCCAACACCGCCCTCTCCAAACAGCTCCAGCAGAAGAATGCCACCCTCTGCAAACATCAGCAAAGGTTGGAGGCATGCCAACAGGCACAACTAGCCTTTGCAAATGATATCAAGAGCAAATCCTAATAGTTAGATAGGGAGAATGTCTTCCTCCAAGCACAGCCACAAGAGCAGAGCACTCGAATGGCATGACCCCACTCATCCTAGAGACCATCAAAGAACTCCAGCACAACTATGAGAAGGATTGGCTAGACCACTAGGAAAAGCTTAATCGGGAACTCGAGGCCACCATGATGGATGCCTATTCTACCCCTACTCAATAAACTGGATGAGCTAGACTTTGATGCCAAATCTACCACCTTTGCCCAAGCTCTGACCATTACCACTCTCCCCATTCCCCAATCACAAGGCAAGAGCACCTCTGTTGGTTCCACCCCACTGTCTCACTCACACTCTACTCTTGACTTTGTTGCCAAGTTCAAACTTGTGGCCCTAGCCCCAAACTAGTCTACCCACTCTCCAAATCTTCACAGAGATTGATCACCCAAGGAATAAGGTAAAGCAGCCAATTGCTTATGTCTTCAAGGAAAGGGAAGACGCTTGCCAAGGAAGGGCCCATTACTAAATCAGTGATGAGAATGTGTTGCCAAAGGCTCCCAACTGCAAACTTCTTTGACGTCTCTACTAGTGCTAGCTTTGTAGATCTAAAGTGGCAAATGATAATTGAGCACTATTTGAGCAATGGAACGCGGGTAGAGGAGCAAATTCAAGTTGTGCAATATGCAATCCTACATCCGAACTAGGACCACATCTAGCAAGATGATGCACCCACCCATTGAGGATCAAGGTGACATCAACGAATAACTTTGTGGGTCCAAGTACACCATACATGCCAGTGTTAAGGGCAATGGTAATAGCGACGTTTAAAGGAGGTAGCTAGTAGTGCATTAATGCACAAATGGGTGTAGCAACAATTATGACCATTGGCACAACACATGGGTAGAGAGAATATCTCACAGCAAACTACATGAAGCAGAGACCCACCCAAGCCAAGAAGGACTATTTGGTTCGACTATTCATTCATCTTTCTAAGATCATCTATGTATTTGCCGCCATGTGCCCATTGGGTCTTTTGACCAATCCTTTGACTAGCATCCCGAGTGTTACAATAGTAGCAAAGTTATTCCCCCTTTTGTATGTCCTGAGATATGAGTATTGGCAGTAGTCCTGCCAAGTCCCTTTTGTATTATTGTTTGTTTCTGAGTCTATGAGATGTTGTTGTTCCTTCAGTGATTGTCCTAGTGTATCTAGTCGCTATCAATTTCGTCTCTATTGTTTGTATACTTTGTCTTTGTCTTCATTTACTTTGATGATGTTAGTCTTAGTACTATGGATGCTAACTATAGAGTGGGATACCAGTGTCCACCTATGTTGGCTCTAAGTATCACTACACTTTATCCTATGATCCTATGGCAGTGGTGTTCAAACTCAATTATAGTAATAAGTTAGTGGCCATGTGATGACCATAATGACCACCGATGTGTGGACCTATCTAACTAGGCAATCCATCAATTTCTGCACTTGTTGAGCTTGTCATCTCAACACTCCCCCTCAAGCTCAATTGTATCCTTACAACTCAAAGTAAGCTTTGAAATGTTTGAAGCTTCACTATACCCAATTCCTTTGTGAAAATGTCTACTATCTCATCCTATGTGCTATACCAAGTCAATCCCTCTTGCAAGTACCTTCTCTCTCACAAAATGGTAATGCGTCTCAATATGTTTTGTCCTAGCATGGAACACTAGGTTCTTGGCTAACTATATACTACTGAAGTTGTCATAGTGAATGACAACTAGATCATCTCATTGCACACCCAAACATGAATCCACCAGTAAATCTTTTATCAAACTTGCTACCAACCCAAATTGCATCTATGTACCCAAACACATGTACATCCTTACCTACATCATAAAAAGGTCCATAATGCAAGGTGGACTTCACATGCCTCAATTTGTGTTCGACTACATCCAAATGAGGCCTCCTAGGTGCTTGCCTAAACTAACTCACAAGTTTAATAGCATAGCTCAAGTCTGGCCTTGTGATTGTCATATAGATCAAACTCCCAACTATCTTCCTAAACATAATAGGATCTTCTATCTCATTCCCAACATCAGCACTCAACTTTGCATTTTGCTCCAATGGCATTGAAAGAGGCTTACATGCCATCACACTAACTTAGATAAACTATCCAAGTCATAGTGCCTTTGGGACAGCCATATACCATCTGCACATTTGATCACCTCAATACCAAGGAAGTACCTTAGCCACCCAAATCCTTCATCTCAAACTTTTGTGTTAAAAGGCCCTTAACACTAGCAATCCCACTGTCACTATCACTTGTAATAATCAATTCATCCACATAAATAATGTTAAAGATATACTCTTCGATCTTGTCAGAACATGCTCTAAGTACTTGTTTCAACCAATAGAGCACCTTCTTTAACTTGCACATATATGTGGGATGCTCTAAATCCTCATAACCTATTAGCCTCTACTCTCAATATACACCTCTTCTTGCAAAGCACCATGCAAGAAGGTATTCTTTATATCCGCTATATAATCCACCCTTTGGTTGCTGTCAAAGCAATCACACATCTTATAGCTGTCATCTTGACAATTGGATTGAATATCTCTTCATAATCTATGCCATACGTCCGTGCATAGCCTTGTGCAAACAACAACCTGGCCTTATACATGCTAATAGAACCGTCTACATTATGCTTTATTTTATAGACCTACTTACAACCAATAACTTTCTTTCCCTTGGGAAATGGTACTAGATTCCAAGTCATGTTGGCCTCTAATGCAACCATCTCCTCATCCATTGTTGGATCCCAATGAGCATGGCTCATATCCTTCTAAAAAAAAGTGGGCTCAACATTCTCAACTACCTTTACCATATAAGCATAATATTGAGCTGCATAACCCTCAAAACCGAACCTTTTAATATGGTATCTCACTCTGTTAGACCTACATATCATTTGATCACTCAATGGAGGCTTTACATACCATGTGCTCTTTGTACACCTAGTGTCCTAACTCAAGGAATACCAAGCTCATCATCCAAACTCTTTGAGCCACTTGAGTCTCCATCAAGAACTACATGACTAATAGATGCATTATTACCATCTAATACTTTATTCTTTCCTTTGTCATTACTTGCAACACTAGTAGATGCACTTGAAGATGTGGGGCTACTCCTTAGTCTCCCAAACCAAGAACTAACTGTAGATCTACTATGACATGATATATTTGGTCCACTAAGAGTTAGTGATTCCTACTTTTCTCTCAACACATGACTTTCATGATCATAAACATCATCTAATTCATCTCCACTAGATGCATACCAACTACTCATCTAATAAAAAATGACATCCTTATTCACCCAAAAATCACCACTAACAAGGTTATAACAACAATAGCCATTCTATTCTATAGAGTATCCAATGAAAATAGATTTTTTCAACCTTTGGGTCCAAGTTCTTCCTTAATTCACTAGGCACAGGAACATATGCAATACAACCAAACACTTTCAAGTGTGATACATCAGGTTTCTTACCCGTAAAGCATTCTTCATGAGTCATTCCATGAACAATAGTTGTGGGAGACCTATTATAATGTAGACAATAGTATGAATAGCCTCAAACCAATATTGCTTGAATATATTCTTTTCAACCATCAATACCCATGCAACTTCAACAATATGTCTATTTTTCCTTTTTGCACACCCATTTTGTTGTGGGGTATACCTGCATGTAAATTGTCGCTTTATACCATGAGACCTCAAAAAATCACTGAACTCACTAGAGAAGTATT
The DNA here is from genome assembly GCF_053477565.2 of Lygodium microphyllum. Lineage (NCBI taxonomy): Eukaryota > Viridiplantae > Streptophyta > Polypodiopsida > Schizaeales > Lygodiaceae > Lygodium > Lygodium microphyllum. The sequence goes on from NC_141145.1 coordinate 35,972,580, forward strand.
CTCCCCTTGGGGCAAACTTTGATGCATGTCTCATGTCTGTCTAGAGATATCTTGATAATTAATATATGATTTTGATCTATCCTAATATGACTCTAATCTATTCTAACATGATTTTGATATGTCCTAATATTGTTTGTAGTATCTAGAGAATCTAAGTAGGATCTAAAAATTACCTAGGCATGTTGTGGGGTTATTATTATCTTATATTACTATTGATGGCATTATAATAGTGATTGTTAGTCGGGGAGCTTTAGTGGCATTACCTAAAGCTAGTAGCTTTTCACAATTACCTCAACGTAGAATGGGGCAAGTGGCGTTTCCAATTTACCCCTTGAGTATGACATGAATACAAGATTGGATAGTGAATCTTCCAAGCTCTAGGAGTGGAATAATATAAGGTGCCTTATATAAGGGTAGTTAACTTGAGAATTTTGAAGTCTTTTGACAATTTGTTGGTCTTTCCCTAACTGTGGGGTAGAAAACTTTATTGATCAACATTGATGGCCCCTTTATCCCATGTAGCTAGCTAGTAATTATTTCAACATTATGAATGTTGAAACCACATGATGTGTGTGTGTGTGTGTGTGTGTGTGTGTGTGTGTGTGTGTGTGTGTGTGTGTGTGTGTGTGTGTGTGTGTGTGTGTGTGTGTGTGTGTGTGTGTGTGTGTGTGTGTGTGTGTGTGTGTGTGTGTGTGTGTGTGTGTGTGTGTGTGTGTGTGTGTGTGTGTGTGTGTGTGTGTGTGTGTGTGTGTGTGTGTGTGTGTGTGTGTGTGTGTGTGTGTGGACATCTTCACACTCCTATCTTTCACTCCTACAAACAATGGTAGGGGTTGTATTTTGTATATTTATTCATTGATGATTATCACTATTAATGGAGATTTGCATTGTGAATATCTATTCACATCAAAGTTCTGTCAAAGATAGATCATAAGCCATGGTTGTCTACGTGGAATTATACATATTTTCAAGGGTAGAAATGTTTAAGACCTATATGCATGTGCTCACCATAGCTTTCAAAGTGACAATGAAATCAACATGAGTGGCTTGCTATGATCGTCATTTTAATATATATATATATTTTTGTATGTCCTTCTACCAACATGTCATGGGGGATTTTCCACAACAATCTCTTTTGTTCAATCTTTCATTCCTTCCCTTCATGAAATTAAGCTACTTTATTCAATTGTTTGCACCTTCCCTTCATAAAATTCAACTACTTTATGGTTTGTAGCTCGAATCATAAAGTTGATCTTTTTTACTTACCAAAACTAGCTATATACCATTATTAAGTGTATTATTTTTTGAAAAATATTTGAAGAGCGCATTGACATGATTAGGTCAAATCTAAGTGATCCTTAGTGATTGCCACCTCTCAAGCTTCTTATCACAATATTTATTAAAATCTTAGCCATTCATTACTAAATATTAGGGCACATGAGTAAATTTTGGGCTATACTGCTCCTCCTACACTAAATGATTGAGAAAACAAAACTAACCCGTAGTAACTAAGGTTTGCAGCCTTGCCATAACCTTTAGTTTAAAACACATTTGTAGACTAACATACATCTACACATGCATCTTATGTCTATGTATGCACAATCCTTTAAAGATACACCTACATATGCACACATAGGTTTATGAATAAAGAAACTAAATCTTAACCAAAGGTGCTAAATATTTATCCACCTAGTGTGCATACAAATGTGAAGCATGATGTAATGTGCAAAGTGTACTGCCCTTAATTTTTGGCCAAAAAAGGCAAGCATCTATGCTACCCAAAAAATGTGAAGCCACCAAGGTTTAGCCTCAAATCTCACAATATCGCATTGCCATATAAAGCTTAATTGACAATGGTGGGCTAATAGAGAGACAATAAAGGATGCATTTTTTGAAGGTTTTGTGAAAACCAAAGACTAAAACATATTGTATGGTTTAATTGCTTAACTCATTTAAAGCCTCTATTCTATACTTAATAATTTGTCATAGCTTCATTTAACTAAAAATAATACACAAGCACATGCAAAGCACCATTTGTTGCATTGAAAACATGCTCTTTGTTACTTGTTGTGAGCAAAGGGAAGTAAGTGCACGATATGTGAGGTTGCTTCCCTTTGCTCACAACACATGCAATGTGAGCCAATCATAGCCTCATAAGCTTTGCAATGATACTAACCACACAAAGCAAGCACCAACCAGGCAAGACAATAATATAGTATAGATTGGGTGGGGTGTGTTTTGCTTTTGGGGGGTATCACTCTATTGACCCTACTCTCCATCCTCCAAAAATTGTAAATCCTTAGGAGTACCCTATGCATGCAACAAAGGATTGACTCCAAGTTAGGGAGATCCTTCAATGATAAATTAATATGAGATCTAACATCATGCAAACATTTTCCCTTTTGGTCCTTATGAATTTTTTATTGCTATTCAATGGCACCATGCAATTTAATTTTTTATTATTTAATACTATTTGTTTTCAAATACATTTCTATACGCTTTGCTTTTTTGTTTTATGCATGTTCATTCAAACAAAACATTAATCCAATGAATGTTTTAATTTTTAAAGCATGCAGATTCAATGTTCCATATATAATTGATTTGCATCAAGTGCTATTAAATGATAACTTTAATTGTAATGGGTTCAATTCATTTTGTTGTCATGCTTAGTGTGCATTCTTCTCTTACATTTTAAAAATGTGTATGCAAATGTACATACTCTATATGCACGATTTGGTTCACATTAAAGAAGTAAGGTTGTTGCATGAGATCACTAAGTTGTCACAAATGACATAATCTTTTATTACAACAGTTTGTTGTGCATGAGGTGTTCTATTGTGATAGGTAAAATGTGCCCCCTTTTTTTAAAAAGCAAAATGGGAAGTCATGCAATTGCTTCCCATTGCTCATAAACACAATTAGTGGGAGCCAATAATTTTGAAGTTGTGATAGTGAAGGGGTTATCTCAACATGTTGTGTCATTCAACCATTGGAGCAGGATGGATTGAAAACTTGCAACTCTTCTAATGCATCTTCAATCTTTGGAAATGTTCACATGAACCCTCCTTTAACATGTAGCTTTTGTAGCACATTGATCCAATATGAGGCATCAATCATCCTACATCTTCCTTTGAACTTCTAATTCTCCAAGAAGATAGAGAACTTTAACAACAATAACCAAAGTTCTATACGCTTGATACCTAGGATGGCTTGGAGCTAGTGTTTCGAGTATTACATTAGACAAAACTTTATATACATATTTATATATCTACCTCACCACTTTCTTCACTATTATTACCTCCTCAAATGGCATCAATGGGAGATGTAGCAATCATGACATCATAAACCAACAACCACACTTTCCAAACCAACATCATGAGCCATGGTCATGCTATAATGTGGCTAGTAACTGTGGTAAAGGGGCAACCTTGCATTTAGTAGCTTCTCACACCTCTTTTCATCTTTCTCCCACCCAACTCCTCCTACTTTATGACAGCCTCCACTTAGCTTAGCCCTCCAACTACCTCAACAACATTTATGCCTCGACCCCATTTTGACCCAACCAAGAGTTTCTCCAATGACCTCAACCCTCCCATGTTGCTCTCTTTGTACAAGTGCACAAGGGGAGAGAGAGAGAGAGAGAGAGAGAGAGAGAGAGAGAGAGAGAGAGGGAGGGGAGGGGGGGGAAGGGGGGAGGGAGGGAGGGAGGGAGAGCAAAATGTTACATATGAAAAGTCGGGGAACTTTCCCAAGTCCCAAGATAGTTGTCATCTAATGCTATGACTAACTAAGTGGAAAATAAATAGTAAAGAATACATGGTTGATAAGTACATAATGATATCTAAGCCAAATACAATGTGGAATTGCTCAAGAGGCACTTTCATCCCAAGTTATCTCTCATGGGTCTTTCTAGCATAAAGAAAGAGAACAACTAGTATGGTCCCTTGATGGTGGTATAGTATCCTCTATATATGCAAAGGATGCCTCATATGGGGGCATGAACCGACTAGACTTGGATGACAGGAATTTACCTCTTTGTGGCTATCTAGGGTGGTTCCCCTTGGTGGGGCCACCAATTGGGGTCCAAGGAGTGCTTTGTAGTGGGGGGGGGGGGGGGGGGGTAGTCAATGCTCGATAGAGCTCTATGAGTGTACATTGGTGTGTGGCTCCCTATCTCTACTCCGAGGCCCATAAAAGGTGCTCTCTGTGAGGGCATAACTCCAGTAAGAAGAGCCCGTGATACATCTTTGATCCCAAAAATCCATCACTTTGGTTAATGGCCCAAATCCCTGTTTAAACAGGCAATGTAATTGTCCTCTAATCTCATAAGACACTCAACATCTGCATTAGTGCTCCTCTATCTTTTGCTTGAGTTCAGAGAGTTGGCAAATCTTGTCCTCCAAGGGGAGGGAGTCTACAACATATCTACTTGTCTCAATCTATAGTTGGTGTGTGAGGATGTATGGAGCTATCCAACGGCACATTGTACACCATGAGATAGGTGTGCATCTGTTAGAATATCAAGCTCATATTATTCTCCTGTTAGTATGTATGACCGACATTAGCCTTGTCTAGCTGTATCAACAAGTGTGGGACATTAAATAAGTCGGTGGTCTTAGACCCAGTGTGAATGGTCCTACGGATCTTAGTACTATTGTATACACTTATGCTATGTGTGTGGTTATGAGATAATGAATGGAAGAAGAAGAGAGCATGCTTGCTCTTCACCCTGTCTCTGCCTCTCTCAATCTCTACATGGTATCAGAGCCATGCTAGGCGGGCTCTCTAGAGCAGGAGGAAGTCAAGAAGACTTGCAGGAGTTGAAGATTAGGGTTTCTCAAAGACCAAACAGGCTGCCATTGTTCATTGGAAAGGTATGCATTGGTTCATTGTGGTTCCCATTGGTCAAGTGGTTGTTTATGGGTTGTCTAGAGCATTTGAAGGTCTAATTTGGGTACAATAGAGTGCACATCAAGCATTAGAACAACCAAGATCTACTACTGTTGTAGTAGCCCCTACCTACATGTTTGCGCCTGCTGTCAATGCAGGCTGTTGTGGCTGGGCAGAACACAATGAAGGCCTATTGAAGCTCTCCAATGCTTGAAAAACCATCTTAGAAGGTCGTTGATGGGATCTAGACACAAATGCTTGCCTATTGAGCTCTCCATTGAGTTGTAACAGTGAATTGCAGACCTGGAAACAGTCTTGAACTGCTGTATACAGGGTAGGGTATATATGGCATATGCTTTACATTGGAAAGGGTTTGGAGCCCTTGGACATGTCTGGAAGACTTCATTAGAGCATAGGTATGTTCAGGGAGACATGTACATTGGTTGTCATGCTTATGGGCTGAAGTTTATTGACAAAAACACTCAAATTTGGAAGCATTTACTTGGTTGGAAAATTGTCATGAATCTGTAGACAGCAAGCATTGTTTACACTTGAAGCATTACATGACATTGCTTGGTTCATGTCAAATGTATGACTTGGGATATGTCTACTGAATGTCTGGAGGACTAAGAAAAGCATTAAATACTACTGAAAACTGAAGTCTGGAGTTGGAAATTAATGCAGTTACATTGTCTTGGCTGGGTACAAACTGTAAATGCAATCTATGACTTGGATTTGTGAAGACAGGATGTCTATGGTTACCCGAATGCTCATGTATTGAACCTAACACCTCAAAGTGAATGTATGACATGATTTGAGGCTATTTTGGAGCTGGATAGACTAGGTTTTACTGAACATTTTCTGACTGCAATCTATGAGCAGGAAGTTTGACACCTATACTTGATGTCTATGCACTGATTTGTGCTCGTATGGTTATGTTTGGACTGCTACATGTACTAGCAGCTGTCTATGAAGGTTTGGGACATGTATGACATGTATATGACTCATTTTTGGCTTTGAATAAGCTGCTGGTCACACTGATAGTTTACAGTTTTCAGATTGCATGTATGAACCCTGGCAGTAAGGCTGCATGTTACAGACTTGAAGCAACTACATAGCATATGTATTGACAAATGTATCTATAGGTGGGACCACATGTTTGTGGATGTTTTTGAGCAATAAAAGGGCTGAAATACCCTGGTTTTGACAATAAATTTGTTGCATAAAACTGTCAAAAACAGTCAAGAACTGTAGTGAGTCAGGGACACTTGTTGGCTTGCAGGTAGTTAGATAGAGCATACGACATGGCTAATGCAAAGAGGACTGACAACATAACCCAGATAGCGGGTGAAAAGCTTGGCAGTAACAATTATGCCATATGGAAGTTCCACATGGAGAACTTCTTAATAGGGAAAGGCTATTGGGAGTTGGTGACTAGAGTGGAAGCTGAACCTGAGCTCCCAGATCGACTTACGGCTGATCAGAGATGATTACACCGAGCTTGGACAGAAAGAGCTTGTAGAGTCTTGCACTGGCTCTCTTTATGTATCTCAGATGCCATGGTAATGCAGATAATGAACTGCATCTCTCCTAAGAATGCTTGGGACATTTTGGTCAAGTATTATGGCACAACCACAAGTGCCAGGAAGATACAGTTGAAGTAGAAGTTCAACAACATGGAGAGGAAGAGCAGATCTATACAGGATTATGTCATGGAGGTTAAGACCATTGCTGATCAGTTGGCATCTGTTGGCTCACAGGTTAAAGATGAAGACATGGTTGCTGTGACTTTGAATGGCTTGGGGCCTGAGTATAAATCTTTTGACACTTCTATGCCTGTGCGGGCTAAAATGCCTGATTTCAATGAGCTGGTTGCATTGCTTATCCATGAAGAAGTTAAGCTTGGCTTGGCTACAGGATCTAGCAGTTTTAAAAACAAGGATGTAGTTTTCTATTCCAATCAATGCAGCCGTGGAAACCGTGGTAGAGGCTATGGATCTGGCAGAGGAGGCCAGCAAAATGCATCCTATGGCAATAACGACCAGCAGGTATCGAATGCAAGAGGTGGTGGAAACTTTTGATGCCAGGAGGCATATTCCACGGTGGATTCCGTGAGGTTTTACGGTGGATTCCATAAACTTAGATGACCGGGGCTCATACACAAAGAGGATTCTTTGTGCGAGAAGTTGATGGGAACGCCTGTCCTTTTCGGGCGTTTCATTAATTTAATGTGTACGTGGGTGATTCCATAGTGGGTGATTCCGCAAAATGCATATTAAATTAATAAACGTTTATGAGTTTAGAGTGCGCACTCGTAATAAATTAAGGTTAGGATTTATTCCTAACCAATTGATTTATTTATGTAGCTGAAGACTGCTAGGTATTCACTTTTGTCGGTTTAATTGTATTATTTTACTAACGATTGTGAATGCTTCAGTTGATGTGTAGAGATAGCAGCAGTGGCGGAGGAAAGCATTGGAGTCTAGCGAGTATTCGACCTTTGGATTATATTTTGATAGGCGCCACGCCTATATTTTGTTATGTCTATCGAGACATTGATTATTGATTATTATTTTGTATGCGCCTATGCGCACGGATATGTTATTTCTATTTGGACATTGAGATTGAGCGTGCCAGACTCTATGGGCACCGTCCATTAGCTTTATTTCCTATTTTTGTAGAAAGCAAACTCAAAAGCTAAAAGCTTGTCATATTTTTGTAAATTGGGCTATTATTGAGCATGAAGATGGAAATATACATAAAATACATGCTTTGTGAAGCGCTCACACAAGGCATGGGGGGAGATTGAACCCAATTGGTCTCTTGCTTCTTGTCGTTCATGCTTTTACATTGTTTTTTGTGCAAAAAGGTAGAGTTCATTGTTCTTGGGGACCTTCTGGGATTCACTACGTGAGCATACTGCGACCGATCTGTGCACCAGTGGTATCAGAGCGGAGCTGAGATCAAGAGCTTCCAATCGCTACCCATCTCGAGCGAAGGCAGAGCTCCAGGAACGATCGGGCTCTACAGTCAATCTCATCGTGAACCGTCGATACAGGCAGACTTCTGGCGATCAAGAATCCTTGTTTCTACTCTCAGATCGCGAAGGACCAGGCTGTGCAGGCGGAGGACCACGCATCCATCTCCTTCATCAAGTCGTGGAAAAACCAGAGATAAGCTTTCTTCATGTCATAATTAATTACTACAACAAGGCTTAAGATTAAGCTTAGAAGCTTTATAAAGCTTCAAGCTTCACAATTTTTCGACGTGGTATCTGAAGAGGTTCCGCAAAAAACGCGCCATGCTAAAAAACGCCCCCCCCCCCCCCCCCCACGAAATCTGACGACTCAGTCATTAAGCTTTTTAAGGTTAATCTCCTAAGTCAAAGCTAAGGTTTCTGCAAGTCACACAGGGCAAGAAAGTCACCAAACTCCGGGTCCTGCGCACCATAAGTCAAGTTCTGCAAGTCAACTGGAATCAAGTCCTGCAAGTTCATCAAGTTGGCCTAAGTTCTGTAAGTCTGCAACTCTGCAAGTTGGCTAAGTCTGCAACTCTGCAAGTCAGACTAGTCAACTGGAGTCAGAACTGACTAGTGCTCAAAACTCCTAGAAGGCTTGTTCCTGCGCAAAAACTCTGAACTGGAAAGTTGTTCGTGGCAAAGTATTCTACCCATCCACAGGTTCGCTGAAGTATTTTCAGCAAACGAAGACGGAAATATTGCAGATTTTCTGAAAATTGAGAAAGAAATACCCAAAAATACATAGCCTTGTAACCCCAAATTTGAGCTACGCTCATCCCGCTAACCTGATTTTGAGTGAGAAAGGTTTATTGAGTTTTACAGGATGATGACCCCACATATGGATGATCCTATGGCTGAAGACGACCTACCTGAGCCTACCATGGAACAAAAGCTGGATCTAATCATGCTACAATTGGAAGAAGAACGAAGGGCTAGGCAAGCATTGCAAGCGCAATTGACAAAATTACAAAGAGCGTCTACCGACAAAGAAGAATATGATGCCAGGAGGCATATTCCACGGTGGATTCCGTGAGGTTTTACGGTGGATTCCGTAAACTTAGATGACCGGGGCTCATACACAAAGAGGATTCTTTGTGCGAGAAGTTGATGGGGACGCCTGTCCTTTTCGGGCGTTTCGTTAATTTAGTGTGTACGTGGGTGATTCCATAGCGGGTGATTCCGCAAAATGCATATTAAATTAATAAACGTTTATGAGTTTAGAGTACGCACTCGTAATAAATTAAGGTTAGGATTTATTTCTAACCAGTTGATTTATTTATGTAGCTGAAGACTGCTAGGTATTCACTTTTGTCGGTTTAATTGTATTATTTTACTAACGATTGTGAATGCTTCAGTTGATGTGTAGAGATAGCAGCAGTGGCGGAGGAAAGCATTGGAGTCTAGCGAGTATTCGACCTTTGGATTATATTTTGATAGGCGCCACGCCTATATTTTGTTATGTCTATCGAGACATTGATTATTGATTATTATTTTGTATGCGCCTATGCGCACGGATATGTTATTTCTATTTGGACATTGAGATTGGGCGTGCCAGACTCTATGGGCACCGTCCATTAGCTTTATTTCCTATTTTTGTAGAAAGCAAACTCAAAAGCTAAAAGCTTGTCATATTTTTGTAAATTGGGCTATTATTGAGCATGAAGATGGAAATATACATAAAATACATGCTTTGTAAAGCGCTCACACAAGGCATGGGGGGAGATTGAACCCAATTGGTCTCTTGTTTCTTGTCATTCATGCTTTTACATTGTTTTTTGTGCAAAAAGGTAGAGTTCATTGTTCTTGGGGACCTTCCGGGATTCACTACGTGAGCATACTGCGACCGATCTGCGCACCAACTTTAGAGGCAGGGGGAGATCTAGCCCTAGAGGTAGAGACTCCTGGCAACAACAGCATCCATCTGACAATCCGAACAAGGATAAGGATTGTCATTACTGCGGGAAGTATGGGCATATTGCCAAGGACTGCTGGAAGAAGTAGGGCAATTAGAAAGGCAAACAACATGAACATTTTGCTACGTCTAGTCAGACAGATGATACTTCAGGAGATAGATTGTTTGCCATGCAGTATGTAAAAGACAGAGTTGCTGAAAAATGCATTGATGATGCAATTTGGTACATTGATTTAGGGGCATCGAACCACATGACTCCTCACGGTGATTGGTTCACTAATATGGTGGCTGAAAAACATGGCTATGTCTGTACAGGTGATGATACGCAGCATAGCATGGAGCATAAAGGCAAAGTGCCACTTGTGGTTCATGATGGCAGAAAGAAAAATTTGCATGATGTATTGCATGTTCCTTTGATTATGAAGAACTTACTGTCTGTTTAGCAAAACTTGCAGGTTAGATTCAACAAGCGTGGTTGCTTTATTGAAGAATTTGGCAATGGATGCAAGTTGATAGCTCATGGCCACAGGAATGGCAGAATGTTTACTCTTGATGCTACCTTGCCAGAGCTGAATTCAACCATGTTTGCCCATGGTTCGGGCACTATCAGAGATTTGGAAATTTGGCACAAGAGAGTGGGGCATGTGAATTTGCAAAGGCTGCAAATTATGCAGAAAAAACAGCTTGTTACAGGTTTACCCAAGTTCCAATATTCAGATATTGGTCATGTATGTGATGCTTGCCAGTTTGGTAAGCAGTCAAGGTTGCCATTTGTCAGGCATGTAAGGCAGAGTACGTGTCCGTTGCAGTTAGTGCACTCTGATGTTTGGGGGCCAGCCCATAATGCATCCATGGGAGGCTCGAAGTATTATGTGACATTCATTGATGATTACAATCACTATACTTGGGTTTACATTCTGAAGACAAAGGATGAGGTGTTTGCTATTTTTCAGCAGTTTAAAAAGCAGGTTGAAAAGGAATTTGATTGCTATATCTCTTGCTTGAGATCAGATAGCAGTGGGGAGTATGTGTCAAATGAGTTTGACAACTTTTTGGTTGAAAATGGCATACGTAGGTAGCTTACCTGCAGCCACACTCCTCAGTAGAATGGGGTAGCTGAAAGAAAGAACAGGGTCTTGATGAAAGCTGCTCGTGCCATGATGAATGAGAAGAAGATGCTACTCTATTATTGGGCTGAGGCTGTTATGACAGCCATGTATATCTTGAATCGGACTCCCACTGCAGGTATTCATGAGATGACACCATTTGAGAAGTTGTATGGCTATAAGCCGGATGTAAGTCACATGAAAGTCTTTGGCTGTCTTGCTTATGTGCATATTCCAAATGAAAAAAGGAAGAAGCTGGATCCAAAAGCACATGTGTGTTTTCATTGGATATTCGCAGGAGAAGAAGGCATACAAATGCTATGATCCCTCTACCAGGGAGACCTTGGTGAGCAGGGATGTTATTTTTTATGAGATGGGTTCTTGGTATGTATCACCGGCTACAGTGCCATCAGATATGCCTTCTACTCATGTATCTACAATTGATATGCAGCAGAGCACTGCTATGACAGGACCTAGTAGTCAGACAGTATCCCCATGGACAGGGAGATTGAGGAGCTCACCGTCCACTAACACGAGTATGTCTGTGAGGGGGAGATATGATGTCGTGGACAGCAAAGGAAAAGAGAAAGTTACTGAGGATGTATCTGGGATGATGACACTTGGTAGAATGACTTTTGGATATGAGTCTGCTGACACTTTAGACAGTAAACTTGGTATTCCGACTGTCTATATGCCTGGCGCAAGGCAGAGCAGGTACATTCCGCCTCATGAGAGAGGGGAATCGAGCAATGCACCACAGTCTAAACGCTCACAGAGGGTCAGATACCCTGTTGACAGGTTGATGTATAGTGGCTACACTACAAAGCATTATGCTTACATGACAAAAGTGATGGAGATCAAAGAACTAGGTACATATGTTGAAGCAGTGGAAGATGAGAACTGGTGTGCAGCCATGGATGAAGAAATGAATGCCTTGGCTGAAAATAAGACATGGGATCTTGTGCCACTGCCTGAAGGAAAAAAGACCATTGGCTGCAAATGGGTCTACAAAATCAAATGCAAGTCGGATGGTAGTGTGGAAAGGTACAAAACCAGGCTGGTTGCTAAGGGGTATGCCCAATAGTATGGACTTGATTATGAGGAAACATTCAGCCCTGTTGCCAAGATGGCAACCATACGCACTGTGATTGCTTTGGCTGCTGCTAGAGGCTGGAAATTACAGCAGATGGATGTGGAGAATGCCTTTCTTAATGGTGACTTAGCAGAGGATGTCTATATGGTTCAGCCAGAAGGGTATGTTCACCTTGATTTTCAGCATTATGTATGCAAGCTGAAAAAGGCACTGTATGGGCTGAAGCACGCTCCGAGAGCTTGGCATGCTAGGATCAGTAACTACTTGCAGAGGTTGGGATTTACTGTTGGTAGGGCTGATCATAGCCTATTTACAAAGAAGATTGACAGTGGCTTGGTAGTGCTGGTCATATATGTTGATGATTTGATAATCACTGGTAATGATGACTTGGGCATATAGCATGTAATAAATATGCTGAAATCTGAATTTGACATGAAAGATCTAGGTGAATTGAAGTATTTTTTGGGTATTGAGGTAATTAAGGCTGAAAATGGTTTATGGCTGATGCAGAAACATTATGCCATGGAAATGCTGAAAAAGTATGGCATGGCTAAATGCAAACCATTGGATACACCCCTTGATCAGAATGTTAAGTTGGACATTAGCATTGGAGCTGAAATTCAGGATGATGTGACTATGTACAAGCAGATGATTGGAAGTCTGATCTACTTGACCATCACTAGGCCAGATTTGAGTTATGCAATTGGGCTCATAAGTCAGTTTATGCAAAAGCCCAGGAAGCCACATTTGGATGCTGTTAGGCGGATTATGAGATATGTTAAGTCCACTATAGATTATGGGTTGTTCTATATGAGAGATAAGTCCTTGAAACTGGTTGGATACACAGATGTGGATTGGGCAGGATGCTCATATGATCGCAGATCTACGAGTGGTTATGCTTTTTGGCTTTGGAAGTGGCATGATCAGCTGGAGCAACAAGAAGCAACCAATGGTTGCATTGTCTAGTCTTGAGGTAGAGTACAGGGGTGCTGCATTGGCAACATGTGAGATTTCATGGCTGCTCAAGCTTATGGCTAATTTGGATATTCATGTGGATGCTCCAGTGACCTTATTATGTGACAATCTCAGTAGTGTACTCTTGGCAACGAATTCAATATAGCATGCCAGGACAAAACACATAGAGGTACACTACCATTTTATAAGAGAGATGGTTCTTGCAGGGAGAGTAGATCTTATGCATGTGAAGATTGATGAACAGGTTGCAGATATCTTTACCAAGTCTTTGGGTAAAGATAAGTTTAGTAGTTTTAGACAGCTACTTGGAGTTCATCAGATGATTTGAGCTTGAGGGGGAGTGTTAGAATATCAAGCTCATATTATTCTCCTGTTAGTATGTATGACCGACATTAGCCTTGTCCAGCTGTATCAGCAAGTGTGGGATATTAAATAAGTCGGTGGTCTTAGACCTAGTGTGAATGGTCCTACGGATCTTAGTACTATTGTATACACTTATGCTATGTGTGTGGCTATGAGATAATGAATGGAAGAAGAAGAGAGCATGCTTGCTCTTCACCCTGTCTCTGCCTCTCTCAATCTCTACAGCATCCATGTATCTCGAGTGGATAACAATGCCATCACGGGATATGTGTAGAAGATGCTAGTGCAGGCTTGACTTGGCAAGTCCCAGAGCCATTACAAGAAGGTTAGACATGTGGACATGCAGAGTTTAGGAGGGGATACTCCACCCTTGATCATATCCTCACACTCCAAGCCATAATCAAGGAGAGTAGGGCACATGGTAGTGGATATACTGCTACTTTGTGGACTTCCGTAAGGCCTTTGACATAGCACCATGTGCCAAGCTCATGTAGAGACCATAGGATCTAGAGGTCCCGAGATGGAGATGAGATGCGGGGGTACTAACACTATATGCATCTATCACAGGACAAGTTCGAGCACTAAGAGGACTATTAGAGGAGATCATTGGCACCATTAGAGTGAAACAACGATGCCCACTCTCACTTACTCTATTTGGCCTTTATATTGATGAGATATCAAATTACATAGATAGACTTAGAGGGGAGGGAGTTGCTTTGGGGGGGATTGATACCCATATTACCATATGCTGATGACAAAGTCCTCATCTCCAGCACATTAGAGTGATTGTAGTGCCACCTTCTATTAGGACAGAGATCTCATAGTGAACATTGGAAAAACCAAGGATATGGTGTTTATTACTTCCTCCTAGTGGATTCAGCAATCAATACCCCCTTTCACATATGAAGAGGACTGTGGAGGTGGTTGAGAGATATGTTTATTTGGGGACTACATTTTCAAGGTTGAGATTCACTTTGAGGAGGGCATCATAAGATAAACTAACACGAGGCTATGTAGCTCTAGGGTTGATGGAGAGCTAGTGCACACACATACAGTTATTGGAGCCTCATATGAAGCTTTGGCTCTTCAACACTTCGATCACACCAACACTTCTATATGGGGCCTCCATATGGGGATTGAGCCGCTACAACGTGAGGAGAGCTATGCAGGATCATTCATTACCCAGTGGAGAGGAGTTATATGAGGGATGTGGGTGGGTGTTTTGGGGGGGGGGGGGATTGATACCCATATTACTATGCACTAATGAAAGACTCCTTATCTCTAGCACATTGGAGAAATTGCAACGCCACCTAGATGCACTACATGTGTTGGAGATATATGAGGGATGTGGGTGGGGAGGGGCATTGATACCCATATTACTATATGCTAATGACAGAGTCCTTGTCTCTAGCACATTGGAGCGATCGCAACGCTACCTAGATGCACTACATGTCTTCTATCAAGACAAAGATCTCATAGTGAACTTTAGGAAAACAAAGGTTATGGTGTTTATTACTTCCTCCCAATGGATTTGGCAATAACTACCCCCTTTCACATATGGAGAGGAGATAGTGGAGGTGGTCTAGCGATATGTTTATTTGGGGATTACATTTTCAAGGTTAAGATTGCATATAGTTTCTGGAACCTTGGACAAAGCTCTGGCTCTTCCCCACTTTGGTCACACCAACACTTCTATATGGGGCCCCCATATGGGGATCGGGCCTCTATCACACAAGGAGAGTTACATAAGATAAACCGCTATCAAAGGAAGATGAGATATATGAGGGATGGGAGCATATGGAGAGACCCCTAGTATTGATGATTTCACAGATGATCCATATTAAGTCCTCTATACCACATGGGATTATCAAAGTAGAGATGGGAGTGCCAACCATAGTGGTAGAGGCCTTTTTCTAGACAATGACCTTCCTGTAGTGGCTATGGGACTTGTTGAGATAGAGATAATGCTTAGTTCATGCTGCTCTAGTATCGATCCATAAAGCTTGGCTAGCACACGGCCAACCATGACCATTCTATAGTTTGTAGGAGCCATGGGGTCTCTAGCTTTCAAGATTGGCACTATAGTATTAGTAGACTAATGGGCAAGGAAGCCTTCACTTAGGGCCCTATTAAATAGGTGGGCTAGAAAGGATGCAAGTATATCTCTGGCATATGATAGGTGCTTTGCTACTAGTCCATCATGGTCTCGAGCTTGGGCATTGTGGAGTCTATCAATGGCATCACGAACCCTTCTTGTGTTGAATATGGTAGATGACATGGGTCTGTCCTCTGGTGGTTGGGGTAGCGGGGGCTGCCTGGGCACTTGATATAGTGAGGTAGCGTATGCATGCTGTGTATTTCGAGAGGTAATGGGTGTATGGGCTTGGGGCTTCTGGAATTCCATGCCTCCTTGCTATCCTGTCCCAAGAATAGTTGGTAGAGCTTGTGCTCCAATCTGGATAAATAAGCCCTCTTCTTTTGCCACACTAGGCAGTGAAAGATCAAGCATATTTTTCTATGTGTGTATGTCCTTCGTGCTTCATCTTACTGGAGACAAAGACGGGTTTCCCCACACTGCTCATCATACCAACTATTTTGTGGAACATTCTTGCTTGCACGGGTGGAATGGGGACGTGTGGGGAAAGTACATGGTGGCTTAGGTGTGAAGTGCTCCAACAAGATGTGTTGTAAACCTCTAAAGGTATGTGGGGATCTATCTACTGTAGGCTCTAGTAAAGATTATTTGAGTAGGCACTTCCAATCAATTTGGTGAAGTGGTATCTAGGGAATCTTAGGTAGTTGCTCACTAGGGGATCACATCATGTCTACAAGTGATGGTAAACTATAGGTAGGTGTGGTCGACTGCAGGCACACACACACACATGTGTGAAGAGGACTTAGCAATGATAGGGGAAGCACATGTGTGTGTGTGTATATATATATATAGAGAGAGAGAGAGAGAGAGAGAGAGAGAGAGAGAGAGAGATTGCATATGGCAAAATTTATGAATATCCATGTGCTCCCCATTTGTGCTTGAAGGGGAGGTAGTAGACTAAACAAAAAAATTAAGAAAAAGAGGTATAGCTTTAGCCTTCAGTTATATATTTGAAAATGAGATAATATTGAATTTTTTCCATTTTGAGTGCTTTGAAAATTATACAATTGCCATGTAGGCTTGGGCCTACCAGCTCAAGTTTGGTCACATGCTTGTTTAATCGTGCAATAGGAGATAATATCGAAGTATAGATTTATTATAGGCATTTACAATTTTGTGTAATTTTCTTTAAAAAAAGAACTTGTGTAATTTTCTAGAAATACATTTTTTGGGTGTAAAAGAAGAACTCGTGTAATTTCCTAGAAATACATTTTTTTGGTGTAATTTACTGAAAATACCAAAAATTGAAAATTTCCTAGAAAGAAAAATTTTGGGTGCAATTTGCTAAAAAGACCAAAAAAAAAAGAAATTTTGTGTGAAACAAGCGCCTGTATGATCGAGTGGTGGTGGACCGAAGCTCGGTTAGGCTTGTTCTCTCTCTCATTTCTCAGACACTCCATCAACACAAGGTATCTTCTCTCAGGTAAAGAAGAAGAAGAAATGCGACTGTCTTAGATAAAATTGCATGCCTGTTTCTTCCTGCTGCGGCAATTCTCAGATAATCCGCATTGTGTTTTTTGCTCTGCTATTGAACCCCCCTAAATTTTCTCCGTTCATTTTTGTGCGTGCTTGGTTTCCTTCTGAGCAGTCCCAGCCATGCCGCCTGCCAAAGGTGATTCCGGAGCTAAGGATGGATTCATAGCCAAGGCTGCAGGCGTTGCTGTGCTGACCGGCATTGGGTGGAGCCTCTACAAGTCTGTGCTGTCCAAGCCCAACCGCGGCAGCGGGCAAGAATACGAAATTGCCAAAGGGGATACTCTTTTTGGAATCTCTCAGAAATATGGGGTACAGTCTTCACTGGCTGTGATTTTGGTGCAAATTGTCATATTTACTGCGACTTAATTATTCATAAACACCATTGGTGCAGGAATTTCTTGATCTGGCTCTCCCATCTGCATTTGCATCTCTACGACATTGATCACATTTAGCAAGCTATAGCTCTCAAATGTATTGTTTGAATGCATGCTTGAACTCTCAAATGAATTGTTTGAAGCCGCAATGATGCACATGTTTAGTCCTTGGTATTTTGCATTGTTCTCTTGCTTAGGGCCACCGTTGGTACACTATTATTCTGGGTATCTGCTTCCATTGTCTTGTGTATGTCTGACCTTGATTTGTGCATCTGTGTCCTCTAGCTTACATAGCTAAATTGAACATCCCATACGTGAATTTTTTGGCCAGATCCTCAAGATTTCAAAATTTTTATATCATACAAGTACACATTTTTGAATCTTTGCATGCCTTGATTCATCAAACACTTTGTCTACTTACATCTTAACGTGTAGGTGTCTGTGGAGTCCCTGAGGGCTGCAAATGGAATTCCTGGAGACGATATCTATGCTGGAGACAGGATTGTCATTCCAAAATGAAGCTTACAGCCTTTCTTTTTTCCAGATGTTGTATCTATGTTACTTTCCACATTGGATCGTGAGCATTGGGAACCTGAGGCTTCATAGTTTGTTTTTTGCTTCAATTTTAAGTGCATTAAATTTAGAAAATATTTGCTCTGGTGGTGCATCTGTGGTTTGACGCTCAGATAGATTTGCACATATATGCCGTACATGCAAATATAACATTGTGAAACATGGTTATCAGCAGCTGCTCGTGTTCCTTCATTGCCGCCATCCTACCAAGAGCACAATTGCAGATGTATGGATATCTACACTATGTCTGTATATGGGCATCCATATGCTATGGTTTTGGGGGGTGGGGGGAGGAAGGTGAACTGAAATGAAATGTGTATTATGTCTATACAAGGCCAAATTGACTTAGGAGACCAAAACTTTTGTGTATGATGAAGTACAATTGCCTATACAGTGGAAGAACTGAACAAGAAAAAGTACAAGTAAAGTGTAAGAAGAAAAGCTACCGATAAGGGGTGGGCAAAAGAGGGGGTGTGGTCATGGTTTCTTCAATATGCAATGGATCTTTTTAGAAGTGATATGTACGCAAGACCTTTGCTGATGTTTTAGCAATGATCTTTCAAAGCCGCCTAATTAGCACGGATTGTAGGGTACAACCCCCAACTTTGGTTGTTTGGCATGATTGATTTGTGTGGGATGTGTCATTGTGACTCGTCTCATAGGGGTCATGGAAATTGACAGGGATCAAGGAGTGGCCAATGACTTTGGATGACCCTTTGAATTAGTTAGTAGTCATGTGTCATTGTATTGATGATGTGCTTCTTTTGTCTAATGACATTTTCATGTTCGCGATTCTCGTGTAGGAAAAGGCTATTAATTTTGGTCTATGTAGTCCATCGCCCTAGAAAGTAAAACTATGCATTCCTTTGTTAGCAATCTCTATTCGCTATAGCTCCATGTCTTATCAAACGGTGGGAAGAGGGGTGAGTGCCACACTTCAGACCATGTGATAATTTGTGATCATGTACATCAATTATGTGATGAAGCCACCCTGTGTAGTTCAGAGAATATGGTCCTAGTGGAAAGCCATCTTCCCACCCAGCTACTGCGGTGTAATGTGAACCATGTTCTCAAGACATTAGTCTAGCGAAGTCCATCCTAATGACCTTGTTTCTTGGGATTCTATGGTGTAGTAGTAAAGGGCTTCACGGCAATCCACAAAACAACAATACATACTATGACCATGTGTTCTCACTTGCTCTATAATAGCTTCAAGTGTAAGAAGGCACCAAGGGTTGAGATCCATGCAACCTAGAGCTTTGTGACCATGTTCCTCTATCCATATTTTATAAGCTTACGCACCATTGTCAACAATCCCTTGGATCCAATGGCCGTAGGGGAGAGTGGGGTGTGCCTCAATGAGCCATGAATTAGAAGGCAGCTGTAGAATAGATCGTGGCAACATCTTGTGTACTCTCAATGGAGGTAAGTTGGTCTTGACACTAAAATCTATAGCAGGTCCTATTGACCAATCAGACATCCCCTTTGGTATATGGAAGAGGGCTAACTAGAGGCCACATTATTGGCAAGGTAATGCCGATACAAGTGATTTGTATTTTGAGGTGCCTTTTGACCCTCTCTTTGCCCAGTGGTGGGAGTAGAGGCTTTGAGAAAGAGGATTACCCATAGCCTCGTTATGACTCTCCTCATCTACACAGTAGAGTTTCTGCTGTTGCATATAATGCTCCCCCCCCAAACCAAACCACCATTCTGGGGGTGGGGAAGGGCGGTCTGCCAATTGGGTCTTTTTGTGCTATCCCAAGAGGCGAAAGGGAAAGAAAGAACACAATACAGATGAGAACTCAGATGTATGCTCGGGAAATAGAATCCATATACCAAGACATGAGACAATACAGAAGCAATGTGAGTCATCGGCTGTGGAGGCACTAGCACTTGCTTCCTCTCTCCAAGAATTGTGAGGTGATGAATGAATGTGGAGGAGGGAGTTTGACAATATATAGGCCAAATAAATGCCAAAAATATGACTGGTTGGCCAGCATTAACGCTGGCCGACTGGTTGCAAATAATGCCAAAACATAATAAATGCTGGCAAATAAAATGCCTAAAATATCTCTATGCCCAGCCTGCTGTACCACATGTACAGACTCAACCATGAATTGAATAATCTGCTAACACCCTCTCTCAAATCATGGGTGATCTAATACAATACAATATACAATGATAATGTCGCATCATAGTACACACAACAATTATCATCGTAGTAGAACCATGGATACCCAAGTAGTGGGTGCACAAGCCACCACCAAGGAGCCTCGGAGAGAACCTGATGTCGATGTCGATCGTACCAGCTCTTGAAGATAAAGAAGATCATAGCAGCTCTCAATGTTTGTCAACAATGCCCCTGATGTAGCATACGTGACCATCCTGTCACCAATGTTGCAGTGCATAAATGACCATGAATTCCCCTTCTTTGGCCAGACCGCCAAAGTGTCCCCTCATGTGAACTCCAGACGAAAGCCACTCGCTCTCTGTCAAATAACCAGCCCATCATGAACCTGGATGTCAATCCCAGCTCCAGGATTTATACCTGCCAGACTTTGGTCGATGCGTCAGGGATGTCCCTCTCTGGATCCTGTGCATCTATATAGAAATATAGATGAGGCGCGTCTGCCCCATCTCATCACCCTCTCACACTCCCTCTCTGGCACTGGAGAGTCGTGAGGGATGATCTCATCACCACCACTAGAAAGCAGCTGAGGTAGGGGCCACTAAGCCCTTCCCACGATCCGAAGAAGAGGATCCTTGTCGCACCTTGGACTTTGCCTTGGCCGGAGGATCAGAATCAAAATCAGAGGTAGGTAAGGACTCATCAGAGGAGTCCGCATCCCGCTTCGTCTTCTGCTCCTTTTTCTTCCTGGAAGCCTTTAACTCGTTGCAGTCCTTTCTTAAATGACCTTTCTTGCCACAGTGATAACACTGGGCCTTCGACTTCTTTGTCTTCAAACCCCTCTCTAAAGCTGCAAAAGCCTCATTGGAATCTCCATGTAGCGTATCATCAGCGGATATGCATGGAGGAGCCATCTGGAGAGGATGTAGAACAGAAGTCGAGAAAAGAAGGTATTTGGAGAGGGAACACAGCTAAACCACGAGCACATATTGCAAAAAGCAAGAGTTCACATATAGTATAACCCAAAATCTGATCTAAAGAAGCCAAAATCTGCTGCACAAAGTCAAAAAATTAGTTCAAAACTGCTAGAAACAGCAAAAACGGCTTGTTTTGCCAGTTGCCCAGCCCAAAATAGTGCTGAAAACAGCAAAACGCAGGCTGCACATTGCGTAAATAGGTGTAGGGTACTGTCGCCAGCAGCCTGATGATGAAAACACAGGTAGCAGGTGATGGCAAATCTGCAGAAAATGCAGGTCAAATAGGTTGCCTGTATGGAGCAGCCGCCGCCTGATCAGCAAGGGTGAAAACAGTCCTGAAATCAGCAAGAAAGCGCAGCAGGAGCACAAATCCTGAAATCTGATACCATGTCAGAAGTGGTGCAGTAATGGAAGTGTAAACTTAAGCTGTAATAAACTGCTGAAACACAAGACAAAAGAGAAAGGGAAAGAAAGAACATAATACAGATGAGAACTCAGATGTATGCTCGGAAAATGGAATCCATATACCAAGACATGAGACAGTACAGAAGCAATGTGAGTCACTGGCTGTGGAGGCACTGGCACCTGCTCCCTCTCTCCAAGAACTGTCAGGTGATGAATGAATGTGGAGGACCCGCCTGACAATATATAGGCCAAATAAATGCCAAAAATATGACTGGTCGGCCAGCATTAATGCTGGCCGACTGGCTGCAAATAATGCCAAAACACAATAAATGCTGGAAAATAAAATGCCTAAAATATCTCTGTGCCCAGCCTGTTGTACCACATGTACAAACTCAACCATGAACTGACTAATCCGCTAACAATCAGATGGCTAGAATCTTCGATTTTGGTGCTGTTTCTGCTGTGTTTACTGGCTGCTACAGGTCTGCAATTGATGTGTTTAGTGCTGTCTGATCATTGTGTTTTACTGTCCCGGTCATTTGTCTCACAAAGTGCAGCCTGTCCTTGACTTGGGCAAATTAAATCTGAGCTGGATGACCTGTCTTCTTGCTCCAGAGTGCTGGTTTCTCTGCGTACTGCTCCGTTTGACTGTGGTAACCTGCATTTTCTGCTGATCTGATCATTTTCAGAGTTGTGTTTTGATCTTCGGGTTTAGAGACACTTCACTGTTGTGCTAGTCTAGTATCTATGCTTTTTGACCTCTTGTGTGTGGATCGTCGAACTCTTGTGCTTTTCAGATTGATTGACCGTATACATATATATCTGTTATCATCTTGCATATCACCATTTCTATTATGCTAGTTGCATCTAATGGGTTTATGATTCTCTCCCCAAGATCGAACCTTGTTTCTTTAAGGTTTAGTCTTCAAGTTGAGAGTGTGCTTGGATAGTATTTTCTACTATTTGAAGTTCTTCACCTTTTGCTTGGACTATGTTATAAGCTTCGTGGTTCCAATATGCATCTTTGGTGCTTCTAGAAACTTCCTCAGAGGATTATGCTTTTTGGCGTGCTTGGTCATCGAGGTTCCTTGGTGAATACTCTCTAGTGAGATGTCATGTTCTTTCAGTAATGATAATAGAGACAAATCAACAGTGGTGATCGATATAGAGAGGGTCACCGCTTTCTTTGGTGGCATTGTCGATTCTATTTGGCTGGTGGACAGGTGGCTTCTACATTGAGCTTTTACACCTTGGTTTGACTTGGATGGTAACTCCTTGTTGAAGTGTTCCGCCATGGAATTTTTCCTAGCTAGGTTTGTTTGTGACATGCAACGAGATTATACTGTTTCTACCTTCTGTGGTGAGTGTTTGAGAATGATCGATATAGACGTAGGTGCTTTCTTCGAGGATGTGATGTTGGAGTATCCATGGTGCATTTTTTGTCATTGTTGTATGTGCTATGATGTTACAAGTTTTTTTAATAGACTCATTGCCATGGTATGGGATGTTGCAGCGTTTTCTAGGGGCGTGTACGCTACCATCATTATCTTTATATATACTATACACCCATGATTTGTGAGAGGGTGTTTGTAGTATACATTTTATGGGTGTTGGGATGTTTTAATAGGGATTAGTTGCGCACCACTTAGGGTAGCTAGGGTAGCACATTGTGGTCCTGGGCAATTTCATTTGTTGGCCCATCTATCCACTATAGGGTGCTTGTATGTTGGCCAAACCATTTGTCTTAGGTAGCTTATTGTGCCCTATATATTTGCACTCCTCCACTCTCAACATTGTCTGTCATCATCTCTGACTTCTCTGATTTCTTTTATTGGTCAGTGTATTCTTTGTTCATGAGTTTATGTTTTTTGCTTCCGCTTCCATCATGCACTCTGATATAATATTAGACGTCTAGTTTATGCTAGATCTCGGTGCCGATGGTCTGGATTTTACAGTTATCAGGCTGCCTAATTGCTGCATTTGAGGATTTCGGTGACTGCTGCTATTTTGGCTTTCTCTTGTCAAAGGGTGGCTTGTTTTGAGGCTATGGACTGGATCATGCCATTTTGGCTATTTTGTCTTGCTCTTGTCAAAGGGTGGCTTGTCTCGAAGCTGTGGACTGGATCATGCCATATCCTTTGATGCATATGGCCTTGTCCCTGCCATTTTGGCTGTTTTGGGCTGTTGTTTTAACCAACTGTGTTTCCTCTTTTCTCACTATTCCACTCTCTTACTGTTCCCCCTGCGCTTTTGTCCTCCAGAGAGGGTTCTTCCATGCTGCTTTAGTGTTCCTACACTACATTCATTGTTGCACGCATTCTGATTGGTACATGTGCATTGTGGTGATTCTTTGAACTGTGAATCATGAACTGTTGAAATTTGTGTTGTTTCTTGGGCTCTTGATCGCTTGGTGGCTCGACATATCTCTTTATTTATTAATTTCTATCTTGAATTATCTTTTTATGGTAGAGGGCAGGAGTGATGATAACAATAACTAGAACCAAATACAGGTGTGGGCAGCCTTCAGATGGTCATGGCAGCAGCTTGTAATGATGGGCAGATTGGAGAGACTGGGATGCAAGTGATCTAGTGCACTCAGTACTATCTATTTATAGAGATGGAACCAACCAAATTTTGTGGGTTTGCTTATGGGACAGTGAAGCACATCGAATGCAGTTGAGTTTTGGGGATGTTTAATCAGCTAATGAAGGTTTAATGTGTAATGCACCTTTTTAAGCTTAACATGGCCAGATGAAGCAGGTTGCCACATACCAAACACAAAACCATATGGTTTGGCATCTGGGCCAAAAAGTGGCTGGGCTTCTTTGTGATTTAGCAAGGCTTGGTTCTAACATGGTGAGTCTTTTTTGGGTCATATGGCTTAACAGGGCTTAGATGAAGTGGGTTGCCACATACCAAACACAAAACCACATGGTTTGGCATCCGGGCCAAAAAGTGGCTGGGCTTCTTTGTGATTTAGCAAGGAGTGGTTCTAACATGGTGAGTCTTTTTTGGGTCATATGGCGTGTAGGAGTGGGCAAGGGATGCATGTTTTGGTTTCTCTCATGGGGTGGTTACTTGCATAAGTTGTAGGTACATATTTGTGCTTTGACCCATTTGTGGGATAATTGATGCATTCGCATCCTATTGCAGCTATGTTGGATGTGAGATCCATTCTCTCAGATATAAAGAGAGGCTGCTCTCTTCTTGCTTCCTCCTTGCTATGGCGATGGCTGTTGAATTTGTTTGGCCTGCATAAAAGATTTAGTTCCAGTGGTGTCATTTGTGTTTACAAGTTCATTGTCTTGTTTGATCATTATGTTCATGGATCTTCCGTTTTCAGTCCTGCATTGTGTCATTCAGACATGGTACCAAATATCTAGATTCTGCTTGTGTAATGATCTCAGCTTTTTTTATGGTCTATCAGGCATTTTGGTGTATGTGCATGATTGCTTTGTGTTCTTTTTGTTCACACTTGCATCTTTTGGTTGCTGCAATCCTGTAAACCTGAAGGCTGGTGGTGGCTGGCAACTATCCAAATCTGCATTTTAGGAAGCTTTTGAGCCACATGCTTGGTGCGCATGTGACATGTAGGCATTGAGCTTGAATTGTAGTGCACAGTTGGCCGCAGTGTTGTTTGCTGTTATTGTAGTCCATGGGACTTCTTCTCTGTGGTTTTTCAGCCACATGCTCAGTATCCTACATGTAGGTATTCAGATCAAAACTTAGCATGCAGTTCGCCATAGTTTTGTACTGGCATTGCAGTCCATGGGACTTCTTCATGGACCGTGTTGTACATGGTTGTTCTTCATCCTTGCATTCCTGATTGACTGCATACGTGGCTTTGCTGTTTATGCTTTCACATGTTTGTTGCATTTGCTTCTGCCACCATTTTTGTTAGAAATCTGTATGGGACTCTATAACTTGCCTTTTGGATTTCTCTAATGAGGCACTCATAAATAGTCTTCTCAACTCTCATTCATGCTGACTCTCTCGAGCCTTCCCACTTCTAGTCTTTATAACAGCGCCCTATTTGGCACTTCACACATGTGCTGCTATATACATTGTTCACTTGCTCTTGGTTGGAGCTTGCAGCTTCACTCTCATGTCCAGCTTGTTGTGAGTGCTCTTGGTGGCTCACTTTAGGGTAATTCTTGTGTGATCTTCATCATTATTGAGTTGCTTTCCATATGTTTTCATTGCTCTTGTTTATGCTTACATTGTCTTGTCACTAACTGTGTGTGTGTGTGATCTTACGATGTAAACATACACACTCTCTCTTTCAGCCTCTCTTGAGCCCACCACACTTCCAACACATTTCACAGGTCCACCAGTATGCTGCTTGCATTTTCTGTTCCACGACACTTCCTATTTTCTCTTGGCTTGTGTTACAAGTCTACTTCTTCTTGACCCATGTGGCTATTGAGTTTTAAGCTCTTTTTATATGCCTTCAAAGGTTCTAAGATTATTTAAATTATGTAGTTCTTGTGCACATGCATTTGGTCATTTGTAGCTCAGATTTCATTTTTCTTCAGCCATCTCTCCTCCTTGGCAAAGGATCTCCACATCAGGTAACACAGTTCCTTTTCTATTCCACTTTTATTTTGTGTTCACTTACCACAGCTCCTTTACGTTCTCATCTAAGACTCAGCTCAAGGATCATAATTATATATGCATTGAAAGTTGGTGACTAAGTCTTGGTAAGACTTGTGGAGGGGATTAGGAGACAAAGCCATGTCTTTCTAAAGCTGCCTGTGAGAAGTTAACCTTGACACATGCAGATCTTTAGATGGAGTTGATTTTGCATTGGCAGTAGCAATACCTGAGATCTCTCCGGCTATTTCTATTAGAGCTGTTCATTTTCAAGGCCAACATTTCTTCCTCAAAGAGTCTAGAAAGGGCATGTGTTCTCTCTAGACTCTTGAATGCACATTCACCAACGAATAACTATGTTCATTGGTTCTCTTCAAGTTCTATTCTACTTGAAAAATAGTCCGTTAGCACTTTGTCCTCTTTACTTGAAAGGAATCCTTTCTAGACTCAAAGATTGTCGGCTGTTTCCAGTTCACATAGGTGAGTTTGAGAAGATCTAGTTGTACCTTACTGGTTATTGGCTAATTCTTAGTCAGTTTATAGGTGAGTTTGGGGTTTGTTGCAGTCCTTGTGTTCAGGAAGAGATTGGTTGCGCCAATGTAGCTGTTTGTGAGCTCAGCTGGTGAAAGGCCAATGTAGCTGGTTGAGTTCGGCTGGTGTAAGGCCAATCTTACATCTCTTCTTGAATTTGTGGTAATTGTTTAGTGAGTTGGCTGGTTAAAGGCCAAAGCTTGCATCATTGGTGGACATTGATTGGCTCTTGGTTGTTTTGTTTGAGGGCGTCCTCTTAGAGGATGAAAAAAATCTTGAAAGTACATCTGATGCTAATGTATGATAGAAAAAAATTATATTATGTATTGGACTTTTCCCTCACCCACTCAAAGTAGGAGCAATGCAAATTAAAGTCTTCATAGAGAGAGGGTGCCATTACGTAATATGGAGGGAGTGAGGGTAGAGAGGATGGAGACCTTGAGAGTAGAGAGGATGGAGAGCTTGATTCTTGAGGGTAAAGTAAGAGAGGGTAGAGAAGTGTAGAAAGGGTAGAGATAGAGAGCATAGAGAGGGTAGAGAAGAGAGTAGAGAGCTTGAGGGTGAAGAGAGGTTGGGAGTTGAGAGCTTGTATGAGAGAGACAGAGAGAGTGTGAAATTTGGGGGGAGGTGAAATGGGCCTTTCTTCCTAGGGTGACTCCTATACCCTAATTTTTTATGTAAATTAGGATTTAGGAGAAAAATTCTTCAATTGCACCCTCTTGGGACTGAATTTGGTCAAGATCTCTCGATGGAAGTTGTGAATTGGCTGAGAGAATGGAGAGGAAGTTGAAGAGAGACAAATTTTAGAGTTTCATAGCCAAAATTGGTTGAAGTTTAATGTTGTCTCTTGCTGCGAATGGCTGATTGACTACAATGCACCATCAATAAGAGCCCCACATGTAGTCACTTGCTAGACAACCCGGGTACCAAGAGTAGTAAGGCCATAAACTGAGAGGAGTGCAAAGCCCAAGTCTAGAACATTTAGGAATTCCGAAATGGAGCTCAAGGAATGGTTTGGCAATAATGGCAAATTCCAATGCTACTAATAGGCACCAAACGATTGCCACCAATAGCGACAAGATCCTTAGATGGTTGAAGATCTTGTAGCAAATCTCCTCATGGAGTCATGTGACTCAAAGCACCACTATCAATAAGTCAAGGGCTCTTTGAAGACAAGGTATCCATTAAAGAATGCTCCTCTAACACATGGATATAAAGAAACATTGACTCGTGTGTAAAAGCTGGTGAAGAGATAAAGCAAGGCTTAGATGATTTAGCTCCATCCTTAGCTCTTAGATGAAGGTGAGGGCACTTCTTACTTCTTCTAACATTTCTCTTTGGGATGTGTCCCCTTCCCCTAGTGGGGGCATCTAGGCTTCTCTAAATCTGTGTCAGAGCCTGAAGAATGCTCTTGTTTCTCTTTCTTGGGCTTCGCCATTAGTTTCATATTCTTCTTATTTTTCCTCCTATACTTGTAAATGCTTTCATGTAGCTAGATCCACCGGCCATCTATTTCAAACGCTTGTCATGATCTAAGATAAGTGGGGCAAGCTCCTCCCATAGAAGAGTCTCTTGGGTCCTTGATGTAAGGAGACTGGTATAGAAGACATTGGACTTTAGACACGGTAGTTGAGTCGAGAATCATTGCCATATTCTCTAAAGCTAGTTCTCCTGAGGGATAGAAGCTCATTCCTCATGTCCTCTAGTTTGTTGTTGTGATTCTTCATGGAAGGAGAGTCATCAACATTGAGTATTCGAAGTTTCTTCTTAAAAGTAATCCAATGGGCAAATGTCCTCTGGTGGTACAAAGAAGCAAACTTTGTCCACACTTTTTTTGCTTGTCGCGACCTATGCATGTGCACTAGGACAGAATCATGTAAGCTCATAAATATGAAAGATCGAACTCTAGAATTAAGTTGATCCCATAAGGTTGCACAATCCCTTGTCGATCCCACATGGGGATCCTCCACGGAATGGGAATAGGGTGGGCAATAAACTCCCAAAGATCAAAGGTGTTAAGAATACATTCCACCTTACAGGACTAGAGCAAATAATTTGATTCGTCCAAATGGCCTTCTTCGGGAAGGAAGAAAGAACCGACAATGTCATTTTAGGCATCCTAGGGCTAGAAGGATAGGCCTTGTGGGAGACATGAAGAGAGGGGGGAGGAGATGGTTGCTCTGACCCGTGTGACTTGGCAAGAGAGGGTTCCCATTCAAAATGGGATTGGGATCTCGGATCTTCGCGATGATTATGCTGCCTCTCAGATATGAGTCATTAAAGCTTGGGAATGGGTGATAAGACATCTTTGTACAACCTGTAAACACACAAAAGTAGTTGTGTTTTGCTATAGGAGAGCTTGAACAAAGGGAAAATCAGCAACAGGTGCAAAAGATGAGTTGTGGATGTTCCACTTTGTCAAATGTCACCTATGAAACACAAATTTTGTGTTTATAGTAGCAAAAAACAAGCTGAAATTTGAGTTTTCAACAATAGTGTGGTCTTCTCTTTGATTGGAAACTCTGTCACGTAGACAATGATACCATGTAAGAGCATGCAAGAGAATCATGAACATGGAGAGAAAATGAGAGAAGAGAAAGCAAAAAGAGGGAAAAAATTACACTGAACAAAGAAAAAAGTTGAATACAATGAGGTCTGATCACTCTCTTCTTGCAGCCAAAGGTATTAGTGGGGCACTGAATTAGTATGAATAATGATGACATCACCCTTGACGGTGATAGGGACGGAGATGGAGTGTGTAGTTAGTAGCACTTCTTGGAGATGGAGAAGAATGCAACAATATGAATGAATGTACTTGCCAAAAGAAGAATGAATTTGCTCCACACTAGCGATTGATATAAATAGTAAAAAATGGTTGAAATTGGTCAACTAACTGCTTCATAATAAAATAATGTAGTCAGTCTGGTTAGAACTGGCCGACTAGCATACACATGGGACAAAAATGTTGATGTGGTAGTTGTTGTGGCAAATGTAGCCATTTGGAGGAGGTTGGGGCTGATGTGCAATGTGAACACACCTAAACCAATTGAGAGAAGAAATGCATGCTCTAGAATGAGTTGCCTCCTTTGTTAAAACACATGATAGACATGTTAGGGCTCCTAGTGTCCCAGTCTAACTCAGATTGAGGTTCACAGGCATGAGATGAATGTGCATGACAAACATGACTATTAACAACTTTTGCTAATGAACATTTGTAGTCATGTTTTTCCATGAGATCCATGTCCTTTTGACACAAGTTTATGATTCGTGATCATTGAGAAGCATTCATGCCTCTTTGGTTCCTCCTTATCCTCAAGCTTTGTGTTGTCTTAGGATCTTGGGAGAGGCTAAATCTACCTCTTTATTTTCCTCTTCTCCTAAAGGTTTGTGTTGTCTTGGGAGATGCCAAATTTATATTGTTGTTGCATGTAACTACATCGTGACTCTTCATTCATGGGGTTTAATATGCCTTGTAGCATGGTCTACTTCTAAAAAGAAGTATTCAGTTCTCTCTTGATTTTGCTAGTAGAAGTTCCTTGAGTAGTTACTGGTGTGGGTTTATGACTTGCAATGGTTATCCATGAAAGCATAATTGTTGAAAGCTTGTTAACATCTTGTTTCTATATGTTCGTATAAGTCTATCTCATGATCTTCCCTCTTTGCTCATAGTCATTGATTATTGAAAATTTGAGATTGCCTATGTAGCGTTGTGGTCTATATTAGATTTCTTATGGTTGTCACCTTTTATTGCTTTGGTGTTGGGTTGAGCTTAAGAGTGTGATGTTCTATCCTTGTTTTTTTTGGTTCCCCAAAATGTTAATGAATGTTTATGATTGTGATTATAATCATGACAACGATCATGAGCTCATCCATCACAAGCTCCACGTCCACAATAGAATCCTTTCTGAGGCTTGATGGCAAAAACTTGGGCATTAGCTTTTGGTCTTCTTAGGAGACATCTTTTGAGTTAAACATTGGTTATTTAAATAAAAAATTATTTTTCTTGCTAGTGATCTTTCGATTGACAATTCTTTAAACATCATTGCTCTTACCTTATGTTGATCTATATTGGCTCTTCCTTTGCTACAAAGGGCAGTTTGAGAAAGATTGCAATTTAAATTGTGTTAATAAGAGGCCATGACTTTGTTACATGGCTTAGTTGAGAAAATCAATAGTCAAAAGGAGTCCAATTAGATCATATCAAAACTATAGGCCACCAAAAGAACAAAACCAAACTAAATGGAGTGAATATTTTTTAAAAGAAATGTGTATTGTGCATGCTTTATATTAAGCATTTTATGTGCCATGCATAGGTAGTGCAAAGGAAAAGCCTAGTTGTATCAAAACCAATCAAAATAACATATATTTTGATTAACGATTCTCATTATTGCTCTTCTTGCTAGAATTTGCCTAACAAACACTTTGAATCAAAAGTAAAGTCACATGTTGCTTAACCTTTCAACTAAATATAGATGAGATATGCTTGAATGACATATAATGAAATATGGCAAGTTTGTATATTTGGATTTGACATATTGAACCACTTGATAGCATCATTCTTTTAATATAAGTTGGACAATTATTTGCTAATGTAATCTTCTAGGTAGTTATAGGCAAGTGCAAGCACTTGCAAGACAGTTCAAGCTTGAATCTCATTCCCTAGCAAGTTTTTTTCCAACCCACCAATATAACTTGTAAGATAGACAACCATGTATCCTCAAGTAGGACACGAATAAACTAACAGTCAGCAAGTTGCCTAGTTTGGTGGTTTGTTATAGATTAAATTACTTTAGCTTCAATCAAAGTAATTTAATCTATGACAAAGTTCTTGACAAAGTTCTTTAAATCAAATTAAATGTGCAAGCATAAATTGGGGTCCATGGCAAGATAAGAACATTGGTCTAAATAATCTAAGAAATGCATCTTGAAGCAACTTATGGCAAAAGATAAATTAGAATTCAAAATGTTTGACATGAAGACAATTTATTTAAGTGTATTTCAAAGACTTATGGTTACATTGTCAGCATTGCAAATTGGTTGATTGTTAAAGGGTGGTACTATATACAAATAGGTTTGGAATGCATCAAGGTTTTTTATCAAAATGATATGTAGGAATGCTATGTCAAGCTTTAGAAAGCATGTATTCTTGCTCTTATTACGTCCTTGAACAGGAACTTTCCATCAAAGTTCAATACCCTTTATAAAGTAGGTGAACCACATCTCAATAAAGGGTGAAGGGTGCTTCTCAAAACAAAATGCTACAATCAATTTGTTAGCTCAATGAAATTGGAGATGTCCAAGTTGTTTTACCATTTTTCTTGGTGTGCATGTCTCATTGGGACTTTTGATCATTTGAGTCATTGACTCAAGGATTTGGAACTTTTTGAAAGTAAATGACTAAGGGTGTGAGGAATGTTTAGTCACAAGGTCCTTATGTGTCTTGCTCCACTTTAACAAATGGAAAATCTAAACTTAGCATAATGATGAGCAAATACACTTAGAAAATTGAAAATCTAACCCTCCTTGATTATTTCCCAATGAAGGACATGATCTCAAGGACATTAGTTAGGTAAGCTCTTATCCTTGTTCTAGTTAGGCCATTGATTTTGAAGCTTTAAAGAACTTTGGATGCACTTATACAAGAGTATTATGAATAGAGCACATTCTTCACTATCCAATTTTGACCATGTAAATGTTAGCAGTCATGTTTGTCATGCCTTGTCATCTCCTGCCTGTGAGCCTCAGTCTGAGTCAGACGAGGACATTAGGAGCTCTGACTTGTCTATCACTTGTTTTGACGGAGGAGGTAGCTCATTCTAGAGCACTCAGATGTGCATTTCCCGGGGCAGTTTCTGCATTCTTCAGCCTGCCTCACCTGCCGGACATTGTCCACCCTTTCCAGGATTTTTCTGAGCATTCCTGGCATTTTTACCAGCATTAAATGCTGGTCAGATCAGCATTAAATGCTGGTCGGACATATTTATGGCCTCAAATTTCAGGTCGGCCAGTTTGTGGGTTTTTTGGCTATTTATAGCCATTTCCCACTTGCCAGTCAGTTGTATTATCATCTTCCCTCCTTCTTTGGTAGGTGCACACTTCGACTCCGTCATCTTCCTCCGTCTTCGGTGCTGCCGTCATCATCAGCATGATCTGGTGCCCTCACTGATGCTTCGGGCTACGTGCAGGGGCTGATCAGTCCCCAGTTTTGTATTCAGCATTCATTACAGTCAGTGCAGATTTTCTTCCTTCATTTTCTGCTCTCTCTCTTCTCCTCTATGTTCGTGTTCTTCCGTTGCGCGCTCTCACATGGTATCATCGCCAAACTGAGAGCACGGAGGTCTTCATCGACTGGAGAGACACCACACCTATCATCTGTTGCTGCCCCCCTTCTCTCCAACAGCCAGGCGGCCCCTCCAGGTGGTCTATACATTTGCGTTTGCTACAACAGCCCCTTCCAGAGGCTGCCACATCATCAACCAGCCCCTGTCTACTTGCGTTTTCAGCTGGGCGGCCTTCTCTTCAGCTGGGCGACTCCACTACAGGCTGCGTTTTGCATCCAAGGTGGTCGTTTTCCCTCCTGGTGGCTCCTCTCCAGCTGGCGCTTCTCTTCTTGGCTGCGTTTTCGTGCCTGGCAACTTTCCCTCCGGATTTTGTGCCCTACACAGCTGCGTTTTCACCTCCTGGTGATAGGCGACCTGATTTCCTGGAGTTTGGTGGTTCTTCTGGTGGTTGGTGACCCTTCTGGTGGTCATTCTTCGGCATCGGCACAGTTTTCTTTGGTCTTTGGTGTTTTGCAGATTTAGAAGATGTCTTATCATCAGTTTACAGGTTTTGATGACTCAGATGATGAGCTTTTGTCTCAACACTCATTTGAACGGAGGCGTGATTTCTATCACGAGGATCGTCGTCCGGAATCTATTCCTCTTTCCCGTCCCCCTTCTATTCATGTATCTCGGCAAACCCCTTCTAGTGGGCCGAAGATGCAGCCTTTGGTACCCCCTGTACAGGTACTTGTACTTCCTCAGCTACCCAAAGAGGACCGGTTGGATGGCTCCAACTTTTCTCTATGGTCCTGCAAGGTGGAGTGTATCTTGGACTCCTTCGATCTTTGGGAGCTTGTTTCTGTTCCTATTCCCTGGCCTCAGGTGGATCCCGCAGATGGGACATCTATGGATCGTGCAGCCTTATGGGATCGGCTTAATTCTAGAGCCAGATCTTTCCTCTTTCTGAGTTTGCAGGATTCTGTCCTTGTTCATGTTCACAGGTTGAAGACTGCAGCAGACGTGTGGAGAAAGCTCGCGTCTCTCTATCAACAGAAGACGTTTGCCCACCGGATATCTCTTGAAAAGAAGTTGCGGATGCTCGCTATTGATGATAGTCCTTCCATGAAGGACCACATCAACAGATTCCAGGATATGAGGGATGAGCTTGCATCCCTTGGTCGGACGATATCTTCTGAAGACATGGCTATGATTCTTTTGACTCAGCTGCCATCGCCTCGGTTTGATGTCTTCTACACCAGCCTTCTTACATCGAGGACCCATGAGAAGCTTCTATGGGAGGAGCTATCCCCGCTTGTCTTGGAGCATGATGAGCGACTCAGAGAGGTCAGTGCTAGTGGATCCGACTCCACTAGAGCCTTTGTTGCAGGTTCGGGAGGACAGAAGAATAAGAAGAAGTCAAAGGCTAAGAAGAAGGACAGTTCTTCAGGCTCTGACTCAGATTCAGAGAGACCGAAGTGCCCACACTGTGGGAAAGGGACACATCCAGAGGAGAAATGTTGGAAGAAGTACCCTCACCTTCGTCCGGGAGCGAAGGGTGGATCTACATCGGAGCCTTCTTCTACCTCTACGCCAGCTGTTACCCATGAGTCAGTGTTCCTTCATATCCATGCTTTGGAGGAGGATCCTTCTTCCGTGGCTGCAGTGTCTTCTGTGCAGCCTTGGTTAGTGGACAGTGGTGCTTCGAGTCATATGACTCCCCGAGGTGATTTGTTACAGGATCTCCGTCCATCAGAGGGTTCAGTCACTGTTGGTGACATTTTATCGGTGCCTATTAGTGGTGTTGGCACATTGCCTTTGTTTACCGACCGACCTTCGAGCTCCTCTTTCCAGGCCCTACATGTTCCAGATTTGGGCCTTCCCCTCCTCTCAGTTTACGGCCTTACGAGGCTTGGCACACGAGTGATCTTCACCGAGCATGCCGTTGTTATTGAGGATTCTTTTACAGGAGCTGTCTTATCTACAGGTTGGCAGAAGAGCGGGCTTTACAGGCTCCATTCCCCTTCTTTGATGCAGGGTCCTCCGAGGCAGTCTATTGCTACACCCGTTCCCGCTTGTACACCTTTTATTCCACATGTTTCTTCCCATCCCCCACCTTCTCCTCCGGTGGTTCCCTCGTACCCCCCATCCCTTTCAGAGGGGGACGATCTCGGTGATGCGGCTGTGGATTCCCTGGCCCCTAGTGTTTTAGAGGGGGTTTTCCAGGATCGTGAGGAGCTCCTTCAACAGCAGTCTACATCGACGGATTTCATTGACCTTGGCATTCCTCTTGCCACCCCAGGATCCGTTTCTCCCTTGGCCTTCTGCCACATCCAGGATCTGAGAGGGGGTGTTAGTAGTCATGTTTGTCATGCCTTGTCATCTCCTGCCTGTGAGCCTCAGTCTGAGTCAGACGAGGACATTAGGAGCTCTAACTTGTCTATCACTTGTTTTGACGGAGGAGGTAGCTCATTCTAGAGCACTCAGATGTGCATTTCCCGGGGCAGTTTCTGCATTCTTCAGCCTGCCTCACCTGCCGGACATTGTCCACCCTTTCCGGGATTTTTCTGAGCATTCCTAGCATTTTTACCAGCATTAAATGCTGGTCAGATCAACATTAAATGCTGGTTGGACATATTTATGGCCTCAAATTTCAGGTCGGCCAGTTTGTGGGTTTTTTGGCTATTTATAGCCATTTCCCACTTGCCAGTCAGTTGTATTATCATCTTCCCTCCTTCTTTGGCAGGTGCACACTCTGACTCCGTCATCTTCCTCCGTCTTCGGTGCTGCCGTCATCATCAGCCTGATCTGGTGCCCTCACTGACGCTTCGGGCTGCGTGCAGGGGCTGATCAGTCCCCAGTTTTGTATTCAGCATTCATTACAGTCAGTGCAGATTTTCTTCCTTCATTTTCTGCTCTCTCTCTCCTCCTCTGTGTTCGTGTTCTTCTTCCGTTGCGCACTCTCACAGTAAATTCTTGGAGACACTTTGTATTGATTGTTCAAAATAGTTATTTCATTGATTTCACCTTTACCAATGGCAACTTCAATTTGAATATTGAGGTAGGTAATTAGAACTTTCTTCTGTCTTAAAATATCCAATCTATAGTCCATGTCTTTCAATGTTTGTAAGATAAAGTGCTTTTCTAGCTTATCCTAGGTAGAGAGCTTGTTTTCTCAGTGTTTTTGATTCATCTTTGTAAAACCTTAGGATTAGCTATCTTAATGCACTCAATTCTTGTTATCTTAAGATTTGGTTTTCTTGGTGTCCATAAAAAAATCCATCATCTCATTATTAGCTTGGGAGTTTAAAATGGTCTCTAGTACTATGAAGGTAACTTGTGGTATTTGCTCCTGCTAATCCTATCATGGTATACTCCGTTGCCATTTTGAACCTGGTGAGGTCTAGGGTGATGTGATGTATATAAAATATAACTTAATTTTGGAGGTTTTTCATGCTTTTCTTTGTTGTTTTAAATAGCTTTTCTTTGTTTTTTTAAACAACTCTTGCATATTATATGCATGCAAGGAGTCAATTGTAGATTGCATTTTCACCTCAAGTAAGGTGGCAATTGATGGTTTTGGCTTATAATCTCACATTAACAAGAATGTACTATTTCTTGTAACCAAGTGCTTAATATTGTTATAAGAAAATTAAACTTTTGCAGTATAGTGCTCTATATGAGTGCATTAAGCAAATTAAAGGCATATGTACATAACATATCTCTCATAGTTCAACTTATTCAATTAGTCTTTTGATCAATTTTTGGGTGTTGCTTGATGATATAGATAAACATGTTTGATCTTTGGACCATTTTCCAATCACGGTTCATGAATGTAGGATCATGACCACCAACTATTTTATTAGGTAACTCATATGACATAAATAGATGTTCAACTAGTAGACTAGTTAGTTTGTGGTTTGGAGGGATTGTCTTTGTTTAAGTGAGTTGCGGTATATTATTCAACTTGCAATGTTGATCACATTATAGTGGTCTTAATTTATTTGAGGCAATGCAACTACAAATCTATAGAAGTTTATTATCAAAGATTTGTAGTGGATATGATAGCCATGCTTGCTTACACAGTTCAAACTTGTTGACACTCCAAGAACCTTGCACATAATGATCCATGAATGTCTTCAAGTGTGGCTAATAAATATGCTAGTTGAGCAAGGTCAAAGTTTAATGTAAGACAAGGTATTATTTATTATCACACTCATATAAAGCTTGCTTGTATACATTGTACCTTTCTAAAAATGTGATCCACCTTTTGTGGAATAATTTTCCACCCTTTATCTTAATCATTAACTTCAAGGCTTCCAAATTGCCTAAGATTTGGAGGCTATGAGTTTCATCTTCAACTAGTTGTCAAATTTTATGGATTTGGAGAGTTCTATCCATAAGGCAAAGAAATAAGAACGAATTGAGATGTTTATGATAGATAGAGTATTAATTTCAAGTATATTAGTTAGAACATTAATAACCTTATTGGTTGCATCCTTATATATTGAAGTTCAAAGTTAAACTCTTGCATGAGTCTTATTACCCACCTTCTCTTATGGCTTGGAGGTTTATAATTTTACATATGGTGGTCTATCAATATATTACATTGGTTTTCACATAAGTAATAATGTTAAAGTTCAAGTGCATGGATGACTAGCAAGAGCTCTTTGTATTGTAAATGTGTGTGTCCTTGGGATAAAAAATCTCAAATGCAATTGGTTAGTTATCTTGACATATGGCAACACCTATTATATAATCATGTGTATCCATATAAATCTCATGATGTTTATTTAGATGGATAATTTACAACATATATGTAGTTATAATAGGTCACTTCAATATATGAAAGAATTGATTGAGCTCATTATTGGAGATTATAGGATGACTAATGTGCTTTTTGTTGTTGGAATATGCTTGAGCAAGTGAGTCAAGGATACAACAATTTTAGGATGATTCTTAAAAGATAACCACACTTGCCAAAGAGTTCTGAAAGTAGGCTATTCTAGCAATAACTTTTTGGAGTCAACAAAGATGACATACCCAATGTACTCTAGCTTCATACAAATAAAGTTGCACTTCGATAATTTTGCATTAATTTTTCTTCTTGAATTAGCAAAAGATAATATTATTGTGTGCATTGTAAAAATTGCACGGCGCAACGTACAAAATCAAAGCAGAGAATAAAGAGTACAAAATAAATAAGAGAATAAAAAAAGCTTCTTTCATTCCTAAACGAACTGATATAAAGATGGCTTGTCCATGCAATTGGTGTTGATTGGATGAAAGATGGATGGGTATGGCCCATGAAGGCAGTCAAATTGGTCTATCCCACCTATCATATTATGAACATTATGTGGTCAGTTAACAATATTTCAAGAAATATTTCCTTTAGCGTTAGGTCAAGGGCATTGTTTCCAAATCCTTGTCAAGGGGACTATTTCCCCCCTTGAGACTCCCCTAGATAGGGGCTATGGAGATCCCAAAATAGGTATCCTTGATAACTCCCATACCCTACAAAATTGATGGTAGTGTACCTTGAGTTTCTACGAGTTTAAATACTCTATCTAACCCAAAGGCTAGACCACAAAGGTCACCTTTTGGCCATCTGGTGTTACATAGATCTCATTTGATATACAAGTTAAGATCCAACCAATGGTTAGACTCACACATGGCTTCTCCTTATAATGGGGTGAAACTATATGAGATAATATCGTAGTTGAGAGTTCCCTCAAGTATATGAGCACTTGCATTCTAGCTTTCCAATGATTTTGGTGAGATTTGTTTGAGAACTTTCTCAAAATACTAACAAAACTAATATTTGGCCTAGTATTGCACAAATAAATGAGATTGTTGACCAACCTCCTATACCTCCCAATGTCTTCTAGTGCTTATGCATCCTCTATGGATAACTTCACATTAAACCTCTATAAGTGTAGCTATCTCCTTGCACTTGATCATGTCAAACACTTTCAAGATCTTCCATGCATATTTCTTTTGGCTTTTTGTGGCTTGTTAGACTTCAATCCTCAAATAATAGTGTAGCTTGTAGTGTAGCAAGCTTAAGTTTTCTATCATCTCAAACTTAGAACTCAAAGCATCTCTAGTCTAATGGAGCATACCTTCATGGTTGCATTTGAGGCACATCTTTTGAAGTTTTGAAGTGTGAGATAGATAGTTTCTTACCCTTAAGCATATATCTTGCCATTTTTTTACAATTGTCCTAAAATCATTTTCACAATTGTGCAATTTTAGCATTCAACAATACCATTCTAATGAGGTATATGAGGCATCCTCAATTGATACTTGATCCCTTTTCTCTTACAAAAGTCTTCAAACTCCTTTGAGTTGAACTCACCACCAACAAGTTCTATCCATTCTTTAAATTTACAAAAGGCTTGAGCTTTATCCTAAAGAAAGTCTACCCACATCTTCCTAATATAGTCATCGATGATCAATATAAAATAAGAAGATCTCTCCAAATCTTGTGTAGGTATTTTACAACACAAGTCAACATGCACCAAGGAGCCTTTGCTTTGTTCTTGCTTTCTTTATGAAAATGCCTTTCCTTGTGGCATCCATCATGCAAGCTTCACATGGTTTCTTCATTTCAATCACTTGCAAGTAGGTAATCAACTATACCTTACTTA
The DNA here is from genome assembly GCF_053477565.2 of Lygodium microphyllum. NCBI lineage: Eukaryota > Viridiplantae > Streptophyta > Polypodiopsida > Schizaeales > Lygodiaceae > Lygodium > Lygodium microphyllum. The sequence continues at coordinate 36,012,057 of NC_141145.1, forward strand.
TACATCTCCTTCAACATTGCAAATTTAATGTGACCAAACCTTTCATATTACATTTTACTTGTGCCCACTCTAAGGGTGGTTGTAAGAGCACTTAGCTCATATAGGTTACTCCTCCTTTCTCCTTTTTTAATAACCTTGCTAGCATAGTTGAGGATTTCCATATCTATCTTGGTGAATCTTACTTCATGGCAAATATCAATTATGGAGGTAATTGATAATAAATTTATTGCAATCTTTGGAACATTCAACACATTTGAAAGGTTTTTGAATTTACCATTTGTAGTAACAAAGGAAAGAGCATGTGTCTTGAATAGGGTATTTTGCATTGTTCCCACTCATGATAGTGATGGGATCTTGTAATGGCTACATAGAACTATATAGACCTTTCTTGTTGGTCATGTAATGGGAGGTGTTGCTATGCAATGCCCATGAGTCAGTGGTGGATACTTCTTGTGAGAAGGAACACATTGTCTCAATGGTCACCATGAATAACTTGAGCTTTGCTTCAACAATATTGGCTATCTCCTTCCCTTTACTTTCCAAGGTATCATCCTTTTCATCTACATTCTTAATAGGACAATTCACAATTGTATTTTTTCTTACAATGGAAGTACTCTCCTTGAAACTTTTTCTCACCATCCTTTTCTTTTTGTCACCATCATTTTTGGTGTAGGAACCACGTTTACCTATTGCGTTGGTGGAGAATGTAGCATCTCTATTCTTGCTTCATTCTCGGGATCTTTGTAACTCCTCCTTCATTAGTAATGCACAAAATTTCTCAAATGTCAAAGCTTGGGGTCTTATGTGAGTCTTAAGAGTAGTTACCAATCCATCAAACTTTGGTGAAAACATTTGAAGTCACCTCCTCACTAGCCATTTGTATCCTAGCACCAGCCATCTGGTCGTGTAGATCCTTGATCCCAATGATAAATTCTTACACTATCTCTTCTTAAAAAAATTTCTTTATTGTTAATAGATTCTTTAGGTTCTGGATCCTTGCTTGGTTCAAGTTTTGTATTGACTCTTCAGTACGTTTCAAGCCTTTGATGCCTCGATTGTATACTGAATCAAGGTCAAAACATTGTTAAAATAGCTTGTTACTAAGGCACACAGTACATATGCATTTCTTTGTTTTCAAACTTGTAGAAGATCAACCTATGGAGGAATCACTACACTTGAAGTTGATGGATCGAGGGTAGGTTGTGGTTCGGTTGTGGTTCTAGGACAGTTCCAAGTATTGTCTTCAGAAGCATATAAGACTCAACAATTGCTATAATTTCAAACTTCCACAAAGTGTAGTTTATACAATATAACTTACCTTCGCTAAATATTGGTGGGCGAATCCTCAATGTTTGAATTTTCAATACAACAGAATTACTACCTAATGTGCTAGATCTTCTTAGGAAGATCTCCCCAGCTAGAGGTTGCTTTTGTGGTCCCTAGACCCCAAAATAAGGGTCCTTGATCACTCCCATGCCCCATAACTCGATGCAGTGTGCCTCGAGTTGCTACCAACTTAACTACTCTATCTAACCCAAAGGCTAGATAGACAAAGGTTACCTTTTCCATAGAGTCACACAGACCTCATTTGACATCCAAGTCAAGACCTAATCAACATCCGGGCTTACACACGACTTCTTCTCATAATGGGCGCCTTACAACTTTGACACCAAGTCACATAAACCTCATTTGACATCCAAGTCATGACCTAACCAATGTCTGGGATTATACATGACTTCTTCTCATAATGAGAGTCTTACAACTTTGAACACCATGGATCATTGGTGGCACCTTATGTGGGTGGGGTGTTAAGCATATCCAACATACACATCTCTATGACTTACCATCACCAGCAAAAATAGATGGGATTAATAGAATGCAAGATGTATGTATGAATGTATCAGAGGTGCATAGATTCTTGGGTGCATGTGTGTTCTATTTGATATGGATTCCTCACTTTGCACATGTAGCCGATGCTCTTTATCAGCTTCTAAGGAAAGGTCAGAAATTTCATTGGGAAAGGAAGCATCAGAAAGCAATGAAGAAATTGAAGCAACTCTTAAAATCTGCTCCTATGTTGAGAAAGGCTGACTATTCACATGGAAAGCCTATCATTATTACTGTTGATATAAGCCCAATTGGGATTGGATGGGCAATTGGGCAAGATGATGAGGAAGGACAAAGATATGCAATACACTTTGGTGCAAAAGTATTGACTGAACAACAAAGAAGATATCCACAAGTAAAAAGAGAATTATGGGGAATTGTGACAGCCTTTAAATGTGATAAGGAGTATTTTATGGGTGCTCATGTAGTCATTGAGACCGATTGTTTACTGGTATTGGGTATGATTACTAGTTGTGCTACTCTGGACATTGCTATGCTCTAGTGGATTGCATACATCAAATCTTTGAACCCTGAATTTCAATATATCGCAGGAAGAGATAACCCAGTTGCAGACATGTTATCTCGAGCATGTTATGAGAATGAAGATGGGATGATGGATGAGGAGGAAGAAGATGACTTTCTTATGGCTAAAAATGATGTTGCAAGAGTGAATTTAGCAATGCAAGGTGTTGCTACAGCATTAACAAAAGCTTGGACAACAAAGAGAAGACATTAGATGTTTTTCATATTGTGTAAAAGTGTTTCTGAAAGACAAATATGCAGGAGAGTGGCTGAGAATTGATCGATATCTCAGTACATTAACAAAGAGAGATGAATGGTCAGATTATGAGTTTAAGAAGATCAAGAGGAAAGCCTATGGATTTTTCTTAAAAGATGGATACTTATGGAAACATGCTAAAAAGAAACACGGTATGCCATTGCGAGTTTTGGGTGATAGAGCTTCACAAGTAATTGTTATGCAAGAATTTCATGAAAGCTTATGGGCTGGTCATAGAGGTGTTTGGGGTACTTTCACAAAGATCAAAGAAAGATATTGGTGGCAGGGTATGTATAAGGATGTTGCTCACTTTGTGGAAACATGTACGACATGTCAAATATATTCAACTCTGAGACATCGAGATGGATTGCAACCCAGATATCCATTGTCTCTTCATTTTAAGTGGGTGGTGGATTTGGTCACAATGCTTGCAGGTCTTTGGCAAATGAGGTATCTTGTGCTTGCTCATGAAGACTTGACTAATCAAGTGGAAGGGAGAGCTCTACGTTACTAAGATGACAAATGCCGTATGTACTTTTCTCTTAGAAGAGATCTTTTGTTGATATGGATGTGTGGGAAAAATTGCAGTAGATAGGGGTGAGCTAGATGCAGATGAGGCTCATGATTTCTTTGCACGGTTGGAGATAAATCTTGCTTTAACATCAACTTATAACCCTGAAGGAAATGGCAAAAGTGAAAGAGGTCATCCACCTATTGTGAAGGCATTGGCAAAAGCATGTGGAGAGAAGGTAAAAGAGTGGCCACGATTTCTCCCTTATGCTTTGTGGACTGACAAAACAACTCATAGTGCTGTTACACGATATATGCCTGCAGAATTGATGTATGGTCAAAAACCTATCATGCTGATAGAAGAGATGATAGTGACAAGGAGTGTGCTACCTTGGGAAGAGGAGTTGAATCGAGAGGAGTTGTTGGCCTTGCGCATTAGATAGTTGGAAAGAAAGTCAGAAGACATAGAGGCAGCAACTGCAAAGTTAAGGGCAGCAAGAATACAGAACAAGAAACGGTTTGACAAAAGACATAGATTGAGACCAAGAACCATACAAGATGGGGATTGGGTATTGGTTTATGATAGCAGTTTAGATAACCAGCATAGTGGCATGCGTAAAGTTTCCAAAAGATGGTTTGGACCCTATGTGGAATAACATGTGTTTGATAATGCTACTTATGGATTAAATGAGTTGGATGGGACAGCCATCAAACTTTTTGTAGCAGGGAAAAGAATCAAATTATTCAAAAGGCAAGAATCTACTACCTATGAGTTGCCAGAATTGGAAGAAAATAGTGGTCATGATACAGGAGCTAGCCAGGAAGATATGGAAGATGAAGAAGTAAAGGATATGGTTGCAGAGGATGAGGAGGCCTCAAAATTCGGTGACAACTAGGATTTTGGCACATACCGAAGGATGTGCAGGTTTAGAGGGTGTGGATGTCGTGATGTTATGAGGACACAGTGTGAAAAAGTATGGAATGAGTCATCATCCGACTTCTTTATTGATATAGAGAGTCAATGTGATTTGAGCCATTAGTACTAGTGTGAGTTGCATGAATTATCCGAAAATACTAGATTTTTGGATAATTTTACTCTATTTTTTATATTATTTATTATAAAAATCCAAAAAAGTTAGAAAAAGCTTCTAGATTAGGATGGCATGCAAAAATCTAGTTGCTTTTTTGGCCAATTAGGGGATTTTCACAAGAAGGACAGATTGACAAAATCGTGCGCGTTGCGATCGTTGTAAACAAGTTGAAAATTGCAGATTGAATTGAAAGAAGAAGAAGGAGTGATCTGGGAGATCTGTGACCAGGTGTCTTGGAATTTTACCCCCCTTTTTTGGAGCCAACGGAGCCATTAGATTTGGGTTCCGAGCAGCAGAGAAGGAGCTATAATTTTTATGCACGTTTTGTTCTATACAAAGAAGCTCCAGGAGATCTAATGCCTAGAGATTGCTTCTGAGTAGTGTGACAATTCCAGGTTCTTTTAATATATATTGATTCAATTCATTGTGATTTGTCTTTGTAGTGTTTACCACTTGGGTATTCCATCTCCTATCTCTACTTCCTTCTACTTCTGATCCTTGGTGGATTCGACCTTTCGACAAAAACCCCTCTGACAACGTGTTACAAATGTGTGGTAGGAAGCAAACATTTGCCCATTGCTCACCATGGGACTTAGAATAAGAAAACATTCTTCTTATAGCTATATTGCAACATTTCATGCATTAGGATAGTAACTTTGTTGCCCATTTAATGTTTTTGCACTTTTTGTATTGCAACCAAAATATCAAAATATATACTTAAACAAATGTCTAGATGTATTCTTTTATACTAGCATGCCACATTGTTCATTGTGGGATAATAAACTAGCTCGAGCTTCACAACTTGGATGCACCCGTGAATATACTAATATTGGATGTCAATACACTGTGAGAGCATGAAACACATGATTCCTAGCTAGGTAGCTTTGACTAACCCCCACGAATCACTATGGCATGTGGTTGTGGAAATCAAATATAAGCCATCATCCTTCTTAATCAACAAACATCATGAATAGCTACACAAGTGGCTCAATACTTGGCCTCTGTGTAGGAAAGAGCAACAATAGGCCATTACTCTACCCCAAGAGATGACACCTAATCCCAAGGTTAAACAAAGGCTTATTGTAGATCCTTGGGAGTTTATGTCACCAACCCAATTTGGATTTGTTTAACATATTAATGAGACTCCCTCTTTATACAAAATGGGTCAAGGTGCCCTACAAATACTGCAATCCCACAAAGCAGTTTGCGAATGGGACTAAAGAGGTGTTTGCATCAATGAACTCAAGATAGTAATTGCAAAAGAAACATCTAGCCTAGTATGAGTGATCCATATTAGAGACTAACTAGGGATTTGTACTTAGTGATGTCAACCACTATATACAGGGAATTATAGGAAAACTTAGACCTTGGGTCCATTAGTGGGCATGAAATTGGCCTAAAAAGAGTCACGATAAAGGCTATTGATAACTCATCCACATATCTTTGTTGTGAGATGAAAGTGCCAATGGTCAAGCTCAATGCTCAACATCTCTCAAATGTGTGCAATGTGCTCACAAGCACTCCTTATAATGGTCAAATGATCAACATAGATAATGATATATGTAGCAAACCCATCACACAATCTAAATTAGAGGTTGGTATCATAATCGAATTAATAGAAACCATGGTCAAGAAGAAGTAGCCTATGATTCCAAGATCTAGGTGCTTGCTTCAAGCCATAAAGGGCATTTTGTAAAGGAGTAAACATAACCCATTGACCTTGGGACATTCATATGATAAAACAAGCCATCTATGATGAGTTGCCTATGCCAAAATCAACTTGATGGTATACATGCATTTATAGTGACTTTTCTCTATTGAACAAGATTTTTCCATAATTGAATACACTTTCTTTGTTGCTAAATTCATTGCTAGTCTACCTATTGCACTTGTTGCATTTACCATGTCCTACATCTATGACATATGTACCATCATTTACGATACCTCTATATGCAATTACTGCAGTTGTCAATTCAGCCCTTGTTGTAAATCAAGCATTTTCAGTAGCAAACTCATCTTCCTCTTTATTCTCCATCCTTCATCCTCAAACCATGCCCTTGATAACATGTCTACAACAATTGAATTAGCCATTCATGCAATAGGCTATAATTCAGGGTTTTATGACGATGTATGATATCCATCGCAACATAGCAATATCCAGTGTGACACTCGTAATCATTCCCAATAATGGTAAGCAATCTATATTAATAACCACATGAGCACCCATAAATTTTTCTCTCACATTTGAGTGCCATTACAACACTCCAAAGCTCTCTCTTCACTTGTAGATATATTATTTACCTTTCATTCAGCACCTTTGTAGTATCAAATCTAATAGCATTCCTATTATCTCATCATCATCCTATCCAATTGCCCACCCAAGTCCAATTAGGCTTGTGTCAACTGTTAGGATAATAGGTCTTCCATGCAAGTAATCCATCCTCCTTAATGTTGGTGCAATCTTTAAACATCTTTTCAAATTCTTCATTGCTTTAGTGTACTTCTTTTCCCAATGGAACTTCTACCCTTTCCTCAAGAGTTGATAGAGGTCATCAACCACATGTGCAAAGTGAGGAATCCATATGAGATAAAAAATAGGTGCACCTAAAAACCTTCTGAACTCTAACACACTAGAGCATGTCTGGTAGCTTGTCAAGATACCATCAATCTAGGTTTCATGGCAACTATTGTTTCTTCCTCTCGAGGTATGCATTGTCTTTCCTTCTTCTGGCTTGTTCCAGCTTGCTTCATGCTTGTTGAGGAGCTTTCCAAGACTTACTTAAGCCTTTTTGAGTGCTTTTTGAGCTAAGAAGATGCATTTTATCCATTTTGATTGGATGCATAGCATGCTATAGAAGTCTTGGACAACTATGGCAGCTTGATAGCATTGTCTTATTTTGGCCATAACTTTTGCATACGGTATCAAATTTAAGTCTTATATAGCTAGAATTGAAGAGCACAAGAATAGCTACATATAAAGTTGATTCTGTGTATTTTTTTATTCTCTATTTCATATAGAACAGAAAAGTTTTGGTTTGGATAACAAACAGTAAATTCCATAATGCATGTTTGATGCCTTGGGGATGCTATTCTAGTGCTCGGATGGTATGATTATGCTTTTGGGATTGATTTGAGCTTGAAATAGATCAAATTTCATTGCCGTTTTTGTACTATAATAATAGTGCAACAAGCATTTATCAATGAAAATCTTATGTCTAATGCTCATTGATGCTTTACAAAATACTCAATGGATGTATTGTTACTTTAGTTGTTATGTATACTTTTTGATATGCTATGGCATGCTTTTAAGTCGAGATTTAGGCTCTATTACATTGATATGGGCTATGGTTACATGTCTTGGTTACTTTAGTGGCTTATGTTGTGACGACGGGTTTGAAGAATCTATTGGATTTTATACTCCCAGCTTATACTTCATATATCTTGGATACTTGGATGTCATGTACTTGATGTTTCGAGCTTGTGTTGCCCATTTGACGTTCGATTTTTTTCTAGTGGGAGTTACATGTACTACATAGTTTACAGTGAGATGATTTGATCACTTACTTTGGACCTGGCACTTATGTATGTTAGTGATATTCATATGTTTCTAGGTTATGTATTTGGCTTTTCTCAATGGGTTATGCATTTGGCAGCTTTCCTCTCTTCACCTTGAGATCTCATATGTGTATGATGTCTATGCTTACTACATGTATAGTTACTAACACAATGCAATTGTGATAGCCTTTAGTGTTGATTGTTCCTGGTCTTTCTTTTTTAGTTGGCCACACTTGGTTGTTGGTATATTGCTGCATTTTATTATAGCAGCCCGTCATTTTGGTTTTATGCATTCTATCTAAGGGCAGTTACTTGATTATCATTAGTGAACAACTCATACTTTTAGCAATTTCTCTTGCTCAACCCTTGATTTAGCTATGATTTTGGGGTTGTTTTGCTTTCATTTGCAACAACTTGCTTGTCTTGGATTGTGTTTTCATTTACTCCATTATGGCTAGTGGGTCAAATGATAGTGTTATCTTCAACATTGACAAGTTGAATGGCACAAATTACAGCTCTTGAAAGGCACAAATTTGGCATGTTCTGGTGCAAAAATTGTAGATTAAGCCATTGAGACATAAGGGTGTCAAGCCTAAATGCATTGATGCAGAAGATTGGGTTGAAACATATGAGCTATGTAAATCTATAATCATTTTGTTGTAACTCTCTAAGTAGGTCTACTATAATGTTGTCTTTGATAGGTAGACTACTTAGAAGTTATGGGATAAGATTCGCAATGTCTATGTGATAAGCAAAGCCCTACCTCTCAAATGTATTGGTTGAAGCAACTCATGGATCTTTGTATGGAGGGGACCTCCATGTTCACCCACTTAGATGAGATTTATTCTATTTTCAGTCACTTATCTTCACATGGACTTGAATTTAAGGACAATATTCCTCCCTTATTCTTGTTGGTTACATTGCTTGAGTCATGGGATATATTTCTATTGTTATGTGTATAAATATGCCTATTGATGGGCTGAAATTGTAGGATGTAGAGGGTGATCTCCTTGAATGAAGAGGTTAACAAAAAGAATGTAGATGCTTTCTACACCTCCCATGCTTTGATAGTTAGATGCAATAATGGTAGGAGCAGTAATGACCGCCATGGGAGAGACTCTCAGAAGTCTCGTTCTCAATCACATGGACAGTCTTAGTAAGTCGTGTGGTTATAAGTCCACATTAACTTGCCACTATTGTGCGCAAAGCAAGGTCATATTCAACCATAATGCCACAAAATGCGTGATGCCAAGTTCAAAGAAAAGGGAAAGGATAAAGTGCAAGAAAGGAATGATGATCACAATATTGTCCCTAGCAAGTCCAGTGTCAAGATTGAGGAGATTAATGTCATGCAGACTGATTCTAATGATGACTATATACTTGTAGCTTCTTCTCTTGATGTTTTGCAGTTGACTGATGTCTCATTCTCCTATGATTAGCATTACGTAATTGATTTAAGGGCTTCATTTCATGTCACCCCTCATCAAGCGTGGTTCCACTCCTACCACAACATGACATGATCCGTCAACTCGGTAATGACTTGACATGATCTGTTAGACTCGGTAATGACTTGACATTGGATATTGTTGGTATTGGAGATGTCTAGCTGTAGTTTTCTTCACGCAGTATGTTTACTTTGCATGATATACTCCATGTTCTGGCTCTAACTAAAAGCTTACTTTCAGCTAGATAGTTGGATTATGCAAGTTATGATGTCTCTTTTGGTAATTCCTCATGGAAGCTTACCCATGGGAATGTTGTCTTGGCATGAGGTGCCAAGTTTGGCACTCTTTATCCCTTACTTGTATCTAGGTCTATCAACATGTTTTGACAATTGTGGTTGTAGTATCATATGTATCATTATGGCATCGTCACCTTGGACGCATGTCCTTAAAGAAAATGAAAATGCTTATGTGTTTTCAGTATCTTTTGCCCCTCGACTATAAGTGTGTTGATTCTTGTGATCATTGTCTTTATGGCAAGCAAGCCCGTAGTTCACATAAGAACTCTGGCATTACGCGCATGGATGAGCCTCTAGCTCTCTCTTGTTCATTCTAATATTTGTGGACCTATGCCCTACAAGACTTTAGGTGGCATGAGTTATTTTGTTACTTTCATTGATGATTACTCACATAAGGTCTGGGCATATAACCCCCATAAAGAAAAAATCAAAAGTCTTGGCTACATTTCAGCATTGGCTTGCTTTTGTTGAGAACCAGTCTGGGTATAGGCTGAAATGCCTATGATCTAATAATAGGGAAGAGTATGTATTTAAAGTCTTTGAGCATTTTTCTGATGAGAGGGGTATTAAGCATCAGTTGACCGCCCCGTACACTCCACCCTAGAATGGTATAGCTGAGTATATGAATAGGATGATTCAAGAGAGAGTTTGTAGTATGCTTACCCAAGCAAGCTTATGCAATACTTTTGGGATGAGGCAATTACTACTATCATACATTTGATTAATCGATCCCCATACACTGCTCTTGACTATCAAATTGTAGAGGAGGGAAAACCTCCATCATATGCTCATTTGGGCGTCTTTGGTTTGTGAGCCTTTTTCCATGTTCCCAAGGACAAGTATAATAAGCTAAGTCCATGAAATGTATCTTTCTTGGTTATGGGGATGTAGGTGAGATTGGCTATCACCTATGGGATCTGCAAGCTTGGAAGGTCATCTGCCACAGCCATGATGTTGTTTTCCATGAGAAAAAAATACATAAGTAGTCTAAGAATGTCATTGAGGTACGTAGGGTGATATTTCAGGAGAAGCCTCTTATTACCGTATAGCCAACTAGACAGCTTGTAGCACAACTAATATTCTAGTGGCCCAGGACCATGATGATAGATAAGAGGTACATGTCCCACATCCTATTTTATGGAAGTCTACTAAAGATAGATGTTTGCCTAATTGGTTTGCACCCTCTATGGATTATGTTATATTGAGACAGATGCTAGTGAGTCTCTTAGCTACGATGAGGTTATGCGTAGAGGTGATAGTCACTCTTGGGAGAGGGCCATGCCATTAGAGTATACCTCACTACAAAAAAGTCATATGTGGGATTGGGTTTCTTTGCCTAGTGAAAAATGTGCTTTACCATGCAAGTGGGTGTACAAGTTGAAAAATACTCTTGGATGCTCCAAGTGAGCCTATAAGGCTAGATGAGTTGCTAAGGGTTTTAAGTAAGAGCATGATGTTGATTTCGATGAAGTTTTCTCTCTTGTCATCAAGATGACTATCCTACATGGTTTTAGCTTTGGTTACGTGGCTCGATCTGAACCTCTATCAGATGGATGTCAAAACGACTTTCTTACATGGAGCCTTGCATGATGAGATTTATATGCATCAACCTAAGGGCTTTGAGGAAAAAGGCACGGAATACCTAGTGTGTAAGTTGAGAAAGAGACTTTATGGCCTTAAGCAGGCATTTGGGGAATGGTACCAAAAGTTTGATGCTTTCATGCATTCCTCAGGATATTCCTATAGTGATATGGATCCGTGTTTATACACAAAGAAAGCTTGTGATGGTAGCCTTATGATTTTAGGATTGTATGTTGATGATAGATTGCTAGGAGTAATCATGATGAGCTAGATGCCTTGAAAATTTGGCTCAAGAAGAGCTTTGAGATGTGGCCTCACATATTCTTGGGATGTGCATCATGCACGATCACTCTTAGGTTCTCCTTTACTTGTCACAAAAGGAGTACATCTAGAAGGTTCTTGAGTAGTTACATAGGCAAGATGTTAAGCCTATCGTCTTGACATAGCATTTGCAATGGGAGTTGTGGCATGCTATATGGCTACACCTAGCAGGTGGCATTGGGATGCCATGAAGGATATCATGAGATACCTTAATAAGGATATCGCAGATATGTACATATGTTATGGTAGCTAGGTTTTAGGAGTCATGGGGTACACTAACTCTAATTATGTAGGATATGTAGATAGTAGGAAGTCCACCTCTAGCTATGTCTTCACCTTTGTCAGAGGTGCTATTTCTTATATGCCCAAGGTATAGAAATTCATGGCCCTATCTGCTACAAAGGAAAAGTATGTTGCATCCCCACTTAGGCTTGCAAGGAGGCTCTTTGGTTAGTCTAAGACTTTGGTATTATTGATGTGATCCCTAAACTACATTCGAATTCTATGAGTGCCATTCAACTGGCTAAGAATTTGGTATTCTATGCAAAGATAAAGTACATTAAGGTGCATTATCACTTGATCAGGGAGGTGATTGTTTACCGCAGCACAGAGGAGCGGGAAATGGAAAAAAGGAAATAGAAAAAGGCGCAGGACAAAAGGAAGAAAAAGGCGCCTTAACCGATAAGCAAACCCTGAAAAAATTAAAAGCACGGGCACGACCCTTAGGAAGTCTTAGAGTCGCCCAAGGAAAGTAAAAGAGTAAAAAGTGCACCATTACGTGTGAAAGCGCTCCCAAATCCTTGTAAGAGAGCGCCAGGCTCACTCCTGTGCAAATTGTATGCATTACTTGGGAATAGGATAAACTAGAACGGTGGGAAATGAGAAATGGGCCTAGGCTAATGGCCGGCCATGTAAAAAAGGGGATGACCGCCCATGAAAAGTAGGGCATGTATATAAAGTTGAAAAGTGAATGAGAAGCTCATTCTTGTGTGTGGCTAAAGCTTCTTCTTCTTCTTCTCTTGTTTCTTGCCTTCTTGCTTGTGCTTGAGAGAGGGATTGAGAGAGTGTGAGGGAAGAGGGAGTGATTGTGTGAGAGTGAGGGATCTTGGAGAAGAAGCTCTCCATCTTCTCTCTTCATCTTCCCCTCTTCTCTTCTCTTCTCTTGTCTCGCTCGTGGCTATGGGGGATGAAGCTCATGGGAGAGGGATTGAGGTTGCTTGAGCTTGCCTCAAGGATCGTGGAGCTACCGGTGAGCAAGAAAGAGGAGGGTACTCGATCGAGCATCAAGGTAAGCCCACTACACCTGTAAGGTAGGCATTGTGTATCGGCTATGTGAGAGGTAGCCATGGCCGCTCGGTTCGAAACACTTGAGCAATAAGTGGTCCGTAGGTCTTGGGTAGAGCTTGTAGCTCCCCTTCATTTTGGTTCCGTTGTCGAGATAGACGAAATCGATCCTTGAGCGCCGCATGCATCAAAACGAGCATAGAAGTAGGGTTTGTAGCCCGAACTGGTGCTCGAGATAGCTAGGAGATTTAGGAGGTTTTAATCTGTGAAACAAGTAAGTGTTTTGGTTTGTTGGAAGCATTAGTGTAGGACTACCATTCTGCATCTCTGTTTTGCATTTTGCCTGCATTAGATTAAGGTTAGATCAGGTTAAGAAAAGAGAAAATAGAAGGTTTTGGCTGCTGCTGGACACAGGGAAACAGGGGACCAGATTCAAATTTCTGGGTAAAACAGGGAAAGGGAACTGGCTTTAAGATTTTGCAGTGCTAGGAAAGCACCTTAAGAGGCTTGGGAGGCCATGACAAACCTCATTTCACTGGTTAGCTTTGAGAGAGAGAGAGAGAGAGAGAGAGAGAGCTTCTGGTTGCCAGGAAGAGGAAGCGCTATCACGATTCTGTGTGCCATCGATTTGTGCTGCTCCAGGTGAGTCTGTGCTTCTTAGTAGTGCCCTAATCAGATCTAGAAAGTCTCTTGTGATTGTGTGTAGCAGGCGTCAAGTGGGATTGAAACGCGTCAGAATCGCGCCTGTCGCCAGACACAGTCGGACTAGGTCTCAGTGGTCCAATTCCCAGAATCGGACGACCTGAGTCCTGGAGTCGGACCGTCCGATTCCCAGAATCGGACTGTCCGACTAAGGGAGTCGGACCAGCCCTGTCTGATTCCCAGAATCGGGCAATCCGATCGGACGTGCCATGTGGCACTTAGACCGCCCAGCATAGTCGGACCATCCAACATTCGGATCAAACCAAACAATTTTAAGAATCGGACCACTCTGTCTGACTGTAAGACTCGGACCACGCTGTCCCCGACTCTGGACTCGGACCACTCTGTCCGACTACTAGAGTCGGACCATCCTGCCAGAAGGAAAAATAAGGATCTTTAGTTGACCCTGCCATAGACCTGACCCCCAGGACACAACCCTGAACACCCCCAAGACCCAGTTTGACCATTAGAACCTCAGAGACCAATCGAACTTAGAGCAGAATAGAAAAATGCAACACAGACCTTCAGATAGACCATAGAATAGGCAGGAACCGAGCTTAGAACTCAAATCAGGCTAAGAATGTGGAGAGAAATAGAGTGGAGTTCTCATTAAACGCTTTCTGCATTAGCACTTCACTCTTGTGTTCCACTAAGTTTGCACTGCAAGAAAAGAGAAAAGCCTGTTTTCGCACCAAGCACCACGAAAGCACTAAGCATAACGTGTGAATAAGGATTGCAGCTGCTTTCAAATAACAAGGAACACATCAGGATATCTAATAACATTAAGAAACCCACTAGTAGGAGAAGACCCCAAGACTTAGACAGGTGCCTGAGTGCCCTACTAGTAGGACCTGGAGAAGACACGAAGACACAGAAAGCATCAATATAGAGGATTGGACGCTGCCGGAGCTGCTTGGATTTATTGACAACCTCGTGGAGCTGGAAGCAGAAACAATGTCGGGATCAAGAGGCGAACAAGGAGAGGACCAATTAGACTTAGGAGAATTTACAACCTGAGTCCAGGAACTGGTCCACGATTACGATCTACTCACTAGGACTGTGATCTAGGGCAGACATGTAGAGAAAGTGGTAGCAAACCTGGAAGAAGAGAGAAGAGCAATCAAGAGAGTGCTAGAAGGCATAATTACCTACAACCATGAGCAAAGGGCTAGAAGGCTACAGCAAGACGTAGATATGTACGAGGCTAGACGAGTGCTAGACCTAGCTGGAGCGGCCAAATCTGGACCAAATGTAGAGAGGAAACGGGCAGCAGAGACTGACATGACATTGAGCGAATTGGTAGCAAAGCGACTCTTGGACAATACGTCCGTTGAACAGAGCGCTACTGCCCTAGCCACCGCACTACTATCGGGATTGGGAGTCACGCAAGGGGCTAAAGGGCAGGCTAGAATCCCTATCGTAGCAAAACAACTAGCCAGATACAAACCTAGTAGTGACCCGTACAGCTTCATGGAGCAGTTCGAGCAAGTATGTGAGGCAAACGGTCTTACTGACCCTGCGCAGTGAGCTCAAGCTTTCGGCCTGTGCTTAGGCGATAAGGGGAGGACCTGGTATTCTAGTCTAGATGATGCAGAACGTATAAACTTTGTTCGCTTTAAGGGCCTCTTCATCAAGAGGTTTTCGGAGGCAGGGTATTCGGATAACCTCATCATTAGGTTGATGAATATCAGTCAAAGGGAGAAGGAAGACGTTAGGGTTACATCACTCAAGTGCGTAGCCTCTACAAGAGAATCCCTGCCAATGAGCGACCTACCGAGAGGGCAGTGTCTATAGTGTTCATGAACGGGATTTGGAGTGAGGAGCTCTACAAGGCTTTGGCTAGTAACTCCACCTTGCAACGAGACGTGCTAGCTAGAGTTTTCGAGGAGGCAATACGCGTAGATGATCAACTCAGGGAACGCAGCATGAGGACTACCAACCGAGAGAGTGCAAGCCAAAGGGACCCTGAGAGATCAACTACTTCGGGGGGAAAAGTAACTGCTAGTGTGCAGGATAAGGGAAAGAGTATAGACCACGACCAGGGGATGGCAGAAATGAGAATGGAGATTGCACGGTTGGAAGAGCTGGTAAGGAAGCCTGTGAGATCGCATGTACAATGTATATACTATGGCGGCAATCACCTCCCAGTTGAGTGCCAAGATCCTAAATCTCGGCTGTGCTCAAATTGCGGTAGATTCGGGCATGATGCAGTGCATTGCAGAATGCTGAGGAGATTCCCATATGCGTAGTAGTACAACCCTCCATACTTAGGTAATAAGCCACCCAATTTCTTTGGGAGGGGAGCCCAGTTAGCTCTCCTAGCACCGACTGACTCAAGACCTGCCATACCTAGGCTGGAGATGAACCCAACTGGTATACCCAGACCACCAGGGCCTTTTGTAACCCGCCCACCTAGCGATGCTCCTGTTCATTTTGTGGAGGAGCCTAATGAGGAAGAAACATATGTCAACCCGTACATATCCTATGACGAGGAGGGCAACCCAGTCCTAATGGACTATCGGCCGGTGCCGGTGATGGCTTTAGGAAGAGGAAAAGGCAGAGGCTTTGGAGGGCCAAGCCAAGATCCAGTCACATGCTGGACTTGCGGCCACCCATGCCACATTTCATCACGCTGCCCAGAATGAGAACAAGCTAACAAGGACAAAGCGGATCTCCGATGCACAGAGTGTGGAATCACACATCTGTTTCCTGACTGTCCTAGGCGGAAGCCATCAACCAGCTCTGCCAACATGCCATCGGTGCCTTTGGGGCTTTTTGGAGTGGAAACCTTTGACAGTGAGGATACACCCATCCCACTACATGTTATGATGCGAGCTCAAATAAAACAGGCAGGCATCTCTTTGCCAGGGCCAAGTAACCTTGACGCAACCTCAATAGGAAAGAAAAGCCGGAGGAGACGGAAAAAGAGAACCGATGCAAAGATAACTCCTAAAACCGAGGAAGCGACTACGTTAGTAACGGGAAAGAGGGTCACAGACGCAGAGGCGGAGATCTCAGCTCCTAAGACAGCCGAGCTAGGGAGTGCCAAGGTAGGGGAATATCCCCATCCCAAACGGCAGCTCGAGGCTATAGCTAAGGTCAAGGAGTGGGTCAAGGAAGCCCAAAAGCACCTCAAGGATTCTAAATCCATATTAGAAGATCCTATTGACGATTTCTCCAGTGTGAGCATACCAGTCTCACCTTCAAAACCACAAGCTGCGAGCATACCTGTACCACTGGGGGCAACTCAACAGCAAGGCCAAGGGGAAACTTGCCAGGGCAGACAGAACGCATGGCCTAGAAATCCTAGCCTCAGGGGAAGATAAGAGCCCAGTAGCCTCCTCACAACCTTGTTGTCTACTCAAGTGACTCTAAGCTTGGAAGACCTGCTTAGGCAGAATCATTCCTTATGGCAAGAGTTAAAAGACTTGATGGAGGGACACACGGGACTTGCGGGTGTGCTGATCCGCAAGATCATGATGCGGTTACACAGATTCCAAGTCTAACTCTACACTCAATTCCTAAGTCTTTGCACATCAATGCTTTTTGGGAAGGCATTGAAATGCATGCAGTTTTACCCATCATAGCCTTAGGAGATATGACGCGAAAAGGAATTGTAGACACATGCGCAGGTGTTAGTGTACTAAGCCATGCAGACTTAGAGGCATGGGGAAACCTTCCTGTAGAGACTGCCAGGTTTAACATCACGTTAGCAAATGGAATGAAGGTAAGACCATTCGGGGTCTTAAAGAATTGGCCAGTAAAGATTGTCGATGTGCAATTTTCCGTAAACTTCATTGTCATGAAGGGAGTGGATTACGATATACTATTAGGCCGACCTTGGATGAGGAATGCACGTGTCATTGAGGACTGGGGCAATGGTTTGATTTTCCTAGGGAACAGAACTAGTGCAGTAAGGGTGGAGATGGACACTTGGAAGACGACCCCTGTTGACCTAGATGCCATCTCAGCTATGCTGAAAGGCGATACTCAAACAACCAAACCCTATGGATCACTCACTAAATATATTCCTTGCCCTGAGGATGAGAGGGATTGGATGCACGTTTTGGCAACCATTGAACTACCATTCTCGGATGAGGAAGAACTACATCGGCAGGCTGCTAAAGCCGCAACCATGCCAATTGAGGAGCCAATTGTGCCACTCTACATGATGGCAGGAAGCTCACTCAACCCAGGCAAACCAACCTCATTCCATATCCCCAACAACAAACTAGAGCTTCAGGAAATCGTAGAGTATCTGACCAATAAACTGGAAGGAAACTTGGCTGCTAACTTAAAACCTCTACGTGATCTATTAGCTAAGCCAGAATGGAAATGGACCAAGATCCACAACCTGAATTTGTTATATAATTGGGCTTTAGTTACTGATGACAAGGAGATAGGAGAGGAAAGCTTAGGTGATGATGAGCAGTCAGAAGGACATGACCGTCTGATGACAAGGAGTATAAAGACTGTCGCTCTACGGGAGAGGAGAGTGAAGAAGAGATAGATACAATAGAGTACGACACGGAAGGAAAAGCGATAGAACAAATCAGGGCAGACTTGAGGCCTAGGAGGGCAAGGACTAGTCAGAACAAAAAAGGAGTCATGCGAATGGAGTGTGACAGATCCTCTCTAGAACACATGGGAGCCGTGGATTACGAGCAAGCCGGAGTGGCACAACCATGGGTAATCCCAGTGCTCAGACGGATGCACCTACTGAACTACGACCCCCTAGGGAAACACCTTCCTCAAGTGAGGGATGCGAGTTTAACTCAGAGTCAGAAGTCGGCACTGAGAGTGATCCCAAGACACCACAACCTTCTAAAGTCAAACGCACCAAGGGAGACTTGACAGTCCACCTAAGGCACATGAGGCTAAAGGAGGAGGCCAGGATGCAAGCAAAGGACTCAGAAGCAGAAAGGCAAAAGAAACCGCAGGATCTACCCAAACGGTTTAGAAAATTTAAAAAGGGTGATAGAGTGGTGATTCTGCTAGGTGCGAAAAGACAAGGCCAAACTAGTGAACCGATCGAGGGACCCGCCAAAGTCAAGGAAGTTAACTTGGATGGGGAAGGTGAAAAGCCAAGGCCTATATTCATTGCAGATGACTTTACGGAGGATGAGGAGACCAAACTTGTTGCACTCTTGCAAGAGTACATCGATGTATTTGCTTTGGACATTGGATGAACTTAAGGGAGTCGACCCTAGGGTTGTGACTCATAATATCCCAATGGTCCTTGATGCAGTGCCAATGAAACAATGACCTTACCTCATGAATCCCAAACACACCCATATAGTAAAACAGGAGATTGATAAACTCATGAGGGCAGGATTCATATATGAGATTGAGCACACGGACTGGGTATCACCTATCGTGATTGTCATGAAGAAAAATGGAAAAATCCGAGTGTGCGTGAACTACAAGAAAGTGAATGCCTCTACAAAGAGGGATAACTATCCTTTACCTTACACCGAGCACATGCTTGAGGGGGTAGCAGGTAAAGAAGCCTATAGTTTTCTGGATGGTTTCTCGGGCTATAATCAAGTGCAAGTGCACCCCGATGACAGGCATCAAACTGCCTTTGCCACGGAATGGGGTGTATTCGCCTACATTGTCATGCCTTTTGGGCTGATGATGAACGCACTTGCGACTTTTCAACGCCTAATGTGCACTATCTTTAAGGATATGCTTAGGCACGAACTGGAAGTGTTTGTAGATGACTTATGCGTACACTCTAGTTGGGCCAAACACTTAGAGAAATTGAGAGCTGTCTTTGAAAGGTGTAGGTTGTACCACCTCTCGTTAAACCCCTTAAAGTGCCAGTTCTGGGTGAAACATGGATGTATCTTAGGGCACGTAGTGTCAAGGAACGGCATTGCCACTGACTTTTCTAAAGTCAGAGTCATTGTTGACTTACCGCCACCTAATAACTACAAGGGAGTTCATTGCTTCTTAGGACACACTGGATATTATCGACACTTTGTACTAAATTACGCACTAATTGCTAGACCATTGTACAAGCTATTGATAGTGTTCAAGTGGACTGAGGAATGCCAGCGTGCATATGAGGAGTTGAAAAAGGTTCTTACTACTGCACCAATCTTATGATCCCCAAACTGGAACATAACGTTTCATGTACACATAGACGCCTCTAAGTTCACTATTGGAGCCGTGCTATGCCAGCCTGGTGAACATAACTTAGATTACCCGGTGAGTTTTGCCAGCAGGCAGCTCACAGAGACCGAGATGAACTATTCCACGACAGAAAGGGAGGGGTTAGCCATGGTATTCGCGGTAAAGAAATTTAGGCATTACCTGTTGGCCACTCCCTTTATCTTCTTTGTTGACCATCAAGCTTTGCTATATCTTGTGAACAAGCCTTGTGCTACGGGAAGCATAGCTAGATGGTTACTCCTTCTACTGGAGTTTGACTTCTTTGTGGTTGTACGCAAAGAAAAGCAGCATTACATGGCTGACCACATGTCCCGCATACCCACAGGAGAAGCCACTGGACAGGGCATACCTGACGATTTACCGGATGCTCATCTCTTTAACCTGTCTAGCGAGAGAGAATTGTTTAAAGCTGATCTGACGCCGTATTGGGCCGATGACATAGTGCAAGTGCTAGAGAGCAGACTACCTGAGAGACCCATTGAGAAGGCCAAGCTGAGAAGACTTATCCTGAAAATTCAGCCATACCAACTAATAGCCGGCCAACTCTATAGGTTGGGACAAGACGGTGTATTGCGCAGATGTGTATGTGAGCAGGAGATGCACGATGCCTTGAAAGAACCACATAGCAGAATCGTTGGAGGACACTTTAGCGGGGACACAACAGCCCGAAAGGTGCTACAATCCCAACTATGGTGGCCCACCCTTTTTCGCGATGCAGCTAAATTCGTAAAGCACTGCGATGAGTGCCAAAGGACCATTGTGCCTGTGCGGAAAGACAAGATGGAGTTGACCCCTGTCATAGCCCGACAACCCTTTGAAAAATGGGGCATCGATTTTATTGGACCTATCAGTCCCGCGGCACAATATTCCCAAGCTCGCTACATCATAGTGGCAATCGATTATCTAACAAAGTGGGCACAGGCACGAGCCACGAGGAAGAATGGTGCTAGAACTGCTGCAAAGTTCTTGTGGGAGTAGGTCATTTCACGGTTTGGCTGTCCAATCGAACTTGTAAGCGACCAAGGCACGTACTTCATTAATGAGGTGATTTCCCACCTGCTCTCTACCTTCCTAATAATCCATCGAAAGTCCTCTCCCTACTACCCTCAGGCTAATGGCCAAGCCGAATCCACGAATAAAATCTTAGTCAACGTGCTTACAAAGGTAGTGTCTACTTCAAGAAGTGACTGGGACAACAAGCTAATGGCAGCCTTGTGGGCCTATCGCACAGCTTATAAAACGGCTATAGGATAGACGCCCTTTAGGCTGACGTACGGAACTGAAGCCATTTTACCCTTAGAATTCTTCATCCCTAGCTTAAGGATAGCAGTCCAGGAGCGTTGGGAGGGAAGAGAGGCTTGGACCAATCGCTTAGCAGAGTTAGAGCGCCTAACAGAGACCCGACTCCTCGCCACTCACCCTCTGATTTGTGAGAAGGCTCGACGCAAGATGTGGTTTGACAAGCATGTCAAACAGCGAGACTTTGAACAAGGGGATCTTGTTCTGCTATAGTCTGTAAAAGGACATAAACAGAAGATGAAGTTTAGGGGGCTAGGGCCTTTCAGAGTACGCATGATTGGTAGAATAGGGAATGTTGAGTTAGAGACACTTGAAGGCGAAGGAATAGGCTTTTTTAATGGCAGCCGCATAAAGAAGTACTATCCTCCTTCCCATCCATTACATGAGCCACCCATGCTAGAACCCCCAGTGAACGTCTACATGGCTACTATAACCAACCTTACAGATCAGGACGAAGAAGCAGTGGCACCGGCGTATCTATGAATCACAGTCACAGCAGGAGCGACGTATTCTTTCGATGCCTTGATTGATGAAGGTGCCAACTACAACTTCTTGATGCATGACCATTGGACACACATTGGTCAACCGAAACTACAGCCCACTAATGCCAAACTCACCCGGTTTGGGGGTAATGCTTATTCACTCCTAGGGAAGTGCAAAATAGTCGTTTCTATCGAGTCTGAAAGTTTACTAGCTTTCTTCCATGTGTTGTCTGACACTAAAGGAGCTGGTAATATGTCACTATTAGGTCGTACTTTAAAGAAGCAAACGAACTATAATGTGGATTAGAAGCTAAACCGCATTTATCTTGCTATAGACAATGTGCGCATAGTGACGACTTTCAGCAAGGGCTATCCTAACTCCTCCACCATTATGAAGCCACTGATAGAAACCCCTATGACCACGTTTTAGCCCAAGTCTAAACAGAAAAAAACTAAGGCCTCATGCCAGGCTCTCGACCGTAGGCCCAAACACACCAAGAGTGCTCACAAGGCCAAGGAGTCCAAGCTCATATGGGTGCCAAAACAGCAAAGACCACATCCAGGTAGACCACCCAAACGTGATTCTAAACGCCAAAATAATTAGCCATCACGGCCTAAGAGGCAATCTAGACGCTATTGACGTAGACACACAACCACGCCGCGATGGATCCCCAAAGATCTCTTGTGAGCACAAGGATACTACGAGGGCAACCCCTGGATTTGGGTGCCTAAAAATGGCAAGTTTAAAAGCTCATCTACAGGTAACCTCACCCCAATAAGGGAGGCTTGCACACAGGGTACCCAGGGCATAGTCAGCAAACCATTGCCTGCTGTGGCTAGTAAGCCCCAGCTCATCTATCGACCAAAGCAAACGCCACAAGCCTTAGACTTACCTAATCCAGAGAACTTAAATACCCCCATGACTGCTAACTCAGAACCCAGCACAACTCCCATGCCCCCACAGCTTCCTACAGCACCTCAAAGTGCTTTGGAGTGCAAAGCCACACCTGTGACACCAATGATGGAGTCACCACTATCCAGTCCATTCGCACCATTCCCACCAGTAGGTCTTAAACCTTCCTATGTGGTATGACCTTTCCTTTCCTTGGCTAAGGACCTCGCTGTGACTTCTGGGGATGACTTAGTAACCTGCATCAAGATGTTGGACAAAACTTTCACTACATTCACTAGAAGTTATGAGAGGCTAGACCTAGGTCTTCTTGACAAAATACTTGCTTCGGATGTTCGTGCATTACCATGCACTTGGGAAGAATACGAACTTATGACCACTAAATTCCCCAAAGTTGCTACTGAACTGATAGCAAACGACGAAATCTCAAAGGAGCAAGCTGCCCTCAGAAGACTAATCACTTCATATTGTTGTCAAGATTGTGGGAGAGAAGGAAGGAGTCTCACTTGTAGCTTTCTTGCTTGCACAATGGGGGAAGACACACAAGGGTGGAGGCTGAAAATAGTTTTCCTCTTCTTAGTTGTGTAAGCCAAAAAGAACTCTCTTACAAAGAAATAGAAGAACCCTATATATGGGTCTCAAACCAAACTCAACTAACTAAGGTGGCATACTAACCAAGCCACGAACTAGAGTAGATAAGGATAGCTATCATGTAGCTATTATTCATGGGCGGTATACCAACCGCATCTGCAACTAACATGTCGGTGACATAAATGCACAATGGTCACCCTGGCGTATCACGAGTGGAGCTCGATATCTCAACAATTGTAAGCCTCCTCGTTCTGTTCCTAAGCACGAGTTGCAAGAGCTCACCCAGATGGCAAGCTCGCCTTCCACGTTCTTGCAGCAGTGGTTTGCTCTAAGAATCCAATGGGAGAAAAAAGGTTGCCGGATAATGACCAATGCTGAGCAACGCAGGGTAGTTAAAACCATCGAATATGACCCTACTTATATGGCACCTATCTCGTTTAGGGTTTTGGCCATCACCCGCAACCAACATTTAGACGACCATGTACTCGCTCACCCTTACATTGACCAATTCCTTATGGAAGAGGAATTACATGTTGCAAGCCGCCTTAATACTGGAGATCTCTTTCATGATGTCTTGACCTACATCTCCCAAGTCTCCATCCAACCATCTGCTCTTGATTGTCATGCCCAACTCGAATAAAATCCAAGCTTCTATGATTGGTTATTAGCTAAGTAAGTCAATCCACGAAAAATAGCATTTGCCTCGTACTTCCTGTGCTAATCCTAGGAAGGATTCCTTGAAAGATCCAAGACGAGGGGGGAGCAATGGGAGCAAGAGCAGAGCAAAATGAGAGTCAACAAAATGAGAGTCATGCTATCTAGTAGAATGTTATGATTAATTGAGTCTCAATGGAAGATACTGCAAAGGGAAAACAATAGCAATTGCTGCTGGGAGCCTGTCTCTAAAATTCAAGCCTCTAAGCAAGTATACCAATTTTTGACACATACATTTTTCTCTCAAAATTGAGTTTTGTTAGAAATAAGCTAATTTTTAAGCATTAATGTTGGCATGGTGTGTTGACAGGTAACCACCATGGCAGGACAAGACAAAGGGGGCAAACTCCCATTTTCTGAAGAAGAGATGACCAAGTTCGGCATCAGCGTCGAGATACGAGGATTCAGTCAATTCACATTCAAGCACACGCTGAACCTGGATGAGGCCATCTTGGAGGAACCTACAGTCAAAGAATTGGTGGACAGATGCCACCTCCACAAGTATGTGGAAAAGATGGGGCAGGCCGTGGATTACGGCATGTGTGCTGAATTTCTAAGGAACTTTGACAAGGGCAGGAACTGTGGCACTGTCACAGTGAGGATAGGGGAGTAGGAAAGAAGAGTTGAAGTGCCCCTCAATGCTGCAATCAGAGATAAGGCAAGGGAAAGTCCCTACTACATCCACTTCCTTCCTCTTTTGTGCCTACAACAACTGAAACCACGACTGCAACCACCACACAGCCCACACCTCCCCTCGACATGGCACAGCTAATGAACATGGTGCAAATGCTAGTGAGCAAAGTGGCCGAGATCGTGCCAGAAACCAGATTGAAAAGGCCCGCTGCCGCAGATGCAGAGTCACGGCAAGACCCTAAAAGACAAAGGCTGGAGGCATCAACCACCACCTCCCATACTCCCATGCCTGCTGACACTGACTATGACGCATATGTGGCTGAGCTACTAGCACAACTGGACAAGGCGAAAGACGAGAAGAAAGTGGCCTTGATGGAGCTAGAAAAAGAAAAAGAAATTCAGCTGCCCTTAGGCTAGAAGTCTCAAGGCAGGGAGCCAACCGATGAAGAGAAATAAAGGCCCTGAGGACCAGCTAGTAGCAAAAACAAAGGAAGCCCAAGTCAACGAAAGCCGCCTTAGACAAAGGCTGGAAGACGAAGAGCAAAACCTGGTGGCAGAGCAAAGGAGTCTAAAGCTACTAGTGCAGCAATACAATGATCTACAGCAAAAGGTCGCTCAAGTGAAAATGCTAAAACAGGAGGTTCAGGAAGGCGAAGCCAGTATACCACAAGAACATACCACGGAGCTCCGGTTGTGGCAGGAGCTAGAAGAACAAAACAGATTAATAAGTGAAATCGAGTTTCTGAAGAGTGAAGGGCCAAGAGTCTTAGCAGCAGAAGCAAAACGACTACAAGATGAAGTGCAAAGATTACAAGATGCATTGGAGACCTCCCAGGAAGATGTAGAGGCCCTCATGGCCATGGCTTTCAATCAAAAAAGGCTATTCCTTGCTGAGATCCAAAGCCAAGAGCAGCTGGTGCAGGAAAAATCAGAAGTACTGGCCGAGGTGCACCAAAGGCTCAACATTGTAGATCAAGCCAAAGGGATTGCTGAAGAGCAGCTGGCTCAGAAGTTAAGAGAAAGGAACCAGTTGTGGTTTTTAACAAATGAGCAGCAACAGGTAGTGATCACCCTGGTGAGCCAACTGGAGGAAGAGAGAAAAAGGATGGAGGAAAGGGCTATGGATTGGGAAAGGAACAATTTTGACAGGATGAGGGACTTCACCGAACGCTTGGCAGTGGTGGTAGAATGCGAAAGAATGCTTGCAGAAGCCAGGGTTGAAGCTGCCGAAATAACTACTAAAACACAGCGGGCAGGCCTTCCTCAACACGGTACTCCATGTCACACAAGTTGAGGGCGATGATCCAGTGGAAAAGGTGAAAAGAAAGTTGGAGCTAACCACCCGAGCTCTAAGATATGGTCTTCAAGAGCGGGAGCTCCCAACAAGTACAGGGATCACTCAGGAGCAACAATTCCACTACTTACGCTGTACGGGCCTTTCCACTACTGAGCTCAAGGAGCTAGGTTTTGAGGAGCATGAACAACCACCACCACCACCGCCCGTCATCCCATCTATGGTTGAGCGACATGTCGAAGAGGGTCCGGATTTCGAGCAAGGTGATGAAGAAGAGCAACAAAGAATGCCGAGTCCGCCTCAACCCGATCTCCCATAGGAAGAACCTACAGATGCCCCCATCTGCCTCAGTGCATAGTTGCAGTAAGGAGAAGAAGACAAGAATTAGCTGAGGAGGCCCAACGCCGAGCACGCACAATTTCAGGACAACTTCCTGAAGAGCCCATGCCACTGAGAAATGATACACATCCTGTAGACTGGCCCCAGGAGTTGGTCATTTGGCATCAGCGAGAGTTCCATAAAAGGCCATTTGAGCTTTCATTTGCTTTCCCACGCTCTCTAAATCGGGCCCTACCTCTAGGAGTCTTAGCCAAGATCAAGGATCTGGCTAATGAGCTCGCAAACAGGTGGATAGAAGAGAGGAGCATGATAATGGCTAGGTGGCGACAAGAGCCACAGGATTACTGGGAAGATAAGGTCAATGTGGTTATCAAAACCATCCAAGGCTATGAGGCATAGCTAAAATGGCAGAGGAGGATTTGGGACACCAATTTTGATGCATGGACCACCTTTTGCAGTTCATTCCCCGAAGAGCGCAATGATCCTATCTACATGCCCTACCCCAGTAGGCATGGAGTGGACTATGATAGAGACTTGCATGGGGATTACGACCTCCCAAAAATATATAATGTAAATGCTAGGAGTCCTGAGGAATGCTTAGTGTTTAGGTTAGAGGATATACTTCCTTCTATAAATTGTTTCCTTGTAGACTTCTCTTCCTGCCCAGATCCAGCGTTTTTAACCACTTGTAATTACCTCTGACTTATCAAATTCCTGCTATTCCAAAAACCCACAGCAGAGGAAGCCCATCTCCCCCTACTCTTCTTCGATATCAACCTAGGAATAGATAGTAGAGCTATGACTAGGTTAATGATGCGGGCTACTCTCCTTCCTTCCTTCTATCTAGAGCTCTTAGAAAATATGAGTGACACCTGCTTCACAAGGTGTAATCACCCTTTCTTGTCAACCACTCCTCTGAGAGCTAAGGCCGATATTAAAGAATACCTACAGAGTCGTGCATTCTTATCTCAATGCCTGCGACCGCCCCGTGATTAAATGGGTGTGATATGCCTTGCCAATTGTACTCCCTCTCTCATTCTTAAAAGGAAAAAAAAAAAAAGAAAAAGCCACAAGGAAACAAAGACAAGGTGACTGGAGAGAAAGACAAGAGAAAAAAATAGCAAAGCTGAAAGATGAATCTACTACTAAGCAGGTTAACAAGGAGAACACTTCACATGTGCTTGCAGTCTCCCTTCATTGTTATTGTGCACCACACTCACTGTATCTAGGGTTCTCCCTAGCCCCTTCCCCACTTCACACTTAAGGCACATCAAGGGCAGGACTTTCAGACCTATCACCCTAAGTTTTGCACCGCACCTCCAACAACGCACGAACTGGGTCCTCAAGTGTGGGACATTACCAAGGGCTTGCCCAAGGTTAGACCCATCTCCCAGTTCCACTGGCACGGGCATCATGCACTACACATTGAGGCAGACACACCCCCTAGGAAGTGCACAACTTTTCTTGCAGGTTCTGTTTGTGTTTCAAGAACTAGCTGCTTGGCTGAAGAAGATCATCCACTACATCCTCCAATGACAAGGAATTTTTCCATGAGTCGGACATGACTCCATTACTCCAACTTCAGGAGCTTCGCTGTGACAGGTTAAATGGCTCAACAGATTTCATGTTGCCCATCATTCGCCTACTGATGGTTGCCATGACCGAACCAAATCAAGCAGAAGGAAAACCCAGTGATGGATCTGCCATTGGCATAGATCTTGGAACCTCATCGTCTAATGATCCATGCCCAACGCCTCAAGATCTATGGATCGCTTATTGATTCCACAAGCCTGAAGACCTTTAACTCAAAGACAAGGATCTTCAACCACGGCCACGGATTTTCAAGGCAAACAGCATTTGGGGGGTTTCTCTAGAATAAATCCCTCCAATACCATCCTCCTAAGGGATTGCTTATTGCTTCAAGCATTTCGGATACTCAAAAGACAATTGGCTACATAAGGGGCGCCACAACAGTGTGAAAGATGCCGAGTATCTTCATGGAGTCTAAAGCACGCCGGAATCTCTCCTGGTTATTGTCATCAAACTCCATCACTTCTCATTCACAAGCATCAGTGTCATCTACCCACCACTTCCACCTAGCAACAGCATCATCTATCCCACTACTTCCCACCACAGTGCCATGGGACTGGCACTTGGCTAGGAGGGGGTAATGTTTACGGCAGCACAGAGGAGCGGGAAATGGAAAAAAGGAAATAGCAAAAGGCGTAGGACAAAAGGAAGAAAAAGGCACCTTAACCGATAACCAAACCCTAAAAAAATTAAAAGCACGGGCACGACCCTCAGGAAGTCTTAGAGTCGCCCAAGGAAAGTAAAAGAGTAAAAAGTGCACCATTAAGTGTGAAAGCGCTCCCAAATCCTTGTAAGAGAGCGCCAGGCTCACTCCTATGCAAATTGTATGCATTACTTGGGAATAGGATAGACTAGAATGGTGGGAAATGAGAAATGGGCCTAGGCTAATGGCCGGCCATGTAAAAATGGGGATGACTGCCCATGAAAAGTAGGGCATGTATATAAAGTTGAAAAGTGAATGAGAAGCTCATTCTTGTGTGTGGCCAAAGCTTCTTCTTCTTCTTCTCTTGTTTCTTGCCTTCTTGCTTGTGCTTGAGAGAGGGATTGAGAGAGTGTGAGGGAAGAGGGAAGAGGGAGTGATTGTGTGAGAGTGAGGGATCTTGGAGAAGAAGCTCTCCATCTTTTCTCTTCATCTTCCCCTCTTCTCTTCTCTTCTCTTGTCTCGCACGTGGCTATAGAGGACGAAGCTCATGGGAGAGGGATTGAGGTTGCTTGAGCTTGCTTGAGCTTGCCTCAAGGATCGTGGAGCTACCGGTGTGCAAGAAAGAGGAGGGTTCTCGATCGAGCATCAAGGTAAGCTCACTACACCCGTAAGGTAGGCATTGCGTGTCGACTATGTGAGAGGTAGCCATGGCCGCTCGGTTCGAAACACTTGAGCAATAAGTGGTCCGTAGGTCTCGGGGTAGAGCTTGTAGCTCCCCTTCAGTGGTAGAGGACAAGTCTATTGAGCTTGTCAAGATCTACTGATGAGAATCCTGTAGATTTTCTCACTAAAAGTCTCTCAACGGAATGTTTTGCATTCCTTAGAAATTTGATGGGCATAGGATAAGATGACATCTATTCCTCATCTTGTTGTACTTTATGTACATTTGTACTGTGTCACTTTTTTTTCTTATTGTCTCCTCATTAAGAGCACATACACCTTTAAGTGGGAGGTTGTTAGGGGTAAAGGTGCTTGTTCCTAACCACGTATGTATCCATTACATTGATAGTATCCGCACACATGTGCACGACGGTAGGTGGCAGGTGCCCATCAGTGCCACTTGATTCTTTATTCTTTCATCAGTGATATTGGAATAATGGAAGGCTATTCACACATTGTGACTATTGGAATTCCCACATACAATGTGTGTGTCTCTCTCTTGCTCTCTTGCTCCATCCACCACAGCTCTTGCTTTTTTGTTGCTTCTACTTGTGCGCTTCCACTTGGGCTCTACCTTTCACATAAAGATCCCTAGATGAGTAGCCCAGATTCTTCAACCACGATCTACATCACAACCAGTCAACCACCATTCTCATATAAATTGTGTTTCATGACATTTATTTCAGACCCATGATCGAGCAATGCAATACATGGAGTCTCTTGTTCTATGATCTTCACTATAGTCTCTATAGTGAATCTAGGCCAATGTGTGTGTGAATAATGGCTTCTAAAAATGAAGCCGTATCTTTTATTCTCATGAGACAATAGCTACATAATACCTCTTTGAGTAGTGCTGTTCACAACAACATTTTCACCCAACACATTTTCAGCTTCAGCCTGCTTTAAAACAACAATGGATTCATCAGTAGACTCTAATTGAATCCCTTACAAACCCATATTCTCATCAACATGCACCAATGTCTGAGTGGTTTCTCCCATGAAGTGCCTTTTTCTCTTAATAATATCTATAATTTCATCATGAAATTTGTGCTTCGCAAGTCCTAGTGCCTCACCAATCAACCTTGCTATTAAGGATCCACTCCTCAAGCATGTTCTTAATATGAGTGATATTCTTTATGTCTGACTACAATCTATACCCATGCTACTTGGCTTTATTATTTCCTTCTTACTTCTTATCTTGTACAACAGGTCAAGAGTGATGCATGCTTTACAATGAACAATACAAACCCTTATAATGGGACAATTGCTCAAATCCTCTAAGTCAATAGCTTTAGAAATACCCTAAAATCATTGTTGTAAATTAGCTCTAATCATACACATATGCACAAAATTCATGTTTTATTTCTACATCTATGTGGCATGAGGTAGCTCCTACCACATATGAATACTATACCAAGCAATAGGAAATATTGAACCTTGTCAAGTCTTTGTATGGGCACCAAAATACCACTTCAGCCCTCAATTGATTATTTATTATAGTAGTAAATAATGACTCATATACAGCTCTAATTCCTCCTAAAACTTGGTTTCATATAAGGACAAAGCATTCTCGAAGGATAGTAGGGAGTGATATGCACCTAAGATATGACCTTGGAATCACTATTAGAGCTCAAAAGCTCTTTGGACAGCAAGCTGCCCTATTCTTTTCTCTATTGTACCTTGTTATTTACAACTCAAAGAAGCTCCAAATCCCTCCTATGGTAGCCAAAAATCATCCCTAAAAGATAGGGGACATTGAGCCATGTTCTTAAGTGATAAAGCAAGAAATTCCTTGTGAAGATTGAAAGCACTCATGCCCTATTCTTAGCTTCCTAGAAACTGTAGAGGGAGCTCACACTCGACTGCCAAGATCCACGGACTGCTTATTGCTTCAAGCGTTTCAAGCGAGCTCTAATGGCTATCTCTCACCTAGCCGACACACCGTCGATCCTACGAGTGTAGTGAGCTTACCTTGATGTCGATGTGAGTAGCCTCCTCCCTCGCACACCTCGGTAGCTCCACGATTCTTGATGCTAGCTCAAGCCTCCTCCATCTCCAAGCTCCATCCTCCATAGCCGCGCGCGCGAGAAAAGAGAAGAGAAGAGAAGAGAAAAAGAGAAGAAGAGAAGAGGAGATGGTGAAGAGCTTCACCCTCTTGATCCCTCACTCCCACACACTCACTCCCTCACACTCTCACACTCCCTCTCTCAAGAGCACACACAAGCAAGAAGAAGAGAAGAAGATGAAGACTCCTTTTGCCACACACCAAAAGAATGAGCTTCCATTCATTTTTTGAACTTTATATACAAGCCCTAAAATCCCATGGGCACCCATCCCCTTTTTTACATGACCGGCCATTGTGGCAAGGCCCTTTTTCCATTTTACTCTTCTAGCATTATGCCTTTAGCCTACACCCGTCTAATATTTTACAATTGGCACAGGAGGGAGCCTGGCGCTCTTTTATAAGAGTTTTCCAAGTTTTTGAGGCGCTTTTCATTTAAAATTGCGCTTTTTGTCCCGGCTTAGCTTTAGCGGTCGCCTGCATGTCTTTGCTCTTTTTTCGTGCTTTTTCTGCTTTTTCCTTCATTTTCTGCCATCTTGACTCAGGGTTAACATTACCCCCCTCCTAGACGGGTGCCAGTCCCATGGCACTTCTGTATTGTTGCAGAGTGGTAGGTAGTTGGACAAATGATGATGTAAAGGGGAGGGCCACGTGGAGATTCAGGTGCTCGTGGAAGCTGAGGAATGATGGTTGTCAAAGAAATTAAATGGATAGCGAGTGGTTGACGAGGCCTCCGAAGTTGGTGGTTTATTGCTTTCTGTGATGCCTGACAGGAGAAGGTGATGTGCTCTACCTAAGGGGAGTGTCTACCGTACCATGTTAGTGTACTGTGCTCGTGCTAGTAGAATGGGGAGGTGGGTCTAACCGCAGGCAAGCCTAGGTAATGTCCCACACTTGAGGACACCATTTGTGCCGAGGGAGGTGCGGTGCAAGTGGCTTAGGGCGACAGGTCTAACCATAGGCGAGTGTTACCTCCCTAGGTATGTCCTGCCCTTGATGTGCCCTAAGGGTGAAGTGAGGGAGCAAAAGGGGCTAGGGGGTTAGGAGCGGAGCCGGCCGACCGAAGCCACCGGGCACGCCTAACTTGAGAACCTCTAGATGTAGTGATAGTGCTTATGTGGTGATTGAGTGCTTCTACAAGTGAGTGCTTGTGTTGTCATGCTTTTTGCTTTGCCTTTCTTTCTTAGCTTTTCTCTTTTTGTACGTCCTTTGCTTTTCTTTTCTTTTCTTTTCTTTTCTTTTTTTTGTTAATAAGGGAAGAAGTTACAGAGGAGGATATGGCTACTGTTGCTCACTCTGATCATGTTGGGAAGAAGGTTGGGGTTTGCGGGATCTATTAAGGAAGGGTCGGCTTTGCAAATACCTATGTAGATCGAGGCGGGTTTGGAGTGTGGTGGTGGAGAGGAAGGATGATTACAAGTCAAAAATCGGCCGTCGCTCACATCCTCTAAAAGGGTTAGACAAAATGAGGGTAGGAGCGTGGCTCGCATCATGAGACGGGCCATGGCACAGCTATTAATCATGTTAGGATCGAAGAAGAGAGGGGGTAAGTTGCGCTCTTGCGGAGTGGGATCTATCCTAAGGAGAATTCTAAATAGGCAAAGGTAATTACAAGTGGTGATAAATGATGGGTCTGGGCAAGAGAAGAATGTGTCTAGGACATGTACAATGGCATTATATAGATCGCTAGGGGTGAAGGTAAGAGCATCCTCGTAATTTGTACAATTAGGGTTGTAAATGATTGGGAAATCGTACCTTCCATGGGCACTTGGGTCAAAATCGACTCCAATCCTCCAAGGGTATGGCATGTGAGTGGGATCATTACGCTCGGAAGGGAGTGCATTGCAAAAGGTCATCCAAGTGTCCATATTCATCAAACATAACCTTCTCCTCCACATAGGCTAGCTTTCGAATCCTGGCATAGATCTTGGCGGTTTCAATATCTTGTTCTGCCAGTATTCGCTATCTACATTGCTCCATGCAGTCAGATGCTACTCTCTTTCCAGCAACCACTTGTCTCTTAGCCTTCCAGCGACACCTATGACTTCATCCACCACTTTAATGGGTAAAACTCTTCTTAAGTTCCTGGGGAAGCTAAAATCAAAGTCATAGGGTTGTCTATTCAACTCCTGTTGCTCCCAGGCAGTGATGTCTGCTTGAAAGCACGCAGGACGCTCTTCTAGGGTGGGCAGAATTGGCAATGCGGCCGCTATCACTAGCCGAGCCCTCTGTCTAGCCCTGACCTCTTCAATAAGCTTCCTCTGCCTTTCTTCTTGAGCGGCTGCTCTCTCTCTGCGGATGGGTTAGTGGGCGGCTGGTCTTCTGGTGGTGGCGAAGGGGGTGGATGGACCAACTCCTCCTTTTGAGGCCCCATTTCGAAATTGAAGTCGATCTCATCTCCCTCTTGCCGTTGCTCTTGCTGCACTGCCTCTGCTGTGAAGCCCAATGAGTCTATCTCCTGGGGAGATAGCCCTACCTCTAGTAGTGAATTACGTTGTTCTTCCAGGCTTGGGCTGGCTCTTGTCATTCGATCCGGCAGCTGTAGTCCTGCTTTTAGTGCTCTACGTGCCATGCCTAGTTTCTTGCAGGTTGTTTCCACGGTCTCGTTGTCTTCTGGCACTGTTACGTTCAGCAGGGTGGTCATGAAAGCACGTTGTTGAGCATTGAAGCTCATGGAGACGACACCTGCCCTAGTTTCCACCATCAGTCTATCTTTCTCTAGCTGTCCTAGGCGTTGGGCGAGAGTCTTCACCCGCCTTTCATTGTGAGTGGCCCACTCCTCGGCCCTCTTTCTCATATCCTCCAGACTCTCGTCTTGCCTTTGAGCTAGCACTATCAGTCGCTGCTCTTGGTCTTGCATGTCCTTCTTCAGCTGTACCTGTTTCTCTTGCTCCGCACTCAGCTCTTGTTTTAACTTTTCTATCTCTTGCTCATACCTACGAGCTCTTTCTTCTCGTACCACTTCCAGGTCATTCACATTCTTCTATATCTTCTCCCCCTAGGCCTGCATATCCTCGCAAAATCCTACAAGTTCATCATTTCGCTGTCTTAAAGATGCCATGACCTCGGCATCTTCACTGGCCTTGGTCTCATACTCGGCTTTCGCATCCTCCTTTTCCTGGAGCTGCCCTTTTAGCTCATGTAGTTCTCTCTGAGTTGCGGCTAGCTGCCTTGTTGTTTCCAGCTAGAAGGCAGCTCTAGCCTCTTTCTCAGCTTCCAACTCAGCAGCCGCTGCTTTCTTCTCTTCCTTCGCCTTTTCCAGCTGAGCTAGCAGCTGCTTCACGTATTCATCACATTCTTGTGCTTGCATGCCTGTTGTGGGAACGGAGGTGGTGGAAGTTTCTGTTTTTTGTCTCTTTGGGTCCCTTTGTGACTCTGCATTAGCAGTTATAGGTCTCTTAGTTCTGGGAGCAGAGGGCGTGACCTCTCCTCCTCCTTGGCCCATTTGCTTGTCAACCAAAAACTGCACCCACTCCAAGACATTGCTGGGATCGACCTTGGGAGTAAAGCCTTGGGTGCCGGTGGTAGTGGGCGTTGTCGTGATGAGAGTGGCTGGTGTGGTAGGTACAAAGAGAGGGGGAATTGGCGCCATTGGTTCTTTGCCTTTTCCTTCTGCTGGGGTGGGGGTGTGATTTCTGGCACACTGGTACTGGACCCACGTGCTTCTGTTCTGCATGGGCTCTTTGCACCCTCCTCATCTCTTTTGTGCTGCTCCTCAATGGAGCGACGGGTGGCCAGCGCTATTTCTTCCTCTTCCTTTCTTCTCAACTCCTCTTCAGTCTTCTTCCTCTCCTCCTCTGCCTTCTTTGATTCCATCTCAGCTAATCTTGCCTCCTCTTGCTCCTTTTTTCTCTCCTCCTCATCCTTGAGTGACTCCCTCCGAGCCCTCTTTAGATCTCCTTTTTCTTTTTTCTTGTGCTCTTCTTTCCTCTTTCCATACAGGGCTTTCGTTCTTTGTTTTGTGTGCCTCTGTGGGCTACCCTGGGACTCTCCCTCTTCATCTTTGTCAGTCTCTGTTTCATCTGAAGACCCGTGCTGTTCTTTTGTGTGAGGTGGGGATTGTGACGGGGTGACTCGTCACTTCCTTCTTCGGCTCCCTTCTTATCTTCTTCTTCCCATCCTTGCCCTAGTGCTTCTTGGATTATGGCAGTAAGGACTCCTCCAAACCCTATGGTTGAGGCCTTGGAGGACGATGCCTTGCGTTTTGATCTGGATGATGGGGATTCTCCTCCGGCGGCTCTTCCTCCCGTTGCTAGAGCCTTAGCTGAAGCCTCTATGGTTCTCCTCACAAACCCGTTCAAGCTTACCTCATCCAATGATTGTGCCGCAATGCTGTCGAGTAGAGGCACGTATGATCCGGCTCATTATGGAGTTGTACCTTTGGCTCGAGAACAAAGTGTGCACCATTTTTGCTTGGAGCTGGATATCCGAGTTTGGGATGTCTGCCAAGCTAATCCCATCGTTGGTATGGACCTTCACCTTGTCCATTCCCAACATGGTGTAGATGTCCTCTTCGGCTTTCTTTCCACTTTATTTGGTAGCCCCAGTGCCCTCTCCACCAATTCCGGGGTCAGCTCAATCTGTACTTGCCGGGTGGCTTCATTCTCGTGCACCGTGATGGTGCCTCTGTTTTCGTTAAAGGCGCACAAAAAGTCAGCTCACTGGGTGTAGTCCACCCTCTGGCCCACTGCTTCTAGGTATTTCTGTAGATGGCACTGGTCTATAATCTGGCGCACTGTCGGCTAATCAATGGCCACAAGGTTGAAGATGTGACGGAATTTCAACTAGCTAAAGGCTCTAGTCTCCACCGTGAGCCCGTACTTCGCTTGCTCCTCCTCCGAGAAGGGGAGCTTGCCAGCCTTATCCTGGCTTGCCATGATAGATGCCTGCAAGTTCAGCCATTTCCACTATTAGTGCTTTTTGACAAGTAACTTGCTGAAAGAAGAAAAGCATAGCAGATTTTATTGATATGAAATATTTTGAGTATAGCCTTAACTTTTCTTTTCAGACTTTTACCATTACATTTTACCATTGCATTTCAACTTTTATTGACATTTCATACTTGGTTCACTTTTTAAATTCCACCTTATCCCCTCCCCCTTTAGAACGAGAAGAATCCATCCCAGGATTGGAGGTTGAGAGGACAAGGGCATTCAGCATATACAGAGCATCGGTCTATTTGCACAGGAGCCAAGCATAGAAGTTGGGGTTGTACTCTAGCTGAGCTTCACGGTCTAATTCGAATGGACGGATACCCACGTGCGTGATGTATGTCAGAACATTGGTTAGGAGATCGCCATAATCGACACGACTAGCAATGTGAAGTTCTTCCTCTGTTAAGAGGCGGTCAAGGTAGGGATGCCCCCTGATGTGCTCTTCCATGGGTCGGCCATGAAGAGTGGTTAATACTCGATACAAGGTTGGCGCGACGTAAGTGGGATCGTACTCTACTATTTTGATTATGCGGCGCTGCTCAATGTTGGTGATTATGCGGCACCCCTCAACTTCCCATTGCAGCCTAAGAGTGTACCAATGCTTCAAAAACGTGGAGTCAGTATCAGCAAGCTTGGATAACTCTGTGATTTCCTGATCAATGATAGCAGAAGTGGTTCGCTGATCGTAGGATGTGATGAGATGTTGTTTAATGGGTTGCTCTTTGGAGATATCGCTGTTGAGCAACTCAGCAACAGAGCGAGAAGCTTTTGCAAATGCGAATTCAAAGGTCTCCCAAGAGCAAGGCATATTGCGCAATTTCGTTGAAAAGGGTTCTTCTAATAGACCTAAGTCCAAGTGATCGTAGTTGAGGGCTAGCGACATGAAGGTGGCATCGAGTCGTTTAATGCATTCCACCATGTCATCCCCGTTGTCCTCAGCGAGGTTAGCGGCCATTGCTAAAAAGGATTTTCGTTCATAGGAGGGTGTAAGGCCAACAGGTGGTCGAGGTTTGACAGAACAAGAGCTTTTGACAACGAAGATGGGCAGTTGGAAGTTTCCTTGAGCCTGCAGTTGGGCTGTTTGGAATATGGGTCGGTCAGCCACAACAGATGGACTACTGCATTCAGGTTTTCTTTGGGGAGTCGGATTGACTTGGTCGGATGATGCCTCCTGTGATGGTGATTGTTGCTTGGGCCGATAGGCCTGTGCGACTCTCTTGGGCCGAAGCGTAGATGAGTCGGATGGCTGGGGCTCTGGAGAGCACTGTGGCTTATGGTTTTGAGGTGTTATGGGACGTGGGCTGATCAAGCTTAAGGGTGGCATATGAATAGTGCCTCTAGCCATGGGGGCCTTAGGGATTCAAAGCCAGGTATTTCCCTCGTAGTAGCCCTGCGCATGCAAGAGGGCTTTAGGGACCCATCTTTGCTTGATCACACGGCGCTTCCTGTGATTGCGTCTTGGCCTCCTAAGTTTAGAGTTCTGGGTCCTATGATGATAGGAGCGTCGACTCCTAGGCGGTCGTTGCGGCTGTTTAGGTACCCATTGAAGGTGAGGCTGTTGGGCCTTAGCTTTGGCTGCTATTGTGGGTTGCGGTTTATGGAAGTTGGGGAGTGGTGGCCGTACACTACCCCCTCCTTAGTCTTGCCTACGGATGTTTCTACTGGTGGCTTTGCAGACGGTGATGGTGTTGCGCAGCCCTTGCTGAAAGCTGTGACAATGCACATGTTGCCTATTGCTAGGTGGATGCGCTATGACTCATAATCAACATTGCAATGAGTCTACTTTTTGAAGGTTTGCCCCAGCAGTGACTCCGTGCCTGTAGCACTTGGCAATACGTAAAAAAGCATTGGAACAGTCTCAGACTCGATAGAAATGGCGACTCTGCACTTGCCGAGAAGTGCATATGAGTGGGCCCCATATGGGCTTAATTTGGCAGTTGTGGATTGAAGTAGTGGTTTGCCAAGTTGGATCCAATGACTGTGGGTTAAGACATTGAAGTCTGCTCCCTCGTCGATCAAGGCGTTGAAAGCGCATGTTTGCTTGGAAGTGACCGTGATACGGAGGTAAGCGGGTTCTACAGCTTCCTCATCCTCTTCATTGATGTCAGTGATTGTAGCTACTCATACTTTGACCAACGGTTCTAACAATGGTGGCTCATGCAAAGGATGTGTGGGAGGGTAGTACTTCTTGACATGACTGCCATTGAAGAAGCCTATTCCTTCACCGTCTAGTGTCTCAAGCTCGACATTTTCGATTTGGCTGATTGCACAAACCTTGAAGGGTCTGAGACCTCTAAATTTCATTTTTTGCTTATGCCCCTTAACTGAGTAAAGGAGCACTAAGTCACCCTGTTCAAACTCGCGCTACTTGACATGCTTGTCAAACCAACTATGTTGACATATCGAGCTCCACTCGTGATACGCCAGGGTGGCCGTTGTGTATTTATGTCACCGACGTGTCAGTTGCAGATGCGGTTGGTACACCGCCCATGAATAATAGCTACATGATAGCTATCCTTATCTACTCTAGTTCGTGGCTCAGTTAGTATGCCACCTTAGTTAGTTGAGTTTGGTTTTGAGACCCATATATAGGGTTCTTCTATTTCTTTGTATGAGAGTTCTTTTGGCTTACACAACTAAGAAGAGGAAAATTGTTTTCAGCCTCCACCCTTGTGTGTCTTCCCCCATTGTGCAAGCAAGAAAGCTTCAAGCGAGACTCCTTCCTTCTCTCCCACAATCTTGACATGGTATCAGAGCCTTGTTCGTGGTAAGGAGCTCAAGAAAGCAAGCCAAGCTCGCGGTGTTCTGGTAAGAGGAGCAGTGTTGCTTTCATTTTCTGTTTTGGGAGCAGATCTCTGCAGGTAGCACAGCCGGAAAGTGCAGGAGTGCATTGTCTCAGGTTGAGACGCCCTTCGCGGTGAAGCAAGAGGGCAGTATATGCTGCGGGATAGAGCTTTAGCTCTTGGCGACCCTGTTTTTTTTATTTGAGGCCATTTCGGGGCCTGTTTTGGAGGCGGAAGTTTTCTGCACGCACTCAGAAAAAGGCTCAGTTTTATGCTGTTCAGCCACTGTTCTACAGGTCGGTGAAAAGTTACTGTAGAAATTGCATTGTATGCTTGTGCGCAGAGACATTGGGAGTTTCAGAATCATCCTTGGTTCCTGTTTATGCAAAATCGTCACTAGGAAGTGATTGTGTGGTCAAATACCACTTTCGCCAGTTTTGCAGATTTGCCCTTGTGAGGGTGAAGCTGAGTTTTTGCAGTGACAGAATTTTTTTGCAGTGTTCTGTAATGGCATCTAATTCTCTTTCACAGATTGTCACTGAAAAGCTTGACAAGAACAACTTCCAAGCATGGAAGTTTAGAATGACGAATTTCCTTATGGGAAAAGGATATTGGAAATTTGTTGCAGGAAATGAAGAAGAACCAGTTCTTCCTGATGTTCCCAATCAACAGCAAATGCAGGCATTCAAAACATGGCATGAGAGAGCCAGAAAAGTTATGTATTGGCTGTCTATCAGTATTTCAGACTCTATGATTGTGCATATTCAGGATGCAAGTACGCCAAAGGAGGCATGGGATACTTTGTCAAAAATGTACAGCACAAATACGCAAGCCAGGAAAATGCAGCTCAAGCAAGAGTTGCATAATGTGCAAAGAGAAAGTATGAGCATCAACGACTACCACATGAAGGTGAAGAAGATTGCAGATGCACTTGCTTCCATTGGGTCGCCAGTGGAAGATGATGATTTAGTTTCCGTGACCTTGAATGGTCTAGGAAAGGATTATGCACAGTTTCGGACATCCATTTCAGTTCGTGAAAGATTTCCTGATTTTGAGGAGTTGATTGCTCTTCTAATTTCTGAGGAACAGAGAAATGGTGGTGCATCTTCTTCAGGAGGAACTTCAAAAGAAGCTGTCTTCTACTCAAATGCTGGAAGAGGTAGAGGCAGAGGTAGAGGAGGCCGATTTGGAGGCCGTGGTAGAAATCAGAATATGCAGCAAACTCAAGAAAACCAGTCCTATGGAGGAGGACGTGGTAACTCTAGAGGCAGGGGGAGCCAAAGAGGTCGTGGTGGATGGCAAAGAGGTCAAAATGCAAACAGTAATGTTGAATGCTACTACTGTGGTAAAATGGGTCATATGGCTAAAGACTGCTATAAAAAGCAGAATGACATCATGAATGGAAAACTGCAACAAGGGAATTATGCATCTTCTAGCAGACAGGGTGATGACAGAAATGAGCATTTGTTCATGGTGCAGCACATGAACAATTCTGTGACAAGTGCAGAAGAAAACAATGATGTATGGTATGTTGACTCAGGTGCATCAAACCACATGACAGGTCATGCAGAATGGATGGAGGATGCAAGGAAAATGAAAAAACCAGGATTTGTGGAGACTGGTGATGATACTGCACATCCTATTGTGCAGATTGGAAAAATTCCCTTGTCTATGCAGGATGGGAAAAAGAAATACCTGTCTGATGTATTTCATGTCCCGAATATCACCAAGAATCTGGTCTCTGTTGGTCAAATGGTTGAACAGGGCTTGCAGGTCAGATTTAATCCTCATGGATGCTTTGTTGAGGATATGAAAAATAAAGGTCGCTTGATAGCAAAAGGAAAGAAGAAGGGCAGAATGTTTACATTGGATGCAGACATGTCTGAATTGAGTGCAGCCATGTTTGCACATGGGACCGGTGTAGTTGCAGATATTGATATCTGGCATAAACGCATTGGTCATGTTAATGTACAGCGACTTAAATCAATACAGGCCCAAAATATTGTTGCAGGATTGCCAAAATTCAAGGTTGCAGAAATGCATAAGGTATGTGAAGCCTGTCAGTTTGGAAAACAGGCAAGGAAACCATTCCCTAGACATGTTCAAGAGAGTGAGAAGCCATTGGAATTAATCCACTCTGATGTGTGGACTACTAAAGCTGCATCTCTTGGAGGCTGTCATTATTTTGTCACTTTTATTGATGACTATAGCAGAAAAGTTTGGGTGTATTTTATGAAAAAGAAAAGTGAAGTTTTTGGGCATTTCAAAACCCTTAAAGCTATGGCTGAAAAAGAAACAGGTCTGCAAATAAAATGCCTGAGGTCAGATGGAGGGGGAGAGTACCTCTCAAATGAGTTTGCAAAGTTCTTGCAGGAGCATGGCATAAAGCAGCAATATTCATGCAGTTATACCCCACAACAAAATGGAATTGCAGAAAGGAAAAACAGGCATATTGGAGAGGTATCTCGTGCCATGCTCAATGAAAAAGACTTGCCAGATTTTTATTGGGCTGAAGCAGTTGCTACAGCAGTCTACATAATGAACAGGACTCCCACTGCAGCAATACATGGAATGACTCCAGAGGAGAGGTATACTGGTAGGAAACCAAATATTTCTCATTTGAAAATTTTTGGTTGCATTGCCTATGTACATGTGCCAGATGAGTTGAGATCCAAGTTGGATCCAAAAGCTGAAAAGTGCATCTTTATTGGTTACTCTCTGCAGCAAAAAGGGTATAGATGCTATAACCCTTCTACTCGTAAGTTTACAGTGAGCAGAGATGTTGTTTTTTATAAGATGAGTAGCTGGTATAAACCAGTAAATGTGATTGATGATGTAGATGCACAAAATGGTAATGCTGTACAGAATTCACAGCAGCAGTCACAAAATATTAGTGGACCTGGAGCGTCCTCTAGCAGTGGTTCACATTCTTCGCCATGGACAGGCAGATTGAGATCAGGAGAATCTTCTCAAAGTAATGCAGATAGTGGTATGCAGGTATCACGAAAAGGAAAAGAGAAGGTTGATCAGCCCATGTTTGATGTGAATGCAGGTCACTCTTATGTGGATGGTGAATCCAGTGGCTCAGAACAGAGCATTGATGATGAGTTGGGTATTCCTTCTATTGTTACACCTGGAGTAAGGAAGACCAGGGATGTTTTGAGAGCACCTGGGAGTGAACCCACTTTGCGCAGGTCTACCAGAGTTAGGTATCCTGTGGATAGGCTGAAATATGATGGATTTACAGCCATTCACTATGCATATATGGTCAAGGTGATACAGGAACCAGAACCCACTTCTTTTGAGCAAGCCATGGGAAAAGAAAAATGGGAGAAATCCATGGATGAAGAAATGGATGCCTTGGAAGCAAACGCTACATGGGAATTGGTACCTTTGCCTAAAGGTAAAAATGCAATTGGCTGTAAGTGGGTTTATAAGGTGAAGCACAATGCTAATGGTTCTGTGAACAGATACAAGGCAAGATTAGTAGTCAAGGGGTATGCACAAACATATGGCATTGACTATGAAGAAACATTCAGTCCGGTTGCAAGGATGGCAACCGTAAGAGCAGTCATTGCTATGGCTGCATCAAAGGGATGGTCTTTACATCAGATGGATGTAAAGAATGCCTTCTTGCATGGTGATTTGCAAGAAGAGGTCTATATGGAGCAGCCACCAGGTTATGTGCATGCTGTTCATCCTGAGTTTGTTTGTAGGTTGAAGAAAGCCTTGTATGGCTTGAAGCAAGCACCTAGAGCATGGTCTGACAAGATAGGACAGTATCTTGTCACTATTGGCTTTCAGATTTCCAAGGCAGATTTCTCACTTTATGTGAGAAAAACAGAGAAAGGTATTATGCTACTTGTCATCTATGTTGATGATTTGATTATGACAGGTGACAGTGATGAAGATATCCTTCATCTGAAAATGCTATTGAAGCAGAAGTTTGAGATGAAGGATTTGGGAGAGCTGCATTATTTCTTGGGCATTGAGGTGATTAGATCACCAAGTGGGATACAGCTCTTGCAGAGGCAGTATGGATTGGACATGCTGTCCAAATATGGGATGACAGGCTGTAAGCCTATTTCAGTTCCTTTGGAGCAGAATGTGAAGCTGAGCGCAGATGCAGGTGAGCTTCTGGAAGACCCTACTATGTACAGACGCATAGTAGGAAGCTTGATTTATATGACTATTACCAGGCCAGATTTGAGCTATGCTGTTGGATTGGTAAGTCAGTTTATGCAGGCTCCAAGGAAACCACATTTGGATGCGGCTAGACGTATACTCAGGTATGTGAAGTCCACATTGCAGTATGGACTATTTTATGAGACTGGGATTCAGATACAGTTGCATGGATACACTGATGTTGATTGGGCTGGTAGTATTTCTGATAGACGATCTACCAATGGATATGTGTTCTCTTTTGGGAGTGCTGCAGTCACTTGGAGCAGCAAGAAACAGCCTACAGTTGCCTTGTCGAGCACAGAGGCTGAGTACAGGGGTGCAGCAATGGCTGCATGTGAGGTAGCTTGGTTGCATAAGCTACTTTATGATATGCATCAGTCTACAGATGGGCCAGTTGTCATTTATTGTGACAACATGAGCAGTATACACTTGGCAAATAACCCAGTCTATCATGCTAGAACAAAGCACATTGAGGTGCATTATCACTATGTGCGAGAGAGGGTTTTACT
The DNA here is from genome assembly GCF_053477565.2 of Lygodium microphyllum. Lineage (NCBI taxonomy): Eukaryota > Viridiplantae > Streptophyta > Polypodiopsida > Schizaeales > Lygodiaceae > Lygodium > Lygodium microphyllum. Next base: position 36,055,372 of record NC_141145.1, read on the forward strand.
AGGTCTTATTGATCTAGTTTATGTCAGCACAGAGGATCAGGTAGCTGACATATTCACGAAGGCATTGGGCGCAGAGAAGCTGCGCAAGTTCAGAGACCTGCTTGGTGTGCAGGAATTGGGATTGAGCTCGAGGGGGAGTGTTGACATATCGAGCTCCACTCGTGATACGCCAGGGTGACCGTTGTGTATTTATGTCACCGACGTGTCAGTTGCAGACGCGGTTGGTACACCGCCCATGAATAATAGCTACATGATAGCTATCCTTATCTACTCTAGTTCGTGGCTCAGTTAGTATGCCACCTTAGTTAGTTGAGTTTGGTTTTGAGACCCATATACAGGGTTCTTCTATTTCTTTGTATGAGAGTTCTTTTGGCTTACACAACTAAGAAGAGGAAAACTGTTTTCAGCCTCCACCCTTGTGTGTCTTCCCCCATTGTGCAAGCAAGAAAGCTTCAAGCGAGACTCCTTCCTTCTCTCCCACAATCTTGACAAACTCTTGCGTCAGGCTTTCTCACAGATAAGTGCGTGGGTGGCTAGAAGATGAGTCTCTGATAGGCGTTCAAGCTCGACCAGGCGTTGTGTCCATGCCTCCTTCCCTTCCCACTGTTCTTGAAGTGCTATTCGCAGGCTAGGAATGAAGAATTCTAATGGTAGAATTGCCTCAGTTCCATAGATCAGCCTAAAGGGGGGTTGGCCGACATCCATTTTATAAGTTGTGCGATAGGCCCACAAAGCTGCCATTAGCTTGTTGTCCCAGTCACTACGTGAGGCTGAGGCTACTTTAGTCAGGACATTAACAAGAATCTTATTAGTTGATTCTACCTGGCCATTCGCCTGAGGGTAGTATGGTGAGGATTTGCGATGGATAATGAGAAAGGTGGACAGGAGGTGCGCTATCACTTCATTGATGAAGTGCGTGCCTTGGTCACTAACCAGTTCTATGGGGCAGCCGAATCACGAGATCACTTGCTCCCATAAGAACTTGGCACTCGTCCTAGCGTCATTCTTACGTGTCGTTCTTGCCTCTACCCATTTTGTGAGGTAGTTCGTGGCTACAATGATGTACTTGGCTTGTGAGTACTGCACCGCAGGACTGATGGGTCCTATAAAGTCGATTTCCCATTTTTCGAAGGGTTGTCGAGAGCAATAATTGGGGTCAACTCCATCTGATCCTTGCGAATCAGGACTTTTGTCCGCTGGCACTCGTCAATGCTTGACGAATTGCGTGGCATCGCGGAAAAGTGTGGGCCACCACAGTTGAGACTGCAGCACCTTCCATGCTGTTGTGTCTCTGCTAAAGTGTCCTCCCACAATTCCGTTGTGTGCCTCTGAGAGCACATCGTGCATCTCGTGCTCGCATACGCATCTACCCAGCAATCCATCTTGCCCCAACCTATAGATTTGGCCTGCAATCAGTTGATAGGGCTGGATCTTAAGGATTAATCGCCTAAGTTGGGCTTTTTCTATTGGTCGCTCAGGCAGTCCGTGCTCAAGCACTTGGACTATGTCATCCGCCCAATATGGCGTTAGATCAGCCTTGAATAACTCTCTCTCGCTAGACAGGTTAAATAGATGGGCATTGGGTAATTCATCAACGATACCTTGTCCAACGGCTTCTCCTGTGGGGATGCGTGACATGTGATCAGCCATGTAATGTTGTTTTCCCTTTCATACTACCACGGAGAAATCGAACTCTAGAAGCAGAAGGAGCCATCAAGCTATGCACCCTGTAGTGCAAGGTTTGTTTACGAGATAGAGCCAGGCTTGATGGTCCACGAAGAAGGTAAAGGGTGTGGCCAAAAGATAATGCCGGAATTTCTTCACAGCAAACATCATGGCTAATCTCTCTCTTTCTGTTGTCGAGTAGTTTGTGTCTGTCTTAGTGAGTTGTATGCTAGGAAAGCTCACTGGATAATCTAAGTTGTGTTTCGCCAGGTTGGCACAACACTGCCCCCACGGCAAACTTAGAAGCGTCGATATGCATGTGGAAGGTAATGGTCCAATCTGGGGCTCGTAGAATTGGTGATGTTGTTAGAGCCTTTTTCAATTCTTCGTACGCTTGTTGGCATGCCTCGGTCCATTCGAAGACAATCAGCAGCTTGTATAATGGTCTGGCAATCAATGCATAGTTCAGTACAAACCGCCGATAGTACCCCGTATGGCCTAAGAAGCATTGAACTCCCTTGTAGTTAATTGGGGGTGGAAGGTCAACATTTACCCTGACCTTCGAGAAGTCTGTGGCAATACCGTTCTTCGACACCACGTGCCCTAAGATGCATCCGTGCTTAACCCAAATCTGGCACTTTAAGGGGTTCAAGGAGAGACGATACAAGCGACACCACTCAAAGACTGCGTGGAGTTTGTCTAAGTGTTCGATCCAGGTCGAGTGGACACAGAGATCGTCAACAAAGACTTCTAACTCCTTGCGAAGCATGTCCTTAAAGATGGTGCACATGAGACGTTGGAAAGTGGCAAGGGCATTAGTCAACCTGAAGGGCATGACTATGTATACAAAGACGCCCCACTCAGTGGCAAAGGTGGTCTTGTGCCTGTTCGCAAGATGCACTTGCACCTAGTTGTACCCTGAGAAGCCATCCAGAAAATTGTAGGCTTCCTTGCCTGCCACCCTCTCAAGCATGTGCTCGGTGTACGGAAATGGATAGTTGTCCCTCTTCGTAGCAGCGTTCACCTTCTTGTAATTGACGCACACTCGGATTTTTCCATTCTTCTTCATCACAATGACTATGGGCGATACCCAGTCTGTGTGCTCAATTTTGTAAATGAATCCAGCTTTCATTAGCTTGTCAATTTCCTCTTTGACAACATGAGCGTGTTTTGGATTCATAGGGTACGGTCGCTGCTTGACCGGCGTTGCGTCTGGCATCATGGGTATGTTGTGAGTCACGACACTCGGATCTATCCCCTTAAGCTCCTCTAAGAACCAGGCAAACACGTCTATATACTCTCACAAGAGAGCAACAAGACTCGTTTCTTCTTCATCGGTCAAGTCATCGACAATGAATATTGGTCGAGGTGTTTCCCCTTCCTGGGCTAAGTCTACCTCCTTGACTTTGGCTGGTCCCTTGATTGGTTCGCTCATCTACCCTTGACGTTTGGCACCTAACAGAACAACTACCCTATCCCCTTTTTTGAATTTCGTGAAGCGTTTAAGGAGGTCCTACGGCTTTCATTGTTCTTCTATTCATGTATCCCTGGGTTGCTTTGCCTTTTCCTGCCTTAACCGTCTGCGCCTCAGGTGGACGGGTAGGTCCTTGTTATAGACCATCAGGACCATAACAGGAAATGCAAGAAATTAGCACTACAGGGAACTTCTTGACACAATTTACAGCCATTACCTAATCTTCAGGAATACCATGCAAACATGATCTACATATCGTAAACATCAATACTGAACCACTGTCCTGAAAACTATCACACAGTTTATCATCATCATATTCACTCCTGATCAAATAACTTGAAACAGACATCACGAATATTCAGGACACAGATACACAGTGTTAGAACCAGACGTAAGCGACCAGAATCTAGCGCTGTCCTGAAGAATATCCCATTTCTCATCACGCAGGAATACAAAAGACATGAACTCCTGACTGTTAGGAAGGCATCTGAATGTCGGGTAAAAACCGGAATGCTTCATATGACATCTTAGGTCACTTTCCATATGCTGGCTCTACATGTATGCTAGTACTAAGGTATAAAAGTACTAATATAGTGCAATTCGAGCCTCAACACCTGGCACAGCCCAGTGGATGACTGGGACAGTCATGACTCGAACCCACAAGCATGCATCTAAATGATATGCAGACTAACCCAAAGAACATAGTTATACCTTGCCAGAGACCTTGCACCCCTTGACAAGCCACACTGAGCAACAGTGAGTAGAGCCCCTCTAGGATACTCAAAGCCCTCTCGTGTAGTTGCATAACTAGCCCTAAGTGTTAGTAAAATTTCAAGGCAACATGCCAGTACTGGAAACTGATCAAGTACAATGACATCCATACTACATCATAGAGAACAAAGATATAGAACCATGAATGAATCAATAAATCACTACTCCAATGGAAAAAAGTAGAAAATTTGATCAAGAAATATGTCGATGACGCTTCAGCATCTGCATTATAAGAAATATATGGCAATATACCACACAACTTGAATCTCGAACAAGAAACTGCATCTCCAAAGAAATATGCAAGATAATCCAAGAAAACCTGTAAAAGAAAACAATAAAGAACTGCATCCACATCTGCATCATACTCATCCATAGCTTCAATCTGTACCATATCACCCCAAAAATATTGCTTTTCATCAATCCAAACTGATATAACATATATCTCCTGACATTCAGGTACATGAAAATCCTTATCTTCAGGTTGCTGCTCTACTTGCTGTTTTCCATGCTCTAGCTGCACTTTCTGGTCTAATTCCTACATTTTAAGCTGTTGCCACACTTTTTCTTGAATCAGGAACTCAAATTGTTGTTGTAGGAATTCGGGTTACAGAAATTCGGATTTCAAGAATTCAGGTATCTGCTGTCCATCCTGTGATTCTGACATTATCAGCAGACCTAAACACTTCTGAATTATTGAAATCTGTTGAAAACTTGAAAATTCCAGCAAACCTGAAAAATCATCTTGCGGGTAAAGAACTTGAGCACTTCCTGATAGAGAAAACTGCAATATACTTCTGGAAATATCATCTAACTTATCCAATATCCTCATTGCCATGCTCAAAAACTGATTATCCTGAACAATATCAACCATTTCTGCCAAAACATCAACTGCAAAGATATCCACTACGGCAGATACTTGCACAATACTATTGGCTTCAACTTCATTTCCAAACTAATTAGAATACTTAAAAACTTTAGAAATATGAGGATGAACTAAAATATTAACAACTTGATCATTATCCTGATCATTCACATCTGCATTGTCCACTACAGGCTCAAATTCTTTAGTATCCTGATTTTGGGAATTTTCTTGCTGCTCAGGATCAGGGTACATAGCTCCAGAATTCTGAAATAATTTGTCCAATTCGGTTCCTAAACTTTCTTGAACTTTAGACTGCTCCTTCCTTGCCAAAAAGTCTTCAGGATGCTCTCTTGAACAGTCATAAACTGCAATAAGACCAATTTGCTGATTTTCAGGAGTTTCTTGCTGAAAAACTTCAGGATAAGTAGTGCCTTGGTCCTGAATTAATTTATACTTCTCATTCCATATGCTGTCCTAAAATTCAACCTACTCCTACTGTTCAAGAAAACTGACTGAATGCTGTCCTGACAGATTTCGGACTACAAATTGAATAGTTTGATGTTCTAAAACTGCATTTCCAGCCATGTTGAGCTGCTCTTGAGACCCTTGAATGATACCATCAACATTTATCTCGAACACAAGTACCATTGAATCATTTTCTTGAAAAAATAATTCTTCCACATCACTGACTACTTCATCTACCATATCAATTGTCTGTGCATACAGATCCTCAAGAATAACATCATGATTTGGAATATAAGAACAAGCCAATTGAGTATGTAAATCAGCAATTACATTATCCTTCTGAGAAACAACTGCTTGAAGAGCATTAATGACCTCCGAATAATGAGAAACTTTCAAATCCATTACAGTCCTGACATGAAAAACCTCTTGTTGAAGCAATGCTTTCTCTTCCTGAAGCCGATTAATGACAGATAAAGCTTCAACTGCCGCAATTTCAGTTGCATTCCTCTCCTTTTCCAACTCAGAAGAAAGCCATTCAATCATCTCAATTGAAGATTGAGTCATAGGACATAACTCATGCAAATCTTCATGAAAACCACATGAATGGACTGATTTCTGCAATTCTTGACCTTCAGCCTGCTGTGGTAGACCTGTACCTTGCTGAAAACTATTCATTTGATGTCCTAAAACTGACTGAAAATTGATCTGCTACTGTCCCATAGCTTGCTGTCCTAAAAAATGCTCAGACATGCAATGAACTAGAGAGTTGACAGCAATAAAAAATGGCTGAATTTCTTTAGGCTGAATATTGAAATAACCTAGAATAGTATTCAGCATGCTAGAAATATAGGTATCCTGGAAAAATACATCCTAAAATGATGGATTTTGCACTACAGGCAGTGGCATTTCAAGTACTTGTAAAGCCTCTTCAGTGAAATCTGACTCCCTTGATGCATAATCTTCCTCAAAACTAGTAAGAAAACAAAGAAAATCATCCATAACAGCATCTTCATTAAGAAAAACATCAGCCTCATGCTTGTCATACATGACAGCATCATCTTCTTGAATATGCAACTGATCTTCTTGATCACCAGACTGATCATCAAACTAATCAACTTCCTTAATGATAACTTCATCACTTCTTTCTTCTTCAGTAAAACATATTCAAGATTGATTATAACAGTTTGCAAGACTCCAAAGTATGGAAAATACCTTCAAGTTGTCAATACAAAGTGTGTGATGCTCCACTCTTCCATTGGTAAGCTCCTCTGTTGGGTTTGGGGTACTCGAGGATCTTTGGTTGCTTTGGCTCTTGTCCTCTCTCACTCCCTCAGCCTCAATCTTTGGCAAAACCATAGGTAAAGGGTAACAATCATCATCATCACTTGAATCTGAATCCTGATCTGAATTCAAAACATCACAATACTTCTCCTTGAGCTTCTCAACTGCTCTAAGCAATCTCTGAACCTGCTTCAAACTTGAGCAAGACTTAACCTTCCGGCCTTCATGATCATCATGCCATTCATAAGCATCATCAAGTACAGTCTCAAAAGAAGTAAGCTTTTCCCATGCTTTATCCAGCCTTGAATCTGAACCTTTCTTTGCTGCTGAAGAGAACTTCTTGCGGATACCATTGAACTGCTTACATAGATCAAACATGCAGAAATACTTACATGGCTTTCCTCTTTCACAGGACTCATGAACATATGGACAACACTTTGAAGTATGGCCATGCTCAAAACAGATTTTGCATCGCGTGTCCTTCTTCTTGGATTTACCCATAATGAAGCATAGCTACTGTTTGAAAATAACTTGCTTTTCCTTCAACCAACCTCAAAACTCTGCAGCGATAGAGTAGAAGTCTTCAGCCTATGGTATTCAGGATATTCTTGCAATTCTAACAGTTTAGGATGCTTGAAGCACTCATTTGCAAGTAGATCTTGAAAAATGCCAAAAATTTTCCTTTATTGACAAGACTTCTCAGTTTTATCAAGCTTCCTTCCATCTTTCATGCGATTCAGGTTATACCTGTCATTTTCATCCTGCAATTCAGATAACCAACCTAAAATTCTTGCAATTTAGGTAACAGACCTACAGCTTCCTACAATTCAGGTAACAGACCTACAGATTCCTGCACTTCAGGTCAGTCCTTCAGGCCAGTCCTGAAAATTCCTTTCTTTTTGCATCTTGCCTTTCTTCCTTATCCAAGTGAACATAAATCCTATCCTTCTTAATCATCTCCATTCTTACACCAACAAATCTGAGTTTAAGGACCACTTGAAACATCCATAAATAGCATAATGGTTCCAAAATTCAAGAACAACCATGGACAACATATAATCTTCAAGAATGCCATATAGACTTGCTGTAGACATCATAATTGACTGCATAAACACACTGCCCTGAATATTACAGCCCCTTTATTGCCTGAATTGATATCAGCCACAAATAGCACTTGATTTTCAAGAATGAATACAGACATATAGCAAATAGCATAATTGTTCACAGCAATATGCTATCCAGAAAATTGTAGATCTGATATTTCCTGTCTTTGAACTTCATGACCGCCTTTTTTTATGAACATGCCATCCTGAATAATCTGCCTTGAATCCACAGCATGATAACTTTTGAAGTGATTGAATTCTTAAGAAATAATAACTTCAAGATGTCATGCTTCAAATAACTTGACTGCAGGGTTTTTCTTATGCATAGATGACCTGACACCTACAACTTGTAAAAGTACAAAAAAATGCCTTAAAATATAAAAACGCCTTGAATTTGTGAAAGATCTTGAAGCATTTTTCCTCAAAAACGAAACCATATCTCGTGTGTCTTCTTGGAAACGATCGTCTTTCTCTGGTCAGTCATTACATAACTGCCATCACTGGCTTCATTCACTGACTGATCCTAACAAATTCTTGCTTCAGCATTCCTGTCGCCTAAATCTCTTAGGACCTGATTCCAGATCTGCACCTAAATCAAGAAATTATTTTCTTGAACCTAGCAGGATCGCCAAAGTGTTATGATCAGGACCATAACAGGAAATGCAGGAAATTAGCACTACAGGGAACTTCCTAACACAATTTACAGCCATTACACATACCTAATCTTCAGGAATACCATGCAAACATGATCTACATATCGTAAACATCAATATTGAACCACTGTCTAGAAAACTATCACACAATTTATCATCATCATATTCACTCCTAATTAAATAACTTGAAACAGACATCACGAATATTCAGGACACAGATACACAGTGTTAGAACCAGATGTAAGCAACCAGAATCTGGTGTTGTCCTGAAGAATATCTCATTTCTCATCACGCAGGAATACAAAAGACATGAACTCCTGACTGTTAGGAAGGCGCCTGAATGTCAGGTAAAAACCTGAATGCTTCATATGACATCTTAGGTCACTTTCCATATGCTGGTTCTACATGTATGCTAGTACTAAGGTATAAAAGTACTAATATAGTGCAATTCGAGCCTCAACAGTCCCCCTTGGTACGTCTGGTCGTGGGCGGCCTAGGGATCTCTGGATCACTATCCGAACTAACTTCTGATTCAGAGTCAAACCCTCCGTCTTCGCTAGAAGAGGTGGTCTCCCCTAGCGGCCGCAGTTCAGGTGGTGATTCAGTCCTAAGTACTGATGTCGTTCCTGGCTGGGGTAGGCCTACTTGCTCAAGGTCTATGGCTCCTACGTGTTTCAACCAAGCACGATCACATTCCATGTGCATGACTCCTCGCTCTATCCTAAAGGTCTGCCTTTTCTGCGGCTTGGAGTCTGCTCGTATCAACTCACATTCTTGTCATTCAGTGTCGTATTCTACGGTATCTACTTCACCCTCGCTCTCATCACTGAAGGATTGGCAATCTTTGTATTCGTCATTAGAATCTTTGTCATTCGACTGCTCATCATCTCCTAGGGTTTGGTATGTCTCGTGTCGTTGGTCAGGAACTAGGGCCCAGTTATACATGAGGTTTAAATCATGCACCCTGGTCCATTGCCACTTGGATTCCTCTAAGAGGTCCTGGAGTGGTTTCAAGTTTGCAGTTGGATTGCCAGCTAGCTTGTCCGTTAGGTATTCCAGTATCCCCTAGAGTTCCCTTTTGTTGGAAGGTACTTGGAAGGTGACAAGCTTAGGCTTTCCATGGAGGCTTCCTGCCATCATGCAGACTGGTATAGAGAGTGCTTCGTTAGACTTGCCGATCATTTTGATGGCTTGCTCATATGCCTCATGATCTGAGAATGGCAGGTCGATTGTAGAGAAAACATGCATCCAATCCTGCTCATCCTCTGGGCATGGGATATACTTGGTCAAGGGCCCATAAGACTTCTTGACCTGAGTGCTACCCTTGAGCATAGCAGAGATGGCGTCTAGGTCGACTGGTGAGGTCTTCCAAGTGTCCATTTCTATCCTTACGGCATCCGTTCTATTGCCAAGGAAGATCAAGCCGTTACCCCAATCTTTGATGACTCTAGCGTTGCGCATCCAGGGTCGGCCTAATAGGATATCATAGTCCACTCCCTTCATGACTATAAAGTCAATAGAGAACTGGACACCTGCGATCTTCACTGGCCAATTCTTAAGTACCCCGAATGGCTTCACTCTCATACCGTTTGCTAACGTGACATTAAACCTAGTAGTTTCGACAGGCGGGTTTTCCCAAGTCTGAAGCACTGCATGGCTAAGCACACTAACCCCAGCTTCCGTATCTACGATTCCCTTTCTTGTTGTGTCACCTAGGGCTAAAACCGATAAGACTGCATGCATCTCGGAACCTTCCCAGAAGGCATTGATGTGCAAGGATTTAGGCATAGAATGCAGCGTCAGGCTCGGTATTTGCATTTCTGCGTCATTGTCTTGAGGGTCTACCGTGACCTACTCTCATGACCCTTCAACCCACTGCTTAAGATCTTGCCATAGGTTAGAATGCTGCCTAAGCAGATCTCCTAGGCAAAGTGTTACAAGGGTGGTCACTAGCGTGGTCAGGAGATCGTTGTGTGCTCGTCTCTCCCCTAACTTGGATTGTCCTAGCCAATGGCCGTGACTGATCTGTGGCCCTGTAGCGTCAGGGCTTGGTCTTAGTGGCACTGCTTGTGGTGCAGCTGCATCTCTCGACCTTGGTTGAGGCGGTGATATTGGCATGCTCACACTGGAGAGATCATCGATCTCATCCTCTATGATGGGCTCAACGTCCTTGAGATGCTCTTGAGCCTCCTTTACCCATTTCTTCACCTTTTATATGGCCTCTAACTGTCGCTTCGGATGCGGGTATTCCCCTACCTTAGCGCTTCCCTTTTTGGCCGTCTTAAGGGCTGAAGTCTCTGCCTCTGTATCAGAGACCTTCTTTCCAGCAAGTAGAGTCGTAGCACTCTCGGTTTTTAGTGCGACTTTAGCTTCCAATCTCTTCTTTTTCCACCTGCGGCTTTTCTTCCCTATCAAGGTTGCGTCAAGGTTGCTAGGTCCTGGCAGAGAGATGCCAGCCTGCTTCATTTGGGCTCGGGTCATGACCCGCAATGGGATAGGCGTGGCCTCCCCCCATCGAGGTTTTTGACACCAAACAGCCCAATGGGACAGATGGTACGTTGGTTGAGCTAGAAGATGGCTTTTGCTTTGGGCAATGCACGAAGAGATGGGTGATGATTCCGCACTCTGCACACCTTTGGTCAGCCTTGTCTCTGTTTTGCTGCTCTCTTTCGGGGCAGCGTGATGAGACATGATCGGGGTGACCACAAGTCCAATAGGTGACCGGATCCTATGTCTGCCCCCTAGGCCTCTACCTCATCCTCTTCCTAACACCATCACCAGCACGGGTCGATAGTCCATGAGGACAGCATTGCCCTCGTCCTCATGCGAGATGTAAGGGTATATATAGGTTTCTTCCTCACTTGGCTCTTCCACGTAGTGGACTGGAGCATCAGTGGATGGGTCACGTAGGGACCACGTGACCTAGGGATGCTCGTAGGATTTATTTCCATTCTAGGGATGGCTGGTTTCATATCATTAGGCGCAGGAAGAGCCAATGGGGCTCCCCTTCCGAAGAATGGTTATGGCCTGTTCAATAGGTAAGGCTGGCCGTAGGGTTGCAAGTACGGAAGTCTTCTTGGTAATATGGATTGCACGACGTCATGGTCAAACCTACCACATTGGGTCTTGACACTCGACTGGTAAGTGGTTTCCGCCACAGTACACGCATTGGACATGTGGGCGCGTTGGTCGTCTCAACATGTCTTGCAACTTGGCTAATTTCATCTTGACATCAGCCAATCCTTGGTCTGTCTCAGTGGCTTTCCCCTTATCTTGGGATGATGCGATTGATCGCTCACTAGAGGCTGACGCTCTCTCTGAGCTTCGCGAGTTGGACTCCTCTAGATTCGAGCTCCTGGAGTTTTGCTCCTTCAACTGATCATCGACTCTGATGGCTTCCTCAGACACTCTAGCTATCGTGTCTCGCTGCAAGCTCAAATTTCCTGCCAAAGCCTTATATAACTCCTCGTCCTGAATGCTGCTGATGAACACAGTCGAAACTGCTCTTTCAGTCAGTCGCTCACCCATAGGGATTCTCTTGAAGTGACTCCTCACATGGGTTACGTAGTCACGGATGTCCTCCTTCTCTTTCTGCTTGACGTTCATCAAGTGTACTAGTAGGTTATCAGAGTATCCGGGCTTGGTGAATCTCTTGATGAAGAGATCCTTGAGGCCATTGAAGTTGGCTCACTCTACAGCATCTAGGCTCGTATACCACGTCCTACCCTTGCCGCCTAGGCAAAGCCCAAACGCTTGCGAGCGTTGAGTTAGGTCGTTGAGGCCGTTGGCTTCGCAGACTTGCTCAAACTGCTCAACAAAGCTGTATGGGTCGTCATGGGATTGGTACTTATCGAGCTGCTTGGCAACGATCGATATTTTGGACTGGCTCTTTGAGCCTTGGCTCGCCCCTAATCCTGCGAGCAGCGACGTCGCTAGTGCGGTGGCACTCTGCTCTACTGCTGTATTATCGAGCAGCCGCTTCATGAGAAGCTCGCTCAACGTCAAATCTCCCTCTAGTGCTCTCTCATAGTCTGTTCGGTTTCAGCCAGCTAAGTTTAGCACTTGTTGCACCTCATGCAGCTCCATGCTTTGCCTTTGGCTCCTAACCTGCTGATCTCTATTGTACTCGACTATGCTCTGCAATGCTTTGCGGGCTAACCTTCTCTCCTCTTCTAGATTGCAATTCCGTCTGTTGTCCTGCCGCGGTGCTCGTACCGGGCGTGCGCGTCATAACTGCTCACCAGCTCTACTGAATAGCATCTGGGAATACGTTCAAATCGAGCTCCTCATTAGACCGATGGTCTGAGCTCTCTTCCGCCATGGTCGACTTCTCGCACTCCACTAAGCTGTCGATCAGGTTGAATAGACTTGACAGATCCACGTCGTTGGCACTCCTTGCTTGGTCCTACTCTGCACTTTGATGGTTTGTCTATGTCTTGGTTCTCTCCTGCTAGTGGGTTCCTTGAGTGGTTTTATCTGAGTGAGTTCCTTGACTTATTGAATACAATCCTCGATTTATGATCACTCAGTGTGTGTCATTTCTCGTGCACTTATGGTCAATCAAGCTTTCAGTTTTCTTATGTGTACTTCAAGTGCGTTATTCAATGTGAGTGCGGCAAACAATCTCTATATGCCTTACGCCCTCTTGTCTCGTCTTGGGCCTGATAAGCTTTGTCGCTCAAGTCCTGGCCGTTCTAGCAGATTCTAGGGTCTGCGCTACTTCTTGCTATTCACTCGAGGGTCGATCACAGGTCCTACGATTGGATTTCTGTTCTCAACGCGGCAGGTCGCTGGGGAGTGCTCCAGCACTATCCCCCTATCCCTTGGTCGTGACTCCTATGTCGGGAACTGCCTACACGGTGTCCGCTATGTTGTCCTGGAGCGGGTTGCACTTCCAGTCGGTCGCGGGGGTCAATTTTTGATGTTTTTTTTTCTGCCTAAGGGTGTGTCCGATTCTAGAATCGGACGTCCGATTTACCAGTGGGTGGGTCCAATTTTGAGCTGTCCGATTCTCATAATTGGACAGGGGTCAAGTATCCAATTTTCAAAAGTCAAACAAGTGGTCCGATAGGACCAGGTGGGTGGTCTGATTGTTGACGTGTCCTTATTCGTGGGTCCAATTCTATGAATCGGACAGGGTGGGTCCGATTGCCTTGATCGGACAGGATGGTCCGAGTGGTCCGAGCCCAAGTGTCCGAGTGGTTCGATCAGACAGGATGGTCCGAGATGGTCCGATCAAAAAGGATGGTCCGATCGGGAGCATCCGATTCTTAGAATCGGATGTCCGATTCTGAGAATCGAACACTGGATCGGATGTCTGATCCCGTCGACCCGAACGCACTTTCGAGCATGAAATCATCAAAATCTTAAGGTATTGATTATTACAAGCCACAAGATTCAACAAGAATGATGCTGGAGTGATGGGGAAGAGATCTATATACCTGGGGATCGCCGATAGCAACGTAACTCCTCACACTAATCGATCGAAATGGGTCACCCAAGCTCTCTCTCTCTCTCTCTCTCTCTCTCTCTCTCTCTCTCTCTCTCTCTCTCTCTCTCTCTCTCTCTCTCTCTCTCTCTCTCTCTCTCTCTCTCTCTCTCTCTCTCTCTCTCAACTAGTTGCAAATGAGGATTTGCTTGCCCTCCAAGAACTTATACCCCTGCTGGACATTACCCCGATGTTACCGATCACTCTCCTTGCGATTCCTACACATTCAAATGAGCATTTCCTCCATTTTCCACTTGTTTTCCTCGATTTTCTCCGTGTTTTACAACAACAAACCCTATGCCTCTCGGGTGCGATTTCCTAACGTTAGCCTACTCTAAACGCAACAAGAATCGAAAGCAAAAAACTGAAATGATTTCTCCATGTTTTCCAATCATCAAACAACCAAAATATCCCAAAATACTTACTTGTTTTGAAGATCAAAAACACCCAAACTTCCTACCTATCTCAAGCTCCGTTTTGGGGATGAATCCCCTACTTCGATGCTCGATATGAGGCGCGCAAGTGCTCAAGCTTGAATCCGTTGGTCCTGGCAACAGAACCAAAATGTAGAGGGAGCTCACACTCAATCGCCAAGACCCACGGACCGCTTATTGCTTCAAGCGTTTCAAGCAAGCTCTAATGGCTATCTCTCACCTAGCCGACGCGATGTCGATCCTACGAGTATAGTAAGCTTACCTTGATGTCGATGTGAGTAGCCTCCTCCCTCGCACACCTCGATAGCTTCACGATTCTTGATGCTAGCTCAAGCATCCTCAAGCCTCCTCCATCTCCAAGCTCCATCCTCCATAGCCGTGCGCGCGAGAAAAGAGAAGAGAAGAAGAGAAGAGGAGATGGTGAAGAGCTTCACCCTCTTGATCCCGCACTCCCACACACTCACTCCCTCACACTCTCACACTCCCTCTCTCAAGAGCACACACAAGCAAGAAGAAGAGAAGAAGATGAAGACTCCTTTTGCCACACACCAAAAGAATGAGCTTCCATTCATTTTTTGAACTTTATATACAAGCCCTAAAATCCCATGGGCACCCATCCCCTTTTTTACATGACCGGCCATTGTGGCAAGGTCCTTTTTCCATTTTACTCTTCTAGCATTATGCCTTTAGCCTACACCTGTCTAATATTTTACAATTGGCACAGGAGGGAGCTTGGCGCTCTTTTACAAGAGTTTTCCAAGTTTTTGAGGCGCCTTTCATTTCAAATTGCGCTTTTTGTCCCGGCTTAGCTTTAGCGATCGCCTGCGTGTTTTTGCTCTTTTTTCGTGCTTTTTCTGCTTTTTCCTTCATTTTCTGCCATCTTGACTCGGGGTTAACAGAAACCCCCCCCATAATAGTCCTAAAACTCCTCTCTTCAGCCCACATACCATGCATGAAGGTGTGAAGGAGATTCAATCCTAAGATGTCATGAAGAAGCTTCAGTATTTAAGCACCATAAGTCCCCCCCCCTCCTTCTCTTGATCATGCACCCCCTATCACTGTATTTTCTTGCGCCAAATTTTTCACATCAATAGCCTCTCCCAACGTAGAATTCCCTTCAGCCATTCTGAAGGCTCCCGAAGATAGTCATTAAAGTCCCTCTTTCACACCTAACTCAAGCTACATGCAAACCTCCACTTACCCCAAGTTCCAAATTGGCTTGTCACTTCATCCTCTTCCAAACATGTTCAGCACTTGTCATTGCATCCACAATTAAGTCACTACATTGAATAAACCAACTTGGAATTCATGTCTCAACATGTCTTGTATGCATTATATTGAACTCATCAGGATAAGTCTTTCCTTCCACTTCCATATCATGGACTTAAATTATCATGACAATGGGAAGAGTGAAAGAGGGCATCCTCCATTCATCAATGCTTTTGCAAAGGCATGCAAGGGAAAAATTTTAGAGTGGCCATGATTGCCTCCACATTCATTATGGGTTGATTGCACTACTCATAGTGCTATGACAAGGTATATGCCAATGAAGCTTATGTACGGGCATTCAATAGAAGAAGTGGCTACTACATGGAATGTTTTGCCATGGGAAGAAGGAATGATCAAGGAAGATCTACTAGCTCTTAGGATTCATCAAATAGAATGTTTTTTTTTTTGAGAATGAGAGAGGGAGTACAATTGTCAAGGCATATCACACCCATTTAATCACAGGGCGGTCGCAGGCATTAAGATAAGAATGCGCGACTTTGTAGGTATTCTTTAATATCGGCCTTAGCTCTCAGAGGAGTGGTTGACAAGAAAGGGTGATTACACCTTGTGAAGTGGGTGTCACTCATATTTTCTAAGAGCTCTAGACAGAAGGAAGGAAGGAGAGTAGCCCGCATCATTAACCTAGTCATAGCTCTACTATCTATTCCTAGGTTGATATCAAAGAAGAGTGGGGGGAGATGGGCTTCCTCTGCTATGGGTTTTTGGAGTAGCAGGAATTTGATAAGTCGGAGGTAATTACAAGTGGTCAAAAACGTTGGATCTGGGCAGGAAGAGAAGTCTGCAAGGAAACGATTTATAGAAGGAAGTATATCTTCTAACCTAAACACTAAGCATTCCTCAGGGCTCCTAGCATTTACATTATATATTTTTGGGAAGTCGTAATCTCCATGCAAGTCTCTATCATAGTCCACTCCATGCCTACTGGGGTAGGGCATGTAGATAGGATCATTGCGCTCTTCGGGGAGTGAACTGCAAAAGGCGGTCCATGCATCAAAATTGGTGTCCCAAATCCTCCTCCGCCATTTCGAACGTGCCTCGTAGCCTTGGATAGTTTTGGGAACCAGATTGACCTTATCTTCCCAGTAATCATGCGGTTCTTGTCGCCACCTAGTCATTATCATGCTCCTCTCTTCAATCCACCTATTTGCAAGTTCATTAGCCAGATCCTTGATCTTGGCTAAGACACCTAGAGGCAGGGCCCGATCCAGAGAGCGTGGAAAAGCAAATGAGAGCTCAAACAGACTTTTATGGAACTCTCGCTAACGCCAGATGGCCAACTCCTGGGGCCAGTCTATAGGATGTGCATCACCTCTCAGTGGCATGGGCTCTTCAAGAAGTTGTCTTGGAATTGTGTGTGCTCGGCGTTGGGCCTCCTCAGCTAATTCTTGTCTTCTCCTCCTTGCTGCAACTATACGCTCAGGCAGATGGGCATCTGCAAGTTCTTCCTGTGGGAGATCGGGTTGAGGCGGACTCGGCATTCTTTGTTGCTCTTCTTCATCACCTTGCTTGAAATCTGGACCCTCTTTGACATGTCGCTCAACCCACAGATGGGATGACTAGCAGTGGTGGTGGTGGCTGTTCATGCTCCTCAAAACCTAGCTCCTTGAGCTCAGCAGTGGAAAGGCCCGTACAGCGTAAGTAGTGGAATTGTTGCTCCTTAGTGATCCCTGTACTCGTTGGGAGCTCCCGCTCTTGAAGACCATATCTTAGAGCTCGGGTGGTTAGCTCTAACTTTCTTTTCACATTTTCCACTGGATCATCCCCCTCAGCTTGTGTGACATGGAGTATCGTGTTGAGGAAGGCCTGCCGCTGTGTTTTAGTAGTTATTTCGGCAGCTTCAACCCTGCATTCTGCCCCACTGCCAAGCGTTTGGTCAAGTCCCTCACCCTGTCAAAATTATTCATTTCCCAATCCATAGCTCTTTCCTCCATCCTTTTTCTCTCTTCCTCCAGTTGGCTCGCTAGGGTGGTCACTACCTGTTGCTGCTCATTTGTTAAAAACCACAACTGGTTCCTTTCTCTTAACTTCTGAGCCAGCTGCTCTTCAACAATACCTTTGCCTAGATCTACAATGCTGAGCCTTTGGTGCTCCTCGACCAGTACTTCTGATTTTTCCTGCACCAGCTGCTCTTGGCTTTGGATCTCAGTCTCCAACGCATCTTGTAATCTTTGCACTTCATCTTGTAGCCGTTTTGCTTCTACTACTGAGACTCCTGACCCTTCACTCTTCAGAAACTCGATTTCACTTATTAATCTGTTTTGTTATTCTAGCTCCTACCACAAACGGAGCTCCATGGTATGTTCTTGTGGTATACTGGATTCACCTTCCTGAACCTCCTATCTTAGCATTTCCACTTGAGCGACCTTTTGTTGTAGATCATTGTATTGCTGCACTAGTAGCTTTAGACTCCTTTGCTCTGCCACCAGGTTCTACTCTTCATCTTCTAGCCTTTGTCTAAGGTGGCTTTCGTTGTCCTGGGCTTCCTTTGTTTTTGCTACTAGTTGGTCCTACAGGGCCTTCATTTCTCTTCGTCGGTCGGCTCCCTGCCTTGAGACCTCTAGCCTAAGAGCAGTTGACGTTTCTTTTTCTTTTTCTAGCTCCATCAAGGCCACTTTCTTCTCTTCCTTTTCCTTGTCTAGTTGTACCAGTAGCTCAGCCACATATGCATCATAGTCAGTGTCGGCAGGCATGGGAGTATGGGGTGTGGTGGTTGATGCCTCCAGCCTTTGTCTTTTAGGGTCTTGTCGTGACTCTTCATTTACAGCAGCAGGCCTTTTCAATCTGGTTTCTGCCACGATCTCGGCCACTTTGCTCACTAGCATTTGCACCATGTTCATTAGCTATGCCGTGTCGAGGGGAGGTGTGGGTTGTGTGGTGGTTGCAGTCGTGGTTTCAGTTGTTGCCGGCACAAAAGAGGAAGGAAGTGGATGTAGTAGGGACTTGCCCTTGCCTATAGCCACTGGAGCTGCTTCCACACTTGAACTAGCTTCGGCTTTATGATGGGGGCTCACAAGTTCGAGCTCTCCACACCCGTGGGTCTCTTCCATAGATCTTCGTGTAGCCTCTGCCAACTCGGCTAGATCCTTCAGTCTCTGCTCTTCAGCTTCTTCTTCCGCCCTTCTTTTCCTGTCCTCTTCTGCCTTCTTTGATTCTTCGCTTATCTTTGCAAGCTCGTCCTTCTCTTTCCTCCTTCTTTCTTCCTCAGCCCTCCTAGACTCTCTTTGAGCCCTCTTGATTTCAGCTCGTTCTTCTTTGCTTAATTCCTCTTTCCTTTCCTTCTGTCTCCTATCCCCTTTCTTTTGTCCTTCTGGTTTGCTTGCTTGTGTAGGCGGCACCTCCTGTTCTCCCTTGTCACTTATCGTTCTTTCACTTGATTCTTCTCCTTCATGGTGAGATGGGCTTTGATGTGGTGGGCTTTGATGTGCAGCTTGCTCTTCCCTGACTCCAGCATCCTTCATTGCTTCATCTATGATGGCTGTCAAAACACCACCATATCTAATTGTGGCCGCCTTTGAGGTAGATTTCTTCCTTGTGGAGCGTGCTGTTGAGGCAGGGGATTCTCCTCCTGCTGGTGCTTCCACTGGAGTGAGAAGGGCAGCTGAGCTTTGAATGGTTTTCTGCATGAACCCATTCCAGTCTACCTCCTCAGGGACTCCTGCTGCGATGCTTTCTGACAATGGGACCCCGATCCTGTTTATCAATGCGTTGTACCTTTGGCCCAGGAAGAGTGTGTGGATCATCTTTGCTTACACCTTCATTGCTAGATCCGAGATGTCAGCCAAGTTGATTCCATCCACTTTGTGCACCTCTTCTTTCTTTACCCCCAGCATGGCGTAAACATCCCTTCTCGGCCGCCTCTCTTTCTTGGGTACGAGCCCCAAGGCCTTCTCTATGATTGCCGCATTGAGGGGCACTTCAATTCTTCTTTCCTGCTCCCCTGTCCTCACTATGACAGTGCCACAGTTCCTGCCCTTGTCGAAGTTCCTCAGAAATTTAGCACACATGCCGTAATCCACAGCCTGCCCCACCTTTTCCACATACTTGTGGAGGTGGCATCTGTCCACCAATTCTTTGACTACATGTTCCTCCAAGATGGCCTCATCCAAGTTCAACGTGTGCTTGAAGGTGAATTGACTGAATCCTCATGTCTCGACGTTGATGCCGAACTTGGTCATCTATTCTTCAGAAAATGGGAGTTTGCCCCCTTTGTCTTGTCCTGCCATGGCGGTTACCTGTCAACACATCATGCCAACATTAATGCTTAAAAATCGGCTTATTTCTAACAAAACTCAATTTTGAGAGAAAAATGTATGTGTCAAAAATTGGTATACTTGCTTAGAGGCTCGAATTTTAGAGACAGGCTCACAGCAGCAATTGCTATTGTTTTCCTTTGCAGTATCTTCCATTGAGGCTCAATTAATCATAACATTCTGCTAGATAGCATGACTCTCATTTTGCCAACTCTCATTTTGCTCTGCTCTTGCTCACATTGCTCCCCCCCCCGTCTTGGATCTTTCAAGGAATCCTTCCTACGATTTGCACAAGAAGTACGAGGCAAATGCTGTTTTTCGTGGATTGACTTATTTAGCCAATAACCAATCAAGAGCAAATGGTTGGATGGAGACTTGGGAGATGTAGGTCAAGACATCGTGAAAGAGATCTCCAGTATTAAGGCGGCTTGCAACATGTAATTCCTCTTCCGTTAAGGAATTGGTCAATGTAAGGGTGAGCAAGCACATGGTCGTCTAAATGCTGGTTACGGGTGATGGCCAAAACCCTAAACGAGATAGGTGCCACATAAGTAGAGTCATATTCGATGGTTTTAACTGCCCTGCGTTGCTTAGCATTAGTCATTATCCGACAACCTTTTTTCTCCCATTGGATTCTCATAGCAAACCACTGCTGCAAGAATGTGGAAGGCGAGCTTGCCATCTGCGTGAGCTCTTACAACTCGTACTCAGGAACAGAACGAGGAGGCTTACGATATGAAGTGATTAGTCTTCTGAGGGTAGCTTGCTCCTTTGAGATTTTGTCGTTTGCTATTAGTTCAGCAACAATTTTGGGGAATTTAGTGGTCATAAGTTCGTATTCTTCCCAAGTGCATGGTAATGCACGAACATCCGAAGCAAGTGTTTTGTCAAGAAGACCTAGGTCTAGCCTCTCATAACTTCTAGCGAATGTAGTGAAAGTTTTGTCCAACATCTTGATGCAGGTTACTAAGTCATCCCCAAAAGTCATGGCGAGGTCTTTAGCCAAGGAAAGGAAAGGTCGTACCGCGTAGGAAGGTTTAAGACATGCTGGTGGGAATGGTCATACCACACAGGAAGGTCGTACCACGCAGGAAGGTTTAAGACCTGCTGGTGGGAATGGTGCAAATGGACTGGATAGTGGTGACTCCATCATTGGTGTCACAGGTGTGGCTTTGCACTCCGAAGCACTTTGAGGTGCTGTAGGAAGCTCTGGGGGCATAGGAGTTGTGTTGGGTTCTGAGTGAGCAGTCATGAGGGTATTTAAGTTCTCTGGGTTAGGTAAGTCTAAGGCTTGTGGCATTTACTTTGGTCGATAGATGAGCTGGGGCTTACTAGCCACAGCGGGCAATGGTTTGCTTACTATGCCCTAGGCACCATGTGTGCAAGCCTCCCTCACTGGGGTGAGATTGCTTGTAGATGAGCTTTTAAACTTGCCATTTTTAGGCACCCAAATCCATGGGTTGCCCTCGTAGTATCCTTGTGCTCACAAGAGATTTTGGGGATCCATCGCGGCATGGTTGTGTGTCTACGTCGATAGCGTCTAGACTACCTCTTAGGTCGTGATGGCTGATTATTTTGGCATTTAGAATCACGTTTGGGTGGTCTACCCGGATGTGGTATTTGCTGTTTTGGCACCCATATAAGCTTGGACTCCTTGGCCTTGTGAGCACTCTTGGTGGGTTTGGGCCTAGGGTCGAGAGCCTGGCATGAGGCCTTAGTTTTTTTCTGTTTAGACTTGGGCTGAAGCGTGGTCGTAGGGGTTTCTACCAGTGGCTTCGTAATGGTGGAGGAGTCAGGACAGCCCTTGCTGAAAGTCGTCACTATGCGCACATTGCCTATAGTAAGATGAATGCGGTTTAGGTTGTAATCCACATTATAGTTCGTTTGCTTCTTGAAAGTACGACCTAATAGTGACATATTACCAGCTCCTTTAGTGTCAAGCAACACATGGAAGAAAGCTGGTAAACTTTCAGACTCAATAGAAACGACTACCTTGCACTTCCCTAGGAGTGAATAAGCATTACCCCCAAACGGGGTGAGTTTGGCATTAGTGGGCTGTAGTTTCGGTTGACCAATGCGTGTCCAATGGTCATGTGTCAAGATGTTGTAGTCGGCACCTTCATCAATCAAGGCATCGAAAGAATACGTCGCTCCTGCTGTGACTGTGATTCGTAGATACGTCGGTGCCATTGCTTCTTCGTCTTGATCTATAAGGTCGGTTATAGTAGCCATGCAGACGTTCATTGGGGGTTCTACCATGGGTGGCTCATGTAATGGATGGGAAGGAGGATAGTACTTCTTTATGCGACTGCCATTAAAAAATCCTATTCCTTCGCCTTCAAGTGTCTCTAACTCAACATTCCTTGTTCTACCAATCATGCGTACTCTGAAAGGCCCAAGCCCCCGAAACTTCATCTTTTGCTTATGTCCTTTTACAGAGTATAGCAGAACAAGGTCCCCTTGTTCAAAGTCTCACTGTTTGATATGCTTGTCAAACCACATCTTTCGTCGAGCCTTCTCACAAATCAAAGAGTGAGTGGCGAGGAGTTGGGTCTCCGTTAGGCGCTCTAACTCCACTAAGCGATTGGTCCAAGCCTCTCTTCCCTCCCAACGCTCCTGGACTGCTATCCTTAAGCTAGGGATGAAGAATTCTAAGGGTAAAATGGCTTCAGTTCCGTACGTCAGCCTGTCCTATAACCGTTTTATAAGCTGTGCGATAGGCCCACAAGGCTGCCATTAGCTTGTTGTCCCAGTCACTTCTTAAAGTAGACACTACCTTTGTAAGCACGTTGACTAAGATTTTATTCGTGGATTCAACTTGGCCATTAGCCTGAGGGTAATAGGGAGAGGACTTCCGATGAATTATTAGGAAGGTAGAGAGCAGGTGGGAAATCACCTCATTAATGAAGTGCGTGCCTTGGTTGCTTACAAGTTCGATTGGACAGCCAAACCGTGAAATGACCTGCTCCCACAAGAACTTTGTAGTGGTTCTAGCATCATTCTTCCTCGTGGCTCGTGCCTCTGCCCACTTCGTTAGATAATCAGTTGTTTGCCACTATGTAGCGAGCTTGGGAATATTGTGTCGCAGGACTGAAAGGTCCAATAAAATCGATGCCCCATTTTTCAAAGGGTTGTTGGGCTATAACAGGGGTCAACTCCATCTTGTCTTTCCGCACAAGCACTTTGGTCCTTTGGCACTCATCGCAGTGCTTTACGAATTTAGCTACATCGCGGAAAAGGGTGGGCCACCATAGTTGGGATTGTAGCACCTTTCGGGCTGTTGTGTCCCTGCTAAAGTGTCCTCCAGTGATTCCTCCATGTGCTTCTTTCAATGCATCGTGCATCTCGTGCTCACATACGTATCTGCGCAATAAACCGTCTTGTTCCAATCTGTAGAGTTGTCCGGCTATCAGTTGTTGGTATGGCTGAATTTTCAAGATAAGTCTTCTCAGCCTGGCCTTCTCAATGGGTCTCTCAGGTAGTCCGCTCTCTAGCACTTGCACTATGTCATCGGCCCAATACGGCATCAGATCAGCTTTAAACCATTCTCTTTTGCTAGACAAGCTAAAGAGATGAGCATCCGGTAAAGCAGCTTCTCTTGTGGGTATGCGGGACGTGTGGTCAGCCATGTAATGATGCTTTCCTTTGCGTACAACCACAAAGAAGTCAAACTCCAGTAGAAGGAGTAACCATCTAGCTATGTGTCCCGTAGCACAAGGCTTGTTCACAAGATATAGCAAGGCTTGATGGTCAACAAAGAAGACAAAGGGAGTGGCCAACAGGTAATGCCTAAATTTCTTTACCGCAAATACCATGGCTAACCCCTCCCTTTCTGTCGTGGAATAGTTCATCTCGGTCTCTGTGAGCTGCCTGCTGGCAAAACTCACCTGGTAATCTAAGTTATGTTCACCAAGCTAGCATAGCACGGCTCCAATAGCGAACTTAGAAGCGTCTATGTGTACATGAAATGTTATGTTCCAGTCTGGGGCTCGTAAGATTGGTGTAGTAGTAAGAGCCTTTTTCAACTCCTCATATGCGTACTAGCATTCCTCAGTCCACTCGAACACTATCAACAGCTTGTACAATGGTCTAGCAATTAGTGCGTAATTTAGTACAAAGCGTCGATAATATCCAGTGTGTCCTAAGAAGCACTGAACTCCCTTGTAGTTATCGGGTGGCGGTAAGTCAACAATGACTCTGACTTTAGAAAAATCAGTGGCAATGCCGTTCCTTGACACTACGTGCTCTAAGATGCATCCGTGTTTCACCCAAAACTGGCACTTTAAGGGGTTCAACGAGAGGTGGTACAACCTACACCTTTCAAAGACAGCTCTCAATTTTTCTAAGTGTTCGGCCCAACTAGAGTGTACGCATAAGTCGTCTACAAACACTTCTAGTTCACGCCTAAGCATGTCCTTAAAGATAGTGCACATTAGGTGTTGAAAAGTCGCAGGTGCATTCATCAGCCCAAAAGGCATGACAATGTAGGCGAATACACCCCATTCCGTGGCAAAGGCAGTCTTGTGCCTGTCGTCGAGGTGCACTTGCACTTGATTATAGCCCGAGAAACCATCCAAAAAACTGCAGGCTTCTTTACCTGCTACCCTCTCAAGCATGTGCTCGGTGTAAGGTAAAGGATAGTTATCCCTCTTTGTAGTGGCATTCACTTTCTTGTAGATCACGCACACTCAGATTTTTCCATTTTTCTTCATGACAATCACGATAGGTGATACCCAATCCGTGTGCTCGATCTCATATATGAATCCTGCCCTCATGAGTTTATCAATCTCCTCTTTTACTACATGGGCGTGTTTGGGATTCATGGGGTAAGGTCGTTGTTTCGTTGGCACTGCATCAGGGACCATTGGGATATTATGAGTCACAACCCTAGGGTCGACTCCCTTAAGTTCATCCAATGTCCAGGCAAATACGTTAATGTACTCTTGCAAGAGTGCAACAAGTTTGGTCTCCTCATCCTTCGTCAAGTCATCTGCAATGAATACAGGCCTTGGCTTTTCACCTTCCCCAGCCAAGTTAACTTCCTTGACTTTGGCGGGTCCCTCGATCGGTTCACTAGTTTGGCCTTGTCTTTTCGCACCTAGCAGAATCACCACTCTGTCACCCTTTTTAAATTTTGTAAATCATTTGGGTAGATCCTGCGGTTTCTTTTGCCTTTCTGCTTCTGAGTCCTTTGCTTGCTTCTTGGCCTCCTCCTTTAGCCTCCTATGCCTTAGGTGGACTAGCAAGTCTCCCTTGGTGCGTTTGACTTTAGAAGGTTGTGGTATCTCGGGATCACTCTCAGTGCTGACTTTCGACTCTGAGTTAAACTCGCATCCCTCACTTGAGGAAGGTGTTTCCCCAGGGGATCATAGTTCAATAGGTGCATCCGTCTTGAGCACTGGGATTACCCATGGTCGTCCCACTCCGGCTTGCTCGTAATCCACGGCTCCCATGTATTCTAGCCAGGATTTTTCACACTCCATTCGCATGACTCCTTTTTTGTTCTGACTGGTCCTTCCTCTCCTAGGCCTCGAGTCTGCCCTGATTTGTTCTATCGCTTTTCCTTCTGTGTCGTACTCTATTGTATCTATCTCTTCTTCACTCTCCTCTCCCATAGAGCGACAGTCCTCATACTCCTCGTCATCAAAGTCCTGTCCTTCTGACTGCTCATCATCACCTAAGCTTTCCTCTCCTGTCTCCTTGTCATTAGTAAAACTAAAGCCCAGTTATATAACAAATTCAAGTCGTGGACATTGGTCCATTTCCATTCTGGCTTAGCTAATAGATCACGTAGAGGTTTTAAGTTAGCAGCCAAGTTGCCTTCCAGTTTATTGGTCAGATACTCTACGATTTCCTGAAGCTCTAGTTTGTTGTTGGGGATATGGAACGAGGTTGGTTTGAATGGGTTGAGTGAGCTTCCTGCCATCATGCAGAGTGGCACAATTGGCTCCTCAATTGGCATGGTTGCAGTTTTAGCAGCCTGCCATAGTTCTTCCTCATCCGAGAATGGTAGGTCAATCGTTGCCAAAATGTGCATCCAATCCCTCTCATCCTCAGGGCAACGAATATATTTAGTGAGTGATCCATAGGGTTTGGTCGTTTGAGTATCGCCTTTCAGCATAGCTGAGATGGCATCTAGGTCAACAGGGGTCATCTTCCAAGTGTCCATCTCTACCCTTACTGCACTAGTTCTGTTCCCTAGGAAAATCAAACCATTGCCCCAGTCCTCAATGACACGCGCATTCCTCATCCAAGGTCAGCCTAATAGTATGTCGTAATCCACTCCCTTCATGACAATGAAGTTTACGGAAAACTGCACATCGGCAATCTTTACTGGTCAATTCTTTAAGACCCCGAATGGTCTTACCTTCATTCCATTTGCTAACGTGACGTTGAACCTGGCAGTCTCTACAGGAGGGTTTCCCCATGCCTCTAAGACTGCATGGCTTAGTACACTAACACCTGCACCTGTGTCTACAATTCCTTTTCGCGTCATATCTCCTAAGGCTAGGACGAGTAAAACTGCATGCATTTCAGTGCCTTCCCAAAAAGCATTGATGTGGAAAGACTTAGGAGTTGGGTGTAGAGTTAGACTTGGGATCTGTGTAACCGCATCATGATCTTGCGGATCAGCACCCGCAAGTCCTGTGTGTCCCTCCATCAAGTCTTTTAACTCCTGCCATAAGGAATGATTGTGCCTAAGCAGGTCTTCCAAGCTTAGAGTTACTAGAGTAGACAACAAGGTTGTGAGGAGGCTACTGGGCTCTTGTCTTCCCCTGAGGCTAGCATTTCTAGGCCATGCATTCTATCTACCCTGGCAAGTTTCCCCTTGGCCTTGCTGCTGAGTTGCCCCTAGTGGTGCAGGTATGCTCGCAGCTTGTGGTTTTGAAGGTGAGACTCGTGTGCTCACGCTGGAGAAATCGTTAATAGGATCTTCTAATATGGGTTCAGCATCCTTGAGGTGCTTTTGGGTGTCCTTGACCCACTCCTTGACCTTAGCTATAGCCTCGAGCTGCCGTTTGGGATGGGGATATTCCCCTACCTTGGCACTCCCTAGCTCGGCTGTCTTAGGGGCTGAGGTCTCCGCCTCTGTGTCTGTGACCCTCTTTCCCGTTACTAATGTAGTCGCTTCCTCGGTTTTAAGAGTTATCTTTGCATCGGTTCTCTTTTTCCGTCTCCTCCGACTTTTCTTTCCTATTGAGGTTGTGTCAAGGTTACTTGGCCCTGGCAAAGAGATGCCTGCCTGTTTTGTTTGAGCTCGCGTCATAACATGTAGTGGGATGGGTGTATCCTCATTGTCAAAGGTTTCCACTCCAAAAAGCCCCAAAGGTACCGATGGCATGTTGGCAGAGCTGGTTGATGGCTTCCGCCTAGGACAGTCAGGAAACAGATATGTGATTCCACACTCTGTGCATCGGAGATCCGCTTTGTCCTTGTTAGCTTGTTCTCGTTCTGGGCAGCGTGATGAAATGTGGCCTGGGTGGCCGCAAGTCCAGCATGTGACTGGATCTTTGCTTGGCCCTCCAAAGCCTCTGCCTCTTCCTCTTCCTAAAGCCATCACCGGCACCGGTCGATAGTCCATCAGGACTGGGTTGCCCTCCTTGTCATAGGATATGTACGGGTTGACATATGTTTCTTCCTCATTAGGCTCCTCCACAAAGTGAACAGGACCATCGCTAGATGGGTGGGTTACAAAAGGCCCTGGTGGTCTGGGTATACCAGTTGGGTTCATCTCCAGCCTAGGTACGGCAGGTCTTGAGTCAGTCGGTGCTGGGAGAGCTAACTAGGCTCCCCTCCCAAAGAAATTGGGTGGCCTATTACCTAAGTATGGAGGGTTGTACTGCTGCACGTATGGGAATCTCCTCGGCATTCTACAATGCACTGCATCATGCTCGAATCTACCGCAATTTGAGCACGGCCGAGATCTAGGATCTTGGCACTCAACTGGGAGGTGATTGCCGCCGCAGTATATACATTGTACATGCGATCTCACAGGCTTCCTGACCAGCTCTTGCAACCGTGCAATCTCCATTCTCATTTCTGCCATCCCCTGGTCGTGGTCTACACTCTTTCCCTTATCCTGCACACTAGCAGTTGCTTTTTCCCCCAAAGTAGTTGATCTCTCAGGGTCCCTCTAGCTTGCATTCTCTCGGTTGGTAGTCCTCATGCTGCGTTCCCTGAGTTGATCATCTATGCGTATTGCCTCCTCGAAAACTCTAGCTAGCACGTCTTGTTGCAAGGTGGAGTTACTGGCCAAAGCCTTGTAGAGCTCCTCACTCTGAATCCCGTTCATGAATACTATAGACACTGCCCTCTCGGTAGGTTGCTCATTGGCAGGGATTCTCTTGTAGAGTCTACGCACCTGAGTGACGTAATCCCTAACGTCTTCCTTCTCCCTTTGACTGATATTCATCAACCTAACGATGAGGTTATCCGAATACCCTGCCTCCGAAAAAATTTTGATGAAGAGGCCCTTAAGGCGAACAAAGTTCGTACGTTCTGCGTCATCTAGACTAGAATACCAGGTCCTCCCCTTATCGCCTAAGCACACGCCGAAAGCTTGAGCTCGCTGTGCAGGGTCAGTAAGACCATTTGCCTCACATACTTGCTCGAACTGCTCCATGAAGCTGTATGGGTCACTGCTAGGTTCGTATCTAGCTAGTTGTTTTGCTACGATGGGGATTCTAGCCTGCCCTTCAGCCCCTTGCGTGACTCCCAATCCCGATAGTAGTGCGGTGGCTAGGGCAGTAGCGCGGTGGCTAGGGCAGTAGTGCTCTGTTCAACGGACGTATTGTCCAAGAGTCGCTTTGCTACCAGTTCGCTCAATGTCATGTCAGCCTCTATTACCCGTTCCCTCTCTACATTCGGTCTAGATTTGGCCGCTCCAGCTAGGTCTAGATTGCTCTTCTCTCTTCTTCCAGGTTTGCTACCACTTCCTCTACAGGTCTGCCCTGGATTACGGTCCTAGTGAGTAGATCGTAGTTGTGGACCAGTTCCTGGACTGAGGTTGGAAATTCTCCTAAGTCTAATTGGTCCTCTCCTCGCTCGCCTCTTGATCCCGACATTGTTTCTGCTTCCAGCTCCATGAGGTTGTCAATAAATCCAAGCAGCTCCCAATCCTCTATATTGTTGCTTTCCGTGTCTTTGTGTCTTCTCCAGGTCCTACTAGTAGGGCACTCAGGCACCTGTCTAAGTCTTGGGGTCTTCTCCTACTAGTGGGTTCCTTAATGTTATTAGATATCCTGATGTGTTCCTTGTTATTTGAAAGCAGCCGCAATCCTTATTCACACGTTATGCTTAGTGCTTTCGTGGTGCTTGGTGCGAAAACAGGCTTTTCTCTTTTCTTGCAGTGCAAACTTAGTGGAACACAAGAGTGAAGTGCTGATGCAAAAAGTGTTTAATGCGAACTCCACTCTGTTTCTCTCCACATTCTTAGCCTGATTTGAGTTCTAAGCTCGGTTCCCGCCTATTCTATGGTCTTTCTGAAGGTCTGTGCTGCGTTTTCTATTCTGCTCTAAGTTTGATTGGTCTCTGAGGTTCTAATGGTCAAACTGGGTCTTGGGGGTGTTCAGGGTTGTGTCCTAGGGGTCAGGTCTGTGGCAGGGTCAACTAAAAATCCTTATTTTTCCTTTTGGCAGGATGGTCCGATTCCCAGAATCGGACAGGGCTGGTCCGATTCTAGCAGTCGAACAGAGTGGTCTATGTCCCTCAGTCAGACGGTGTGATTCTAATGGGCGGTCCGAGTGCCACATGGCACGTCCGATCGGACTGTCCGATTCTGGGAATCGGATAGGGCTAGTCCGAAACTAGTAGTTGGACAGTCCGACTCCAGGACTCGGGTGATCCGATTCTGGGAATCGGACCACCGAGACCTGGTCCGACTGCGTCTGCCAGCAGGCGCGATTCCGACGCGTTTCAATCCCACTCGACGCTTGCTACACACAATCACAAGAGACTTTCCAGATCTGATTAGGGCACTACTAAGAAGCACCAGACTCACCTGGAGCAGCACAAATCGATGGCACCCAGAATCGTGATAGCAGTCCCTCTTCCTGGTAACCAGAAGCTCTCTCTCTCTCTCTCTCTCTCTCTCTCTCTCTCTCTCTCTCTCTCTCTCTCTCTCTCTCTCTCTCTCTCTCTCTCTCTCTCTCTCTCTCTCTCTCTCTCAAGGCTAACCAGTGAAATGAGGTTTGTCCTGGCCTCCCAAGCCTCTTAAGGTCCTTTCCTAGCACTGCAAAACCTTAAAGCCAATTCCCTTTTCCCTGTTTTACCCAGAAATTTGAATCTGGTCCCGTGTTTCCCTGTTTCCAGAAGCAGCCAAAACCTTTGTTTTCTCTTTTCTTAACCTAATCTAACCTTAATCTAGTGCAGCCAAAATGCAAAACAGAGATGCAGAATGATAGTCCTACACTAATGCTTCCAACAAACCAAAACACTTACTTGTTTCACGGATTAAAACCTCCTAAATCTCCTAGCTATCTCGAGCACCGGTTCGGGCTGCAAACCCTACTTCTATGCTCGATTTGATGCACGCGGCACTCAAGGCTCGATTCCGTATGTCCCGGCAACGGAACCAAAATGAAGGGGAGCTACAAGCTCTACCCCAAGACCTACGGACCACTTATTGCTCAAGTGTTTTGAACCGAGCAGCCATGGCTACCTCTCATATAGCCAACGCGCAATGCCTACCTTACGGGTGTAGTGAGCTTACCTTGATGCTCGATCGAGTACCCTCCTCTTTCTTGCACACCGGTAGCTCCACGATCCTTGAGGCAAGCTCAAGCAACCTCAATCCCTCTCCCATGAGCTTCATCCTCCATAGCCACGCATGAGACAAGAGAAGAGAGGAGGGGAAGATGAAGAGAGAATATGGAGAGCTTCTTCTCCAAGATCCCTCACTCTCACACAATCACTCCCTCACTCCCTCACACTCTCTCAATCCCTCTCTCAAGCACAAGCAAGAAGGCAAGAAACAAGAGAAGAAGAAGAAGAAGCTTTGGCCACACACAAGAATGAGCTTCTCATTCACTTTTCAACTTTATATACAAAACCCTAAATCCCTTTTGGGCGGTCATCCCCTTT